>NW_023270316.1:34439223-34936538 GCF_011800145.1 Mirounga leonina | reverse complement strand
AAAGAAAGAAAGAAAGAAAGAAAGAAAGAAAGAAAGAAAGAAAGAAAAAGAAAGAAAGATGAGGACAAATAGTTAAACACCTTCTATCGATACGCACTAGCTGAAACTTGGTTTCATTGTACTATAGTCACTGGGGACTTGGAAAGACCTAAAACTGGAGTCATGATGTAAACAGTGTGATAACGTTTACTATTTAAAATGTATTATTGTGGGGCACCTGGGTGGCTCAGTCGTTAAGCATCTGCCTTCAGCTCAGGTCATGATCCCAGGGTCCTGGGATCGAGCCCTGCATTGGGCTCCCTGCTCCGCGGGAAGCCTGCTTCTCCCTTTCCCACTCTCCCTGCTTGTGTTCCCTCTCTCGCTGTGTCTCTCTCTGTCAAATAAATAAATAAAATCTTTAAAAAAATGTATTATTGTTTATTGTTTATTCTATAAACTGCTTTTGTGTTGTGGAAAATGTGTAGAAATAACTCTTTACAAATGGTTTACATCATAAATTTCCCTTAAAATAATGTTCAATAGGGTTCTAATTGAGAAGCCAATCTCAAAAGCCTATTCAAACCATGATGTATTTAGAAAATGGTATTCGCAGTCCCGTTTCAACTTGAACTATCATCCCCCATATATTGAAAATAGAAATCCTATTTTCATAGTTCTACTTCCAACTTAACAGAGAATCTCCCTCATAGATAATGAAAATTATGTGGGAACTACACTGAGCACAAGAAATTTGCTAATTTTCCACATTTATAAAGGAAAATAGTCTTAGCACAAATTTACCTCTGGTTATTCTTATAAATTATTCATTCTCAAATCAGGTGTGGCACTCATCTTTTGAAAGCATTTTAGGCTCCGAGTTCTCCTTACTTATATTTGGATAACTCTCTTATTTCTATCAGGATATAGCTCAAAACATATCACTTTCCTGAACCTCAAAACTCTATTATTAAAATCTAAAGATAAAATAAGTCAAAACCTGACAATATTGTTATAATTTCAAGCTTCATGCTGATGATATAAACAAAGAGACATATGAGCTTTCATTTCAAAAATGAGTTTTAATAGGATGACAGAACTGCACTATTCACACATTTAAAACAATTCAATACCACTTCAGACAAAATTGCTGAAATTCTCTGACCCACAAATTAGAGGCAAGGAAGTAGCTAAATCAAATGAATTAGGAGTAAAATTTCATTAAATGTAATGTAATTTGGGCATTAAAGAGATTTATGAACTATGCAACCCAAAGGGCAAAAATACTGTTAAACAATTCCTGGGTTTCCAGGGCTAGAAAAAGGATACCCGCTCCCCCGTTCTGAGCGGAAGCAATAGAGAGAACTTTTGTATCTACTCATGTACCATCTTCAGAGTTTAGTTTAAAAGAGACTTTGACAAAGCCTTATATATTTGATTTGGAAAGGTGCAGCAGGAAAGAGAAATTAAGATCTGTTTCTCCAGGTGCGTATATTATGTGTGCATGTAAATAAAAGTGATTCCAACTCCCCTGAAAAATATGCCTTCTTACTTTCTGTGTTTGTATTATTTTGAATCAGTAACTTTATTAACATGGGGATGGTTAGTTACAGTTTCATTAATTCCATACTAATTATGCTAATATTGAACATTTCCTTTGTGTATATAACGAAAACAACTTTCAGGTTTTTTTTTTAATTCTTTATACACACAAACTCATTTACACACACACATATACACACATACAGGGAAATTTAGAGGACTGAGATCTAACTTGAGAATGTGTTTGGAATAATATATATATAAACTATCTGAAGTGAAAAAGCAGAACAAGAATCTACTATAATTTCCATTCTTAGTATCAAATCATGATTACTGGCATTAAGGAGTGGGGCTAAAAAATCATATGACAATATCTCAAGATTTTAATCATTTATTTGAAATATCCAGAAAAGAACAGTACGGTCGTTTGTTTATTTGTCACAAATATAATGTAGTTAAAAGATTCAGATATGATTGATTACCATGACCAATGAGAAAGACATTGATGTAGAAAGAACTTAGGTTTTGAAATCAAAATTAGTGGATTCAGACCCTTCTACGTACTAGGTGGCCCAGTCAAAACAACTTTCAGAACCTTAGTTCCTTAGTTCTTTTCTTCAAAATATTGCAAAGCATATGCGAAAGATACTCAGTCAGAATAGCCATATAAGCTAATTTGACTAAAAAGTTTTTCTAGTTTTCAAACTGTGTCTGTCCAAACCTTGAGATATAGGCAGATATACTTAGTTTTAAAAAGCCTCTCCATGTGATTTTGTTTTGTCTGCACTTAAAATTATAAGCTATAAAATTAGGATTCAGGAAACCATGATATACAGAAAAAAGCAAGGAAAGAAGCAGAATAAAAATGAAGGATTCACTATAGTTTTCTTCAAATACCTGAAGGACTCTCACATTCTAAGTGGTCATTGTGTATAATTTATACAAATACTTTCTAACCAAGTTTTCCACAGATGGAATTGTGTAATGGATATGAAATAACTACTGGTTTTCAAGTTTATATTGACAAAAACATGTAAATGAGCCTCAAATCAAGGAAAGTTAATTAGAATTCAATGGTCCTCAAAACTGGCGTTTCATTGGCAGCACCTTGAACTTAAAAAAATTACCAATGTACAATCCTGCTCATACTGATTATGATTTGTTGGTTAGAAGTAAATCTAGATTTTTTTAAAAGCTCCCTGCCTTCTTCTATGTGTTAGAAAAGCCAGTTATGGCTCCCGTTTCTAAAAGTAATGGTCTTATGAAGAAGAGGCGTTGTGGCACCCAGAGCCTGGTGCCTTAGACAGTACTTCCAACATGTGCTGCCTATGCTCTGCTATTGTGTCATGGGACTTCATCAAAATAAAAAGCTTCCGCATAGAGAGGAAACAATAAAACTAAAAGGCAACCTATGGAATAGGAGAAGATACTTGCAAATCACTTATCTGATAAAGGGTTTGTATCCAAAATATATGAAGAAATTATAAAACTCAACACCAAAAAACAAATAATCTAATTAAAAATGGGTAGAAGACATGAATAGACATTTTTCCAAGGACAAATGTGTCCAACAGACATATGAAAAGGTGCTCAACATCACTGATCATCAGGGAAGCACAAATCAAAATTACAATGAGCAATGAAATTACTTGACACCAGTCAGAATGGCTAAAATCAACAAGAAACAACAGGTATTGGCAAGGATGAGGAGAAAAGGAGAACCCTCTTGCACTGTTGGTGGGCATGCAAACTGATGTGGCCACTATGGACATCAGTATGGAGGTTCCTCAAAAAGTTAAAAAGAGAACTACCTACGATCCAGCAATTGCACTACTAGGTATTTACCGAAAGAATACAAAAATACTAATTCAAAGGGATACATGTACCCCAATGTTTATAGCAACATTATCTACAGTAGCCAGATTATAGGAACAGCGCAAGCGTCCATCGACTGATGAATGGATAAAGAAGATGTGGTATATGTATACAATGGAATATTACTCAGCCATAAAGAATGAAATCTTGCCATTTCCAATGACATGGATGAAGCTAGAGTATTAAGGTAAGCAAAATAAGTCAGTCAGAGAAAGACAAATACCATATGATTTCACTCATATGTGGAATTTAAGAAATAAAACAAACAAGGGAAAAAAGAGAGAGAGGGAGGCAAATCAAGAAACAGTCTGTTAACTATAGAGAACAAACTGATAGTTACCAGAGGGCAGGCAGGTGGGGAGACAAGTAAAATAGGTGATGGAGATTAAGGAGTGCACTCATCATGATGAGCACAGGGAAGTGTTCAGTATGGAAGTGTTGAGTCACTATATTGTACTCCTGAAGCTAATATTACACTGTATGTTAACTAACTGGAATTTAAATAAAAACTTAAAAAAAAAATAAAGCTCCCTGGAAGACTCTAATGTGCAATTAGGGTTAAAAAGCCCTAAACTAGCTGAACTCTATAGCCCCTTTTGACTCAGAGTTCATGATTCCAGGAAAAGTACAATTTAAATAATCATGTATGTGCCAAAGTAAGATTTTGCCTTATATCCTCTATTAACCTAATACAATTCAAAGAATTAGAAGACAAATAACATCACGCTATTTTGTGGTACTTTTCTTCTGGAAATGGTTTATTTACATACGGCCCTGACCCTGTACAACTTTTTGCCTGCCTAAGGCAAGCCGGATGTCCATGGAGAGATGGTAAAACCTCCCAGGCATTATTAGAGTGATTAATATAGTTAAGCCTGCTATCTATGGGAAAAAATACTCTTATGGAACAGAAATATTTTGTCTTTCTCGACAGGAAAAAATCACTATGAAAAGAATATATTATTTTTGAATTATTTATGCTGCATTGCATAGTTACTGTTCAAATTGTCCTTCAACACAGGACTACGTAGTAATTTATCACTTAGTATTGCTTTCTGGATTTTCTTTTTTTGGGTTTGTGTAGTAATCGAGTTGATATGTGAGTTTTATGCTTCAGATATAGAATGAAACAGAAAGTATGTTTTGATACTTTCACCGATTTTATGCTATTGGATGAATAGCTCTAACATCAGAATCTCCTTTATCCATCTTTTTTTCCTAAACAAAACAAAAACAGATTATTAATTTGTTTTAAAGACTTTTGAGGACTTTTTCTAATACAAATAAAGTATGTACCAAGTTAGTACTCTATTAACACTTTAGGATATTTTCTCTTTTTTTTGATTTTTTTTTTTTAAGATTTTATTTATTTATTTGACAGATAGCGAGAGAGGGAACACAAGCAAGGGGAGTGGGAGAGGGAGAAGCAGGCTTCCCACGGAGCAGGGAGCCCGATGCGGGGCTCCATCCCAGGACCCTGGGATCGTGACCTGAGCCGAAGGCAGACGCTTAACGACTGAGCCACCCAGGCGCCCCACTTCAGGATATTTTCTGATTTGTAGTCAAAAAGCGAGAGATGAGGAAAATTACATGTCACATTTATGAAGCTAATGTCATCACTGATCATGTAGCATATTTAAAAAAAACCGTACAACAAATTATGTTGTCAGTTGCCAAAACACACTATTTCAACCTTAGCTCTTTTATATACTTTGTGTATATTACGTAATATTCTTTTACATAATTTGTGTAATGCTAAACAATGAGGCACACTTAGCCAGATACTTAATTGAGTGAAGAGTCCCAAATTTAACATGAATCTAACCCGACGGGAATGCTACTGGCTCATGCAAATACATTGACTAATGGTTGCTTGGAGGCACAGTGAAAGTGGACTATCAGGCTATAAAGGTGAGCTAACTTGATTCTGTGAAGGTGGTATTATCTTTTGAAAAAGAATGTTTTATACTCCGGGAAACTTAACACAAAACCTCCTCTATCTTTTCAACATTTCCTCTAATAATTAAATTTCGTGTGTATGTATCCAAAGGTGCATATTTCTTTTTTTTTTTTAATTTATTTATTATTTGAGAGAGAGAGAATGAGAGACAGAGAGCATGAGAGGGAGGAGGGTCAGAGGGAGAAGCAGACTCCCTGTCGAGCAGGGGGAGCCCGATGCAGGACTCGATCCTGGGACTCCAGGATCATGACCTGAGCCGAAGGCAGTCGCCCAACCGACTGAGCCACCCAGGCGCCCAAATGTGCATATTTCTTAAAGTGTTTTCTAAATAAGCACAAAACAAACTACACATCATTGCAAGTCACTAAACTATTTGGCCAAATAGGAGACATTGTTAAAAGAAAAATCTGTGTGTGTTTTCTGTAATTACAAAGACCATATCTAATTTTAACTGCCTCCTTCTTTTCTTAATAATGAGCTGACCTTCTATTCTCCTTAACCCTTTTTTATCAAAGCCATCTACACCCACTTTGCCTTCTGTTTCTCTAATCTGCAATTATTTATGTTTTCTTCATGCTGCTTTGTCCGCCATGGGAGCAAAATTGTATTTGGTGAAATATAGAGCTAATTATACCATGAACCCAGCAACAAAAAGACAGAGCAGATGTTACTTCAGACGTGCTAAAAGTCCTCATGCTTAATGTGCATATAGTAAAACACTGAGCAGAGTCGTCAAAAACAATATCTAATCAAGGCAGTTTTAGACATGCAAATCTTTTTAACACCAGAGTTAAATGGAGAAATTCTGTCAATAATATTTTCAGTACTCACCATGTGCTTGCCAGAATAATTATATTAGGTAGTGATTTCTAATTAATATAATAAATGTGTGAGTCCACATTGTTTCTATCCCAGGGGGGTAGAAATCTAGGGAGGCAGAAATGGAGATCATATGCTGTGAGTTAATAATACAACGCACAATGTTTTCATTGAGAATGTGTTTCCATGATGCCACTTTAAAGAAGCAGTTTTAATATTTTTAAGTGAACCAATAAAACATAGTATATTCTATTCTATGTTTTCATTCACAGTGAATCATTTAAATTATCTATTTAATTGGGTATTGAATTGATAAAAGTTAAGATAAATGTCTTTTTGCTTAACATGGTTCCATTTATGACTCAGTTTCATTTTTGTTTTGTAAGTATGTGGGTACATAAACATGTGAGTGTAACTATCATGGCACAATGGTTACTTTTCTTTCTCTCTTTTTCTTTCTCTTTCTCTCTCTTTCCTTTATTCTTTCTTTCTTCTTTTCTTTTCCCTTCTTCCTTTTGCAAAAATTGAAAATGATTCTTGACATACTGGACTTAAGTCAATAGTGCTCGTCATGAAGAAACTGATTTCCCCCCATTGTGACCTGTACACAAATGGTAAATTACTTCAGGAAAATACCAAAATGCTTTTCATGCTGTGTAGTGACTAAAAACAATTCCAACTACACTAGTGTGAAGTCACTGCAAGAGGGCAGTATTTTAATGACATACTTTCTGCTGAAAGAAGTGTGCCTACACCACAGGGTGTAAAGCCCCTTCTGAGATCTAAAACTTAGTGGGCTCAGCGCACCAAACCACCCCCCTGGTGAGTGTTAAATGTGTGCATTGAGTGGCTGGGCTGGGCATAGCTTTCAATGTTTATTTCAGGAAAATAAAGCACCACTCTGCAAAGCTGTGAGAGTTGTGCTAAAGAATTCCATCATATTAAGAAGTGTATAAATTGTTCTCTTTTCTGTATTATATGCAAAGTCTAAAATACAGTAGTGTCTGGTTTATACAAATAGCTGCTTTTAAAACATTATATGTTGGCCAGTTATAAATAGGATAAATGTTCTAACAGCTAACGCTTTAAGAAATTACCTATAGAGAGAAATATATATTTATAATGTTGGAAATATTATTAGTCCAAAAGTTATGTTTTTATTAAAGTAAATTATGTGTATGATATATATATATATGTGACACCCTATTTATATATAATACCCAATGTAAATAAAATTATGAAAAGTGATTATTTATTATGAAAGAGAATAAAGGCCTATTTGTATTTTCAAAAAAATGTGAGAGCAACTTTGTTATTTCTTTTTTTTTTTTGTAAAGATTTTATTTATTTATTTGACAGAGAGAGACACAGCGAGAGAGGGAACACAAGCAGGGGGAGTGGGAGAGGGAGAAGCAGGCTCCCCGCAGAGCAGGGAGCCCGATGCGGGCTCGATCCCAGGACCCCGGGATCATGACCTGAGCCGAAGGCAGCCGATCAACCAACTGAGCCACCCAGGCGCCCACAACTTTGTTATTTCTATCAATGCTAAATATACTATAACTGTTGAGATGACATGTCTACTTAGTCTCTTCTAGTTTAAGCCATTATGTCAGGTATGAGGACACTGATAGGACACATTCACATAAATTATCTGGTATAATAAATGTATTTTTAAAACTTTACTTATGAAATGTAATGTTAGCAAATTCAATGAATAGTAAAGTGCAATATAAAACCACTTCATGTAATTTACCAATCTTCTGTGATTACTGATGTTTTCAAATCTTATTTTCTAATTTATTAATTTTTCATTTATATTTCAAAAACTACTTAAAAACCTAAATGCACAGTTACCATAAAAATACTTAGTGATTCAAGAAACATCAAATCAAAAGATTAAGTGAAAAATGAATTAAATATTCTAAAGACAAAACAAACAAGGTAAATCCTTCAACTTTCCACAGTGGAACTTAACTACTTTGATGTTCAAGAGGCCAAACAACCATTGTGGATAGAATACTCATTGTAACTCTACCAACTTTGTCATCCATGTGCTCAGAAGTATGAATAATTTCTCATGAGGCCAAACTATTAAACATTACTTTTGAAAAGTAAAATATCCAAGCACAGGGATTCTTGCTTTATACTTTCCAATAACTGGGGCCCTTTTAGGAATTAAGACTAATCAAGGTGATATAACTGAAACAGAAAAATGAAAACATATTTTGTCCCAGCTTGTCCTTGGTATCTAAACAGAAACTATCTCAACCAGTAGATTATGAGAGTAAACGCCATACCTTAGAGAACCCAGGTGCCAAATGGTAATGGAACTATTCACTCATTTAGCTCCTCCTACATCAAAGGCACTATCTTACCATCTCTAGCATCATATCCTGCTAATAAGTCAAAACAAAGGAAATTTCAAAGGAGATATTTAGCCTACTAGTACTTTAATCAAAATAATAAACAGAAATACTCCCTTTGATCTCGTTTAGTTTTTTTCTTCTCCCATTGGCAAAGTAGTCTATAAACATATACATGTACGAAGCAGTATTTATGCAAAATGGCTTGAATTCCAGAACCACTATGGGTGTAGCTCACTTTAACAAAATGCATTATATTGAAGTGTTTCCTAAGTAGTGGATTGATTTAAAACTTGATTAGATAAAACTCCTGATTTACATGGAACATTCCAGAAAAAAAATCCATAAATCTCTATGCCTGTATATTAAAAAAATCTAATGTTTTATATGTTTAATATATTTAGTTCACTGAATCAATAACCATATTTTTAAAATACTAAACTTCTACTACTTCCACATACTCTTTATATCAGGGATATAATCCCTTACTTGAATCATACATGATTTTAATGCAATATGATGTCATTTTTTAAATAAATAAATAACAGGATTTGATTTTTAACACCAAAGGAAATAATTTGAGTATGACAAATTTCTCCCTCTGAAATCACAAGATCAGTAATTAGAAATATTTTAAAATTCAAGGATTTGAGACATTTGGCGTAGTGTGAACATGACACTAAACTTCAATGAAATCAATTTTAAATATAGCTATTGAATATATTAAATGTGATAAAATAATGTTTCATAGTATGAATATTTAGAAATTGATTCCTTTCCACACAATAAAAATATATATTCATGTAACATTTTTGAGCCTTTACCAAAGAAATTTTTCCCACAAAAAAAGCTGGCTCACAGTACTTTAAGAGAGAGATTTGCATGATGTGAAAAATTAACATGTGATTCTCCCTGTTCATCAACTAACTCTAAGTTATGCTTCTATTAATAATAAAAAATTTACAATGTCCCTTTCCTTCCTCATGCAGTCTAGAAAAGAGTCTGGAGAAGAGGAGAAGTGCAGACAGACATTGTCTCCCAGGTTCTCACTCTGTGTAAGGGACATTGAACATTACTGATTAAGACAAGATATGATGTACCAAACCAAACAATAAGTTACACTCTATAAGGATTGTGGATGACCTCATTGTGTTTGGTAGCACTTTGTAGCTATTCTCTGTTGAAGTTACATTACTGTGACGCAATGATCAATAATGGTGTTCTTCCAACTTAGCACTCGTTTCCTTTGCTGGTTTACAGAGGTGCTAACTCTTCTGTTGGTATCGAAATGATATTGTATAGGATGATGAAATTTGCAATGATGCTTAATTTATCACAGGCCTTATGATACTTACATATATGTATACATACAGAGAGAGACAAAGAGAGAGAGAATAGAATTGAGTGTAACCAAGATTTTATTTAAGCTGTTCGTTTAGAAACTCTTTTATCATGTTTCTTACATGGCAAGAATTGATTCTTACTAAATCAATTTGATAACTGCTAATGGAATTAATTCACATTTATTTAAAAAATAATAAATGTTAATCTTAAATTTATCCTCAGGAAATAATCTAAAATAAAAATATTTTCAAGGATTGGAGAATTCAAAAATAGGAGATTAAAATGATTATGATACGACAGATATGAAAAGCCTTCTCGGTAGTTTGAATACAAAGGTATCAAGAGGTAGAATGAGTGTTGAATTTATGTTGTGGAAAATTGGTCCCAAGGTGGTTTTCCACTTCATCAGAAAGCACTTTTGTCTTGTATGTAAACAGTTAATGAAGCATGCCAACACTGAATTGTTTTAACTAGTGTTAGAAATACCTCACCTTTTTTACTCTCTTTTTCTTTTGGGAAGTTTTAATACCTAACTAACATAGACACCCTCAATTTCAGAGCCCAATTCTATTTTTCAGGTAGGCCAAAAGAATAATTATTCATGATTTAAATATTTTCATTTTTATTTACAAATTATTCTTTGGTGAAAGGTAGCAAAAGATCCATCATTTCTGTTGCATGATAATAAGTGTATGATGAGAATGATCTAGTCATTACATTTTCATCCAGAAGCCTACCTTTGGTTTGAGTATTTTGAAGCAGTGAGCCTTTTGATTTAATTTTTAAAGCCTCTGGCAGGTGGCAAAATTTTGTTCCAACAACATTCATGTGATTGGGAACAAAGGAATTCTTTCAAGAGGTTTGTGGTTTTACCTTTATACCACTTTCAAAGAAAAGGGGATGATCATTTCTTTCATATTAAAATTAAAATAAACATAAGGGCAGGAAAAATTACACATTATAGCAAATAATTGCACTTAAAAAAAGAGCTTTTCATAGATTTATTCAGACTATACTTTATACTCATAAAAACATAGTGTTCACCTGCATAACTTTTTCACAATATGATAATTTAATCCTTACACTGCATGTCTTCTATTTGATATTAAAAATTCCCATTTTAAATTCAGTTGTACAGGCGCATTATTATTTTGTATAAAATGTTATACCTTATGTGCTATGATCTTAATATTAAGAGTTAAGTTGTAAAGTTACTAACCCATGGAATTCTAAAATAGTTTTTCTAAGTGCCTCAAATAAATGCATTTCTGATAACACTGTTACTTGGAGAAAAGAGAGTCTATAAAAATATTGCACTAAAATATGTTTGACTTTAAAACCTAGGTTTAAACTTCAATTATCATCAAATATGAATAGTGTTTGTCCCTTAGAAGTTTGGTTGTTGGCATTTTAATTCTAAGAAAAAATACTCTTGATAAAAGTAACTAGTAGATTATGATAAACTTATTTCACTAAGTATATACAAAGATTTTCATCAGCAATAATTCCTATTGCGAGGGCTGGTACTTTACGGAGGGTAGTTAAAACATAATAAGATGCAAGATACCAACAAAATTCAGAAAGCATGTCAGATGTACCATTTTCAAAGGAACAGGGGTCATATAAAATCAAAGAATTTTTAAATGAGAAAATTTGAAAACTACCTTCCCCCCCCTCATTTTATAAGTAAAGACTCTGATGCCCAGAACTATTAAGTGATGAATATTAACTCATCATCATGCCACTCTATCAGAATTTTTCAAATTCATGGACAAAATTTGTATTATGAATTAGAAATAACTTTATTTGTAATAGAGCTAATAACAATTTATTTTATGGATAAGACATAGATATCATGAATTTATCCTTAAGAGAGATAAAGAGATAAAGCTGAACTGAGAATTTAGTCATTTACAAACCAGTCATATACACATTAGGAAAATGCTTTTCCTGAACAACAGGACTGGTTTATATCATGTACGTATATTCAAGTCACGTGAATAATGATAACATCCACAGTCATCTCATGCATCCACATAACACAAACTGGTTTCAAAAGATTTTTATACACATTAAAACATATTTCACTCTGTTAAGCATCTGCCTTCGGCTCAGGTCGTGATTCCAGGGTCCTGGGATCGAGCCCCACATCGGGCTCCCTGCTCTGCGGGAAGCCTGCTTCTCCCTCTCCCACTCCCCCTGCTTGTGTTCCCTCTCTCGCTGTGTCTCTCTCTGTCAAATAAATTAAAAAAATCTTAAAAAAAAATATTTCACTCATCAAACCTATTAACCAAATGTCACTGTGTCCATGTTACTTGAGAGAAAATGGAAAAATGTGGACTTGGCTACAAAGTAGCGCTGCAACAGGCCTAGGATTCAAACTCAGAACTTCTGATGCCTCTCAGATGACACTTTGACTCCGAATTAGAGTCATAAATGGAATTTATTACCATACGGCTACTGGAACATTCTTAATAATAAACTTTATCCTCAAGTCCTCAAATATAAACAAGTCAATTAAAATATACACTTTTATGGGCACCTGGGTGGCTCAGTCGGTTAAGCGTCTGCCTTCGGCTCAGGTCATGATCCCAGCGTCCTGGGAACCAGCCCTGCATCGGGCTTCCTGCTCAGAGGGGAGTCTGCTTCTCTCTCCCCCTACTGTTGTGCTCTTGCTTGCTCTCTCTCTCTCTCCCTCTCAAATAAATAAATAAAATCTAAAATAAAATAAAATAAAATAAAATATACAGTTCTACAAATGTCTCAGATTAGCTCAATAGTAAATGATGTTCAAAATGAAGAATATGGTATTTCTGTTCACTTAATTTAACTCAAAACTAAATTATTCTAGAGTCGGTAAGGACTAACGTATAGTGGTACTTCGAAAGGAAAATACATGGGCTTGAGTATGCCAAATTCATTCTCACTATTATTTTTCTATAATAATTAGTAATCTGTGCCAATGAGAGAACAGGAGACTTTGCAAACTTTAGATGCACAGTCCACAGTGAATTTACCGAATACATGTCACGGAACATACAGATCTAGTTTGGGGAAATAAATGTATAAAGACTTGGGAGATATCACTGTGTCTGCCTTTTAGAAGATACTGTGTAATTGAGGTGGATATGAAAGGGGTTCTAAGCCACATGGGAGTTTGGACAACAAGAAGAATGAATTGAGTTTTTTGTTTTTCTTTTGCTTTCTTTTAAACCTTGAAAGAAGAAAAGTAGAAACTCTTTAATGCAAGTAACATTTTATAACGCAGATGTTAAGCAACATTAATACTATAATAAAGTTTACTCTAAGCCACTACTAAATAAGATAGAGTAGGTAATATGAAGTGGATTATTATGTGCCCAGTCCTTGGATAAGAACTATGGAGACTAAAAAAAGAAGTAGAAAATCTGCATCATTCATAACCCTAGAACAGAAAACTGATCCCATTTTGTCACCATGGCAGGTTATCACTGCATTTATCTTAATTTATATACATGCATACATGCATATGTATGAATTATATACATACATGTGTATCATAATGTTATTACATATAGGGATAGGTTGATGTTTTCCTAGTGCTGCATACATACGGTAAAGAAGGAACCATGTTCTTTTATTCTAGATTGAAGGCTGAAATAGACTCATATAATATTAGCTATTGTTCTAGCAAACACAACTAGCTAAATGCAATGTGCAAAAATGTATATTATTAAAAACCATTCTTGATATTAAGTTAGTAAAAGAAAAAAATTCTCATCTTTATAAACAAAGTTTCAGATGCCATCAGAGGATATTATACACAAGGGAGAGAAAAGAAACACAATATTCAAGGAAGAAAAGAAAAGAAACCAATATTCAACTTTGTTTTCAAAGTCTGGACAATCCACTCAGTTGAGATACCAAAATATAAAATAAAAATAAAAAGCAAAACTACCTGGATAGAAGAGAAAAAAAGTATTCTCATTTGCAGTTGATATGATTGTCTTTCTAGAATTTTCAAGTTGAAACGATAGAGTTTGGGCAGCATAATAGGATTCTGTAAACTGTTTTAACTACTAAGCATAATTAAAAGGTAATACCTACCTGCTCTGATATGAAATGAGAACTAGACAACAAGGCAGGAATACCTGTATGGCTTATTGAGGCTTATAAAAATTATATTCTAAGTTATATTTTATTTTATAAGGCAAAATTCCACTGCCTACACATGAAAGTAATAATGGTCATGTACCTTCAATTCAAAGCCATGGTTATACCCTTTTATTCAAATATTAAAGATGTGGCAAAATTGTTTTTGTTTTTAGTACTTGGATGCTATTATATATAAGAACAAACTAAAAAGCATCTCCTAGTTGCCAAAGATGAATCTTAAAGAGAGGCCATCCATGTAAGTCACAGAAACATACGTATACATATGTATTTCTGCATACACATGCACCGGTAAAAATTCAATATATTATTATAACGCAAAGACATAAACTTTGAATATAACTGCAATTTGGCAATAATTTTTCCAGATATGGATATTTTACACTGATTAGAAATATTCTTGGGTTTTGTTTGATAACCTTTATTAACCTTAGTGGTTTTGGTATCAATAGTTTACTTATTTAAGAACTTAGTAAGCAAGAAGCAAAAATAAAACTCTCTTAACTGTCTCTAGAAATTCTGGTGCTAAACATACCTGCACGATACATTATCAAGAAATGTCCTATGCACATAAAACTTCAGAGAAGTTTTTAATTTCTGAAATATTTGATAGATTAATACGTTTTTCTGACTGTTTACTTAATGTAAAATAGGAGAGAAATCTAACCTGACAATATCACTCGTCTCTCTCTCTCTCTCTCTCTGACATTTGAGCCCCCTACACACAAAGCAAATCACAGCCAGAATGAGATTATGACGCAATGATCTTGTTGTGAATGTTCCATTATGGCTCAGGCAGTGCCTAAGCGGTCCCTCGGTACTTGTGCTCACAGCTATTTGAATTTCTCTGGTAGCTCAGTATGATTTATGGCATATTTCAGACTTTCTCTTCATCAAGGGAAAATACTGTCAAGTTCATGAGAGTTTTGCAACTCAGATGAAGGAGAGAAAGGAGAGTATTTTGAGTAAACAGGAATTTGTGGTTTGTTATAATTTTGGGCGTTTAAAACTGAATTGGTTGCAAAATTATCTTTGACAGTTGTATTCAATATCATCTTGTGTACTGAATAGAAAAACCAGTGGTGTTTATTAGTGAATCATCCATGGGCTTATTCAGCCTTCAATTCACATGCAAAGCACCTGTTTGAAGAACAAGTGCTAAGGTTTTAGTATTAATAGTAGAATAGACCTGCCTGCAACAGGGACCCGTATAAAATTCTGCTGTTTATCTTTTTTGAAACCCCTGTTCTGGCAAACAGGTGGTTTCTTATACCTGCAGTATTTCATTTCCTCATGCACAGCTGTGTTAGAAAATGTTTGGTTTTTATGAACCACATGCCAGACTTGGCAATATTTTTATAATGGACAGGAAAAAGCAAATTGTATTGCTTCATTTATTTTTCCTTTACCAGCAATGTAAATGTTCAGATGTAATATCACATGCTTTCTTCATAGTCAACTTTTGTAATATAAGCAGCTGTTTCCCCAGAAATATGGACAATAGCATGAATTCATCCTTAAATTCACATGCAAAATAAAACACTGCTGATGAAAGCTTTTTTTGGGGGGGGGGCCTCCTTTCTTATTATTATTCATAAAATTCCCTAGGTATGCACGGTACTTTATAGAGCATATAAGAAGACAAGGTCCCTGCCACAAAGAGTTTATAGCATAATCCAAGGAACATATCATATAAACAGCTCAGATATAGAGAATATATATTATTTGGGGGACAATCATAGGAGGATGACTTAAAAATAGTTATTAAACAAGGATATAAAGCCACAAAAGATGTTTTTGTTGTTTTATGTTTTAGGGCAATTTGTTGGTCAAGGGTAAAAAACTGGAAAGTGATAAATAATAAAGTTGACAGGGTACCAACTCAAATATTATTTTCAAATTCTCCAGTCTATGAATTATGTCCAAGGATTCTAAATGTCTTACTATATTCTGTTCTCGAATCACCATAGTAACATCCTACCTCCTCTCTGCATAATAGGGAGGTTGATTTGAGTGACTTCATGCTACCATATACTTATGTTATAATTCGTTATATAATCACAGAACTGTATATACCAAGAGCTTTTAATTCTAAGCCCTGCAACTAACCAACCTTAGTAAAGTAAGATACATTAAGGTTACACTATGTCATCAAGTTCACCTGGATAGGTACTAGTAAAATCAAACTGTAAATCAACTTCTTGGATTTCTAATTTCATATATATATTTTAAAAGAATGAACCTTCTTTTCCCTCTTGTAATAACCTGGAATAAACACTAAAGTAGCAGACCAAACAGTGGGCCCTGGCTTCACTGACACTACCTTAAAAGTCACAAAATGTCAGGCAAGAAAGGATGTCTTTGAGATTCAATTTACTCATCTGTAAAATGGAAATGCCAACAATATTAAGATTTTATGTCTCAGATTAAATGGAAACAAAAAGTAGATGTGAAAATGAGAATTAAAACTTTACATGGTAAAATCCTAGAATGCTGACACTGAACAAAGTGCAGCTCGGACTTCGCTCTGAAATGAAGGAAATATTCTAATTGGTGAGAGTATAGAGGAATTCCAAGAGTAAAGAGAAAGCCAGCAGTAACGTGGATATTTATACAAAGGTATTCGTGCCTAATAGAGCACGCATTCATTAAGTATTCACTCAGGATTTTTTTGAGTTTTGAGTATTTATAGCCAATATTTTTATTTATTTCTAAATTCATGTAATTTAACTGACTTTTTTTTTTTAACAATTATCTTATAAATTCCTTGACAATTTAACAACTGACTTTTGTGAGCCAGCTCCAGTGTGCACCACCTGGGGCTGAAATGCAGAGGTGTACATACCAAATGCTAGCTCAAGGTTTCTTCTAGTTCCAAAACCCCACCACTTCCCTCCTAGAATATTTGTTGAACAACCATATGCTGACAACACATGCCAGTCAGTGCAGCTAAGCCAGTCCTGCCCTCAGCAACCTGTTTCATGGAGGAAGATGGTCACCAAGCAAAGAAACTTGCAAACAAAGGTTATAAATTCTTCAAAGTGCTACAGAAAGAGCAGCATGGTATGGTATGTAACAGGTTGAGAGAACAAGAGAACTAAAAAATTTAGCATTCAGAAAAGGATATTAGGCAGAGACTGGACAATGAGTAGGAGTTACAAAAGTCAAGAATACAGAGAAGAGAGGCCCACTGCCCAGACTCAAGAAAACCTAGGAGAAGAAAGGTATGCAGTGCATTTGGGGAACTGAAGAAACGTGGGGAGAACATAAGGGGAAGCATAACTCACAGGGTTTTGAGAGCAGAGGTGGAGTACATTCCTTATTGTGCAGGGTCTTCCAGACCATGCTAAGGAAGTTGAATTTTCTTCAAGGCACAATAAAAAGCCATTGAAGGCTTTTTAAAGGGCAAATTTCATGATTTAATTTATGCTTTATAATCACCACAGTTAACTGTTATAAGGAGCGAGGATATAAAAGACAAAGAGTAAAATCAGGCAGACTGGATTAAGTTAACTTGGCTTACCACGCTGGTGGTAGACGCAATGGAGAGAGGAATATGAATCCTACATATGGCTTGGAAGAAGAATAAACAGACATAGTGAAGTATTATAAATGAAAGTAGATGCAGGATAAGGGAAGAGACATCACGTATGACTCTAAATTTTCTAAATTGGGCATGTGGGTTTTTTTAAAAGGTTGATATTTTACTGAGTTGGGGAAAACTGAGTCAGAGTCCATGCTGGGGTAAGAGATTATATTTATTTATAATTCATTTTGCTTGAGACCATACAAAAAGTCTTGTTATGGATATTTATTTATTTATTTTATTTTTTAGAGAGAGAAAGCATGTGCCCAGGGTGAAGGGAGGGCACAGAGGAAGAGGGAGAGACTATTAAGTAGGATCCATGCCCAGGACAGAGCACAAGGGTGACTTAATCTCAGGACCCTGAAATTATGACCTGAGCTGAAATCAAGAGTTGGAGGCTCAACTGACTGGGCCACCCAGGCAGTATTATGGATCTTTAAATGGAAGAGGATAGTATACATCATTTAGAGGAGAGGAGAGGATATTAACCCTATAAAATTTAATTACTGGATTGCACAATTTTCTGTGGAATGAAAGCTACACAAATTCCATTGGTTCCATCAATCTAGAGCTCACTGTTGGTTGATCTGCTTTGAATAATATTAAATTGTATATATTCTACAAGAGCCATTTCAAGGAAATGGATGTGACAATGGGTGGCACAGAAACTACTTGAGGAATCCTGAGAAATACCTTCCCTTGATGTAATGCGCAGTAACTGATACATGGAGGGAAAAAATCATTAAACTTATTAACCCCGAATATGATAAGGAAAACAGATAACAAGGGTAGCTATAAACAATAAAAGATAGCCTCAACATAAAATTGCCACAATCATAAAAATCCTCTCAAGGATTTTGAAGAAATCATTTGGATCTATCAGTTACTAAAAAGGAAGTAACTATGTCTTTTGAAGATAATGTATAATTAAGATACTCATTTGTATCTAACTAAAATCACATATCATAAATCATAAAAGTAAATGTAAAAATTTCCATACATTAACCTTAGGAAATTATCCAAAATGATATTTTAAGGTTATCTTTAATTCAAAGTAAATCTAAAGAAGTTGTAAAACTTAAACCATGAAATCATGTGTACTATTGTTATGCCTACATGTATGGAAGTCAATATTCAATTTTAAAGTATAAATAAAATATAGCTTCCATTTAAAAGCTTCAAGCTTATTTTCAATTCATAAGTATAGGAATAATTTAAACCATTTTTGCACGTTATTTTATCTATCAATAGTAATTAACACGGTCTTAATCTGGCTAATGTTAATGACCACTGTTCTTCCATAAATCCCAGTTAAACCAAGCTTATTAAGGGCTAATTAAAGGAAGTCTTGTGTGCACTGAATAAAGTAATGTCAGTTTTTAGAGTTGGAGAACGTATTTGTCTGATAACATGGAGACAAAACTTTTCAATTAAAAGTTTACAGGCTGATTATCAATTTCTAAAAAAAATGTGCCAATGAAATAACTAGCCACTTCTTTCCACTTCCAATGTGTATGTGCCTTTTAAAAGTGTAGTTACGTCATCTAAAAATGGCAGCATATTTCCTGAGCAGAACTCTAGGCTCAGACTGCAGCAAATCATCAATAAAACACCTTTTGGATAAACATTAAATCAGAGTCAACTAGTAAGGATTCTGGATAAGTAAGGAATGTTGAGGGCATGCAGGGGAAAAAATATTATATATGGTTCCAAATAATGTTGAAACATTGGGGATACTAGAAACTACCAACTTTTTAGAAGATATTTGTGAGCGTGTGTATGTGTGTGCATGTGTGTGTGTTGATACACTATTATTTTATTTTTATTTTCTATTTAATAAACTTTCGTATATTGTGTTCGTGCCTACAATGTGCCAGGTTGTGTTCTTTTTTTTTTTTTTTTAAAGATTTTATTTATTTATTTGACAGAGAGAGACACAGCGAGAGAGGGAACACAAGCAGAGGGAGTGGGAGAGGGAGAAGCAGACTCCCCGCTGAGCAGGGAGCCCGACGCGGGACTCGATCCCAGGACCCTGGGATCATGACCTGAGCTGAAGGCAGTCGCTTAACCAACTGAGCCACCCAGGCGCCCCAGGTTGTGTTCTGAGAACTAATTTAACCCAAATAATCTCCAAAGAGCCCGATGAAATATTTATATTATATTTATATTATAATTATTATACCTATGACAGAAATAAGGAAACTGAGACACAGGCTGATTTTGACACAAAAATGTCCTAAGAAGAGTAGTACAGAACGGAGCCCTGCATTACACCCAAGTAGTTAGGTACTAGGTTTTGTGCTCTCAGCTCAACACTGAACCACAAAGTTGTGTTGTCTCTCAGTTTTCACTTAAAAAGTTCTCCTCCTTCCTTTCTCCCTCCTTCTCTCTCTCTACCTCCACACCAATACTCCCACCAAAAACTTCTTTGGAGAACAGCACTAAATACTACAGAGTACTTACAAAGTTTGAAGGAGTCTGAGGATTAAGAGAAAAGAACTGGCGGATCAGTGGCAAGCTCTCGGAGGCATTAAGATTAGTATATGTGAATCTTAGAATTTGGAGTCAAAGAGAACTCTACTGAGAGGGTACCTGTGGCTGTAAGAAAGTGAAAATGATGTTCAACAGCATTATGTTCAAGGTTTTCATTTTGTTTTTGTTTTCTTTTCTTTTAATCTAAATCAGGGTTGAAAATAGGCCAGTAGGTTCTGCATAGTGCAAAAGTAGGCAAATATATGTATTTATATATATGTATACGTATATATATGCTTAGAAAGTATGATGACATTTAAATGTTTGTTTCTAATACAGTTTTGGAGTTCAAATTTGGAGAAAACCAGATGTGATTTTGATACGAAGGGACAAGATTTTCACGCAAACCTTTTTCTCAGATGCAACTTGTATTAGGTAATGAATTATTTTGACAAATTAAGTAACATTGTCCACTAGATGACTTCCTTTCCTATTTTTATTGATTGATTTCTTTCTTTATTCATTATTTTTGTCACCTTTATTTCTCATCATTAGTGATTTATATATAACTAATCAGAATCCCTGGTTATTGATGAAATGTAATACTGCCTGTATTGTATAAGTTTATGACACGGAAATTTCAAACCACAAATCACTCCACAGATTCTTGGGGGAAATAAATAGATGTTATACAATTATGGTAGTTTTCATCTCCAAAAGAAATGCTTACAAATAAGTGACTCGTTCTGGCTCATCATACTTTGAAATATCACATTATCGTGCTTAATCAAATCTGAGAAAATCACACACAATAATAAAAGACCTGGAAGAGTAAAAGAGTTGTAAAGTTTCTGTGAGTTAATTTCAAAGAAACCTCACACTACAAAATTATTAGAAAGTAGAGATCTAAATAAACTTTATGTCCACTGTGTGTAAATTTATTTCTTATCAATCACAGGAAGCAGGGTCGGCACTATAAAGAGAAGATATTACCAGCAACATTTTCAATCATGGGGCTATATATTCAAAAGCAATCAATAAAAAAAGTACAGGAACTGACAAACAACTAGTCAACAGAATCATTTTTCCTGAAATACTTAGCAGTACCCTTTTAAAGTAATTGCTTGTGGTCAGTGCTCCTCATATTTTGGTCTGCTTGCTTGTTAAAATAGAATGGCTGTCATATCCATTAATTTTTTTTAGCTGTCTGAGGGACTTTTTTTATACCTACAATCAACTATAAGGAGGACTATAATATTAACATATCTTTAAAAAATTACCTTTTTGTCAGATTTACCAGTTTTGAAAGTCAATATATTTTTTTAAAAAGGTGAGGGTGAAGAAAATATAAAATTTCAGAAAAACATAAAAGGAATTTATGCTTTGCTCATCCATAATTTTCTTTTTAAAAATTTCTTTCTGGTGAAAGTAAAGACACTTCTTATTTTGAAGTAATTACTTTTAAATTTATGTCTTAAAAAAAATAATGTCTATGTGGGGTGGGGGGTTCAATATCAACATGGATGAAGCCAATTATGGGACACATCCTTCTTAGTTGATGAAAGAACTCAGAAACTGCTGAGTTACAGTTTGTGGTAAATATTTTGGAATGTTGCCAAAGCTGTTATAAACATTTCTGAGCTCACATTTCTAGGGAACTCTTTTAAAAATCAATTAGAAGTGAAAGTCTTTCAATGCTGGTGTTTCAAAATGTCAAGCTTGTATTACTTTTTTCCTTGTTGTGCATCAATGGCAATATTTCAAAACCTGTATATTAAATTGATTATATTCTATAATTAAGCTATTAAAGAGGATAGAATATACAAGTGTTCTAAAATTCACATCACAGCAGAACTTGATTGGGGGGGAGGGGTGTTTAATGAAAATAAACCCAATTAGGTAAAAAATGGGGGAGGCAAAGGAGAAAGTACAAAGTAAGAAGAAAGTATAAATGGCTATTCACATTTTATTTTAAAAGCATACTCAAGTATATTTATTGATTTTGAACAATATTTTTAACATTACAGGTCAACAGATTAAAACACTAAATGCTTTATTTATGATTCCTGAATTAGGATTTTTAGAAAAAAATCTAAATCTATCCTATCGACAATGGAAAAGATCAGTTATGAGTCTAAATTTACAAAAGAGAGGTTTATTCAAGAATTAACTATAATCAGGATTACAATATTTATTTAAAAATATATAATATGAATGTAGATACTTTATATGCATATATGTTTGAATATATGTATATAATAGCTGTTTTCTTATTAAAAAGAGATATTGTCATGACTTTTATGGCAATACCAATATTTATGCACTAAAAAAACTTAATTGTGTGTCATATACACAAAGATGTCATGTAAAATTGTATATTTTTAGAAAAAAATAAGATTAAAATCTGTAACTATGAAAAAGTATGCTCTTTACTCAACAAATGAATCATAAATTTACTGTAGAGAGCAAAGGATTAAAATTCCTCGTGTATGTGTAACAAACACATTGATATTAATTGGTTTGTCCTTTCAAGTTGTGTTTATCTCTTCATTTCCATCACAGTTTCAAAGGTCACTCCATTCCATTTATAAATCCAATATGACAGAGATTAGTAAAAGCAAAAAGCAACAACTAAATGAGTACATCATCATGCAATCACACATCTCACAATTCATTTATCCAATTAATAAAAAATACCATCAAATGCTTCGTGGTGAGTTTTTTCAAAGCATCAAAATGGTTCATGTCAAGATAACTTAATCATCAACGTTTACTTTCCACTGTATAGCCAATGTAGAAAACAGTGAAATTGTACCTCAGTGGAAAGACAGCCAAATATGTATGTGTACATTTTTATGAAATAAAATAATTAAGCAAATGTATTTAGTAAATCTAGCTTATACCTGTAAAAAGTTAATGAGAGATTCTTGAAAGCTGAAATACGGGGCTACAAGCATCAAGTGACTGAATGTGTGTGTGTGTGTGTGTGTGTGTGTGTGTGAGAGAGAGAGAGAGAGAGAGAGAGAGAGAGAGATCTAGCTATTTTATTGCTAAGGTCCTATATTACCAAGAAGAGGAATCTAAAGGAATGAAAAGAGCACCATCATTTACTAAGAGAAATAAAAAATTTTATAATCCTGATGCTCATTTGATATCTTTATTTTAAAAAATCCTAGAGATGACCTTTGCTCTTGATGTAGGCACAGGTTTGGACAATGACAGGTATTTGAAAAAACAAGAAGAAAGTAAACACATACCTCTGTGCATTAACACTAGCAACTCTAGAAGGCTGACATTTAGATGGCTAAAGGAAATCATTTTAAAACAATATGACCATCTTGATAAGATTAGCATTTTTTAACCTTGATATTTTTACATAAAATAAATATTGGACTTATATTGTCAATACATATACCCATTGTTTTAACAAGCCCTCTTTTCCGAAAATGTAGTTGGGTTATCCAAAAGTAAAGAATGAGAGAGGAAAAACAGAACACAAGCAAAGGCAAGATAATCCAGAAAGAAGAGAGCTCAGAAGACTCTGTAACACATTTTCAGCGCTTGGATAAATTATAGAGAAATAAAGAAAAAGCAATCTATTTCCAAAAAGCAGATTAAAACACATAGAACTAAGTAACTAATTAACAGGTTGTTTATAAACGATACAGACTTTTTGTTTCTAAGGCAAACATGACTGAAATTAAAACAACCGAAATTGGTTTCAGAAAGCCTTTTTTCTTCCATCTCTTACATGGATCTGCATCTCATAAGACATTAGAGATTTAGAATCCTAAGGCAAAATCAAGAATGTTCACAAGGCCACTGGGTTTGACAGTACCCTTGAATCACTCAAATGGCATACACAGTGCCTGAGTATAAACTATTAATCATCATTTTATATTTAATAAAGTCATATCACCTTTCTGTTTGTTTATTAATTCATGCTTTCTTACATAATTTTGTGTGTGGAGTTTGTTTTGAGCATAAGCTATCTTGTTAAGTTAAATATACTTTTGGGGGAAAAGTTTAAGTAAAAATATAATTATTAAATGTTCTATAAAGATGGTGAAGCTTTCTTTCCCTGGATATCCCGAAATGTAATATATTATATAAAACAGATTTTCCCAAAGATCCCAACCAATGCAGTTCTACATGTAAAATTTCAGATGAATGACCTGTTTTTTGAAGTTTCATTTAGGAAAAGTGGAAAACTTTCCTGGGAATTCCTGAAATTCTGCAAGAGCTCAATTGATGAGAAGACTTAAATATGTGCCATAAAAACATGCACGTTGATAAAAATATGGAGCTCACATTTTCTTATAATTTATTTTAACTTTTCAGCACCTGCATATATATATATATAGTGTGTGTGTGTGTGTGTATATATATATATATATATGACTGGATACACACATATATACACATATATATACACACAAATCTTCTCTTCTTTGTCCCTATGCAGATTATTACTCCTAGACTACAAATGACCCCAAGGAAGTAAGTACACTTCTTGGCTGAACAATTTATCAACAGCTTGAAGTGACAGGAATGGTGATTCAATCCTGTGCCCCCACATATCAGATGTAGGCCACATTCTCCAGCCTGCAGAACCAGAAAGGGAAAAAGTCCCTGTCGCATTTGCCCTTTCATAGAGATGGAAATATTATTAGAAAGGACATAAACAGACTAATTAAATCACAGCAGTATGGCTGGGATGACAGCTGGTACAGCGTGTGACTGAGAAGATCCATATCTGTGAGCAGGAGGTACTTCACTTCCAATCCATTTGCTATTAGGTGCTTTCAAGCTTGCTGTGCAGACATTAAATAATAACATCTCATTTCCAAGACTAAAATGAGTAAAGAAATAAAAAAGGCTTTCTAACCAAGAAATCTTTTGTGCAACAGAGAAAAAAAATCATTTACCACTCAGTTCTGCTTTTGAGATAAAGATGTAATAATGCCATTACCTTTCATCAGCGGGATCCTTGGAAATCAACACTCTTTGCTTATCATGCTGTGAAATACAAATAGAGCTAAAGGCAGGGTCTGCGAGGCAGTGCTGCAGCGATATTAACTCACAGATCTGCCCTTTGTGAAGGAAACCGTATCCGTTTCATTAGTGCACATTCTAATTCAAAACTGTTGAAAATGAACTGCACATACTGTTTTAATAACAACATTCCTAATCATTATCAAACTGGTAATTCTCTCAGCACTGAATGTAAGGGTCTGTGTTTCCATTATAACCTGCTGTTAAAGAAAACCATATTTAAGTCCTCTCTTCTTTCCTCTTTTCCAAATGATCGAGGTTCATGGGGCTGGGGGGGTGTGGGGGGGGAGAGGAGGGGGCATCAAGGGTCTGCAAGATTATGTATGCCATGTTATTTCATCATAAGTGAATTGACAGTTTTAGGCATTTATGTCAACGATGATATTATTTACTTATTATCATTTAGTTATTCCATTTTATATTCATTTTGACAGGCCAGGATTCATACAGATGACTTTGTACAATTTTGGAATATTTGGACACTTTAGAGAAGAATCACAGTCACACAAATGTGAAACACCAGATCTGGTGACAGGGGCATAGAGCTCAGAGTTATAAACTTGTAGGCTCACACTCACAGATAATGTTGGACCCTAGAGACATCTCAAAGAATAAACTTTCTAATATCAGGTCATCCTGAGATATTTGAAACTTCTATCACTAAGCATTATAATTGACAGACCACAAAGTTGAAGATTTATTTAATCATATATCATCATATGAAGTTAAAATCTAAAACAGATAAAATAGTCATATTAATGAAAAAAACGAGTTATCTGATATTAAAAGGGTTGAAGAAGGACTGAGGTTATTTTAAACTGAAATGCTTGCTCCCACTGTATTTTTGAAGTTTATATGAACATTATGGCATGTTGGTGTGGATTGACAAAGATCATTTTTAGGGCCCTCCTCAATGAAAATTGTATTTCCAAGGCTGTCATAAATGCTTTCAATCTCCCGGAATGTGATAGAGTTTACCCTATAACATATCCAAGTAAGAATATCTTACATTTCCTTATGTTTTATGATTACAAGAATAGAACATCAAATAAAATAATTTAATTTACATTTATTAATATGAAATGCTTGAATTATCAGGGTTACTTCATTATGCTGTCATTAGTAGGAATAAGCAATATTAAAACTAAAACAAAAACATTAGGCTAATATTTCCTAATTATGTTCTTCAACTGTCCATATAAATTAAGAAACTTCATGAAAATGAAGCAGACACTAAATAAAAAGTGGAAATATTCTCTGCATTCCACTTATCATGAAATGCACTTAATAATTCACACAGGAAGCTAGTTCGTGTTACTGATCAAACTCTGATTATTTTATTAACATATAAGCATGGATTTAGAAATACTTGCTCAAAAATTTTTAAGTGAGAAAAGGGTTCTTTTAAAAATCGAAATGTATTTTTTCCATAAATAGTCACTGTTATGATCCCTGGTGTTTCTCTTCTTTTATATAACTAATAAATATAAAAAATGTCATGAGAAAAAATGCAAAATGATGCACTTTCTAGAAAATCATGAAAAGGGGCCTAATAAAATGAGCAGTTTTTAGCACGCTGATGTGTCACTTTAAAATAATCTAATTTAACGCTTACACTTTTTGAGAAACTATTCATAATTCTACCACAATAACATAACAAAATAAACTCTTGTCCAGTTCCTTCCAACTCTAATGAAATGGATATATATATATATATATATATATATATATATCCATATCCAAGTGAGTATATCTTATATCTCCTTATGTTTTATGATTACAAGAATAGATCAAATAAAATATATATAATATATAAAATATATGAGTTATCTGATATTAAAGGGTTGAAGAAGGACTGAGGTTATTTTAAACTGAAATGCTTGCTCCCACTATATTTTTGAAGTTGATATGAACATTATGGCATGTTGGTGTATATAATATATAAAATATATATAATATACATAATATATAAGATATATTATATATAATATATAAAATATATGTATAAAATATATATAATATATATTTTACAAGGGTATAAAATTCTATATCATCTTATTTTCTTATATTTAAAATAAGTATTTTCCACCCTTACCTATCATGTGTAATGGCTGTAGTATTATGTGAAATTGTGTATTAAAATATATTTAATGGGCCTTGTTTTGAACATTTACATTATTTCAGGTTTGTATTTTATTTTGGAAATCACCATAAAGTATACCTTCTTGCCTTTTATCTTCTATGGAGTTTTCAAAAATCAAAGAATTTTAGAGCCATGAGGGTAACTGAGCATCAAGCTGCTTATTTATTAATAAGAAAGCTGAGATATTAAGAGACTTATCTAAGTAGCTGAGTTATTTGTTAGCTATGTTACTACTAGAAGCTAAATCTTCTGACATATATTGCTCTCTGCTCTCCCATCTCAGTTTGTGGATGCATCTAAAAGGACTTATCTTGGTCATGCTAGAAGATGTTTAAATTTTAGACAATAATTTTTGATAATTTTAAGTTAGCTGTCTATATTTTCACATAGATTACCATATTTAAAATATTTAATGAAGAAAAATGCCAGAAATATTAGATATCTACAAATGCATTAAAATGTCTGAAAGAGTAGCTTGCTACTTCTTAGATTTTTAATGTTGGGGTGAGCAATTTTGTGTGAAATGTCAGGATATGAAGACATCTTTTGCATAGGGAATGATGTGAACCATATGGCTTATTCACAATCGATTGAATTACAAACCAGGGCAGTTCCTACACTTTCAAGAGATGCTTATGTGGTCCTTCCATTAAAATTCCAGTCATGTGACATTTGTGAAAAGGTTTATGTTTGGACATACTTTTCCTCACCATATGTGAAGTCACAGAGCAAAAGCATCAATTTAAAGTGTTTATATATAAATTGACAGCTATCACTTCTAAACTATTTCTCATTTCATGTGTCAGAATCCTTTTGGCCTTTTAGGGTAGTCTTGTGTGTGTTTCCATGTTTACAAGACCCTGGCTGTTAATATTGTTAAATTTACTCATCAGACAGGAAGAAGGATCTTACAAATCATTGTTAGGCAGCGAAACTAAGAAAGTTTGAAAAAAAAAAACAAAACACTTTCCACATTTAATCTGTTAAACAATGGCAAATTTCTTATGAATCAGTGATACTGTAATTGAACTGGAGACATTTTTAGAACAAGCTGGCTTTGGCTTTTTCACCCTCCGATTTGGAATCTGCTCACAGTACTGCCGGCTTAACCAAAAAGGATTAACTCTCATATCCAACTGAGAACACAGATAATTCTCAGTAATTGGTAAAAAATGAAGATGAATGGGGCTGAGAGATAAGGAGCAATTAGCTCATCAGCAGTTACAGCTGTGCACTCAATCCGGATCCATCTCTTGAGCCTCGGCCCCTTTTAAAAAACCTAAGCAGAATAAGCATAGGACACCCCTCCCCAAAAAATTGCTGTACCTGCCCATCATTTCTCTAGTCTTCCATTTTATTTCCTTACTATACAAAGACACCTGTCATAGCATGCTATGTAAATTACTACCTCTCCCAGGACCTATGTCTAAAGCCAATCTTCTTTTTAAACTTTTTTTTTTTAGAACAGAAACCAAATGACTACTGTAGACACTCTTAAATTCCCTGTCAATCGTTTCATTATAGCAGCATCATCTGTTTGAAAATATAAGCAATTCCCTCATCTAATTATAGGAAGGATTTGAGGTTCATTAACATTGCCAAGGCAGAGGATCCAATGTGCAACTGCAGAGATCTGCTTGGTGGCCTGTGTTCTCAGTTTCCTTTTATTTGCTTTCTCAAGGTCTCCAAGACTTTTTTCCTGAGATCATAAAATTAATTTTTCCTTCCAAATACACACATGAGTTAGAAGAAAGGAAATGACTACAGTATAAACTATTCTACTTCTGCTGGAATGCTTAAAAAAAAAAAAAAAGATAAGAGGATGGTCAGCTGGGTAAGATAATTTTATCTCCTCTCTGCCTGGCTTTTCTTTCCCTCATTTTTGTTGTTGTTGTTACTGTTGTTGTTGTTGTTACTGCTGTTGGTTGATGGACAGAAATAAGGAGTAAAGAATATTATGGAAGAACACAGCTGTTCATCCCAAACTCAAGTTCTTGTGTTTACTTTGAAATTCCTACATCCCTGTTAACTATTGCAAGCTTAAGCAAATGAAAACGAATCGTACATTTTAGGCACGTGAGGTGTGTGTGCAGTTGCTGGGTCGCTGCCTCAGTGGTCAGTGTCCTGTGTTCCAGTGTTCAGACAGAGACATTCTGAAGTCTTAAGATTACTTCACTTCCTTAAAGAAATAGCAGCAGTTAGGGGGTTCTGACTATAGTTTAAACAATGAGATTTTCTTGGGACATCTGTTTTGAGATCACATTTTGAATAGATATGAACTCATTTCCTACTAAGCAAGCAATCTACTATTGTTGATAGCTGTTTACCAGTTCTATGAGTCAGATATTAGCTAGTGGCAAAGGTCCCTCTTAAAGCCTCCGAGTATTCTTTAAACTGTGTACATAGTGTTTTCCTTAAGTAAAATGTTAAGAGAAGGTAAAAATGCAGTCTTTTCCTGCCTCCTGGTAAATTACAGTGCACAAAGTCTTGCACTTGGGAATAATATTTAAGGTATTTATCTTTAAAGAGTCATTTCCTTTGTTGTCATTAGTTAAGGGAATAAGATACTAGGTTTAGCAAGTATTTAAATAACATAGAAACTACTGAGATGCTTACTATGTCAATATTTATATAGCATTTAAAAACTAGAAGTAAAAATAAGTTTCCTTTATTTAGATTAAATCGATTGTGATTAATTTAGTATCCTCAAAAATGTGCATGATGCCCCCCCCCAAAAAAGATAAGCAGATAAAAACACAGCTATAGATACTATGGGATTGACCTTGGGTTCACCGGTTTTAAATTCTGCCTTTCCAATATCCCAGTCCCAATTTCCAAGCAGCATTTTTTTAAGCTGGTTATGTAGATCAGTCCTTAAAGCAAAAAAATAGCAATTTATCTGGCCTGTATGTTGTGGATAGTGTTGCCACTAAAAAGAATCCAGGACATTTTTCCTTCTTATCTGCAATGTAGCTCATATCAGCCAACCTGTCACAAGATAGTACTTGATATAAACAAGAGATTGCAAAGACATCTCAGTAATCAATATCAGGATGGCTACAGTATGGAAACCCCAACCAGTGCATATCATTTGTCTCAGCATCTATTTCTATGGCCAAATGAAGCATTAATTCAAATCATAAATCTATGGTGATTTAAATCTGGGAATGAGCACCTGCCTGCTTTAATGATTTATTTTGTACATTTCAGTAAGCAGGAGATTTGTCCATATGAACTGACAGGTCACCTTCAGATGCCAGGAGCAGACTGTTTATCACCATGCAGACTAGCATCTCATCTTAGCAAGTAAATATTAAACTAAAAGAATCCAATTGATTGTGGATGAGGGAGAATGGAGACACGGCCATATATTTTACTCATTGTGCTGACGCCTCACTCGGATCTATCCCGAAGTCCTCACTTCTTCCCAAAATGATCATTCTGTTGGAAAGATGCGAGCTCAAGGTTACCATGTAAAATTGGGATATAAAATAATTTGCCAGTGTCATAGATTGCTCTAAACACTTTGGCGGGGGGGGGGGGGGGCGCTAATTTTGACGATTCATATTAAGAACTAGAAGGAGTCATGTGTAATAAAAAGATCTCTTCACCTCACTAAGCCAAATCAAACCAAACTAAACAAACAGAAAATCTGTTTTCTGAGGCAGTAAGGATTTACTTACAACTGGGGTGGGGGGTTGGGGGGGGGTCAGGTAATGTTCCTACACAGGAGAACCTAAAATGTTTAACAGGACTTGTGGGCCAGATGAGTACAAGAGAAAAAGGAAATCTGAATTGATTTAAAAACTGTCACTGTATTTGGGCAGGGCTGAGCAGCAACAATACATCATATAAGTAGCCCCTCTCTGAGGGGTTTCATTCCTTCAAAGAGACAATTGATAGATTCATGAGAGCAGTAAGTTTGTATTCTGAAATATAGGGCTTTGAGATTCTTGGGATTCTGCCTGGAATTCATACGCTTCAATACCACTTCCTAAGCACCTCATACTAGCTGATACTCCTGGATCTAGCACATCCTGTTTTGACTGCCTACTTATGTAGCCATCCCTCCCATAAACTATACACCCCCTGAATGCTGGGACTGGATTATAATTATTTTGTGTTACTAGAATGAGCTAAAATCAAATGCACAACAAAATCCAAATGACATAATAGCTCCCCCCAAATTTACTCACAGGCTGCAGCTTAACAAATACCTAACAGGGGCACCTGAGTAGCTCAGGCGTTAGGCGTCTGTCTTCGGCTCGGGTCATGATCCCAGGGTCCGGGGATCAAGCCCCGCATCAGGCTCCCTGCTCTCCAGGAGGCCTGCTTCTCCCTCTCCCACTCCCCCTGCTTGGGTTCCCTCTCTCGCTGTCTCTCTCTCTGTCAAATAAATAAATAAAATCTTAAAAAAAAAAAAAATACCTAACAGAGAATAAGAACACAGAGAAGGAAATAGTTAATGGTTGTAAAAAGAGGAAGAAGGTAGTTCTCAGGAGGGCAAATTTGGAATAATAATAATAGCAAAAGCAGTACCAATAGGACTACCCTTACTGGTGACCAAACAATGTGGTAAGCAGACATTGTTATAAATAAACACTTGACAAATAGGATCTCCTTTAATTCTCGTGATGTAGATACTACTCTGCCATTTCCCAGATATGCAATGTTAGGCTAAGAAAGTTTACATAACTTCCCAAAATCACAGAACAGGTAATTGCTGAACACTTACCAAGAGGCAGGCACTGTTGTCAGAACCAGAGAAGACTGCCCAATGCAGCAACTACTTTGATCTCTGCAAGCTCAACCCCAACACCCACCAGTCCCCTGCACCTTCCTTGCCCAACCCCTCCACCAAACTTTCTTTCCCTGATCTCTAGAAAAGGGAGTGGGGTGTGCTCTGGAAGGATAATAAATCATAAATTCTTAGACAACAGCGGCATGTGAGACTAGAATAAAAATGACAATGATAACATTTCCCCCCAAATTAGCTACATATATCTAACAAAAATGATCTATCTGCCTCAATGACACCAATGTTAATACACTTGAAAAATATTAAGACTCTGTAGGAAAATTCAAATAAATTTCTGCTCCTGATTCAGATTGGTGTTGGGTGGTGGGGGTCAAAACTAAAAAGCAATATAAACTGCCAACTTAATACCTTGATGGAAGAAAAGTGATTTCTGCCAACTAGAACACAAAAGAAAAATCAAATTGCTTCCTTTTTTAAGACATTATGGTAGCCTATGTACCAAAATCATTAGGTAAACCACAATTTGGTCAGTAGGCAAATGTTATTCTATAATTGCAAATACTAAATGTATGTCAATGCCTAATTATGAGACATGTTCTCCTTATCTTATGCCTATTGGATTTTCCAAAGTCAACTTCTGCTCTGCTGCCCAGGAAATTCAGAGATATCATGTTTTAATATCTTTTGTTTTCAATGTTATTAAATTGCCTAATTTAAATATTCCTCCTCCCTACGCCAACTAGTAAGAACAGCCTGCGTTAAATGCTTACTCTTCTAAAATTTTGAAAACAATCCAGTTTGTTTTGCAATGGTAACTAAAATTTATACTGGCCAATGACTTGTTTTTAAAAGTATTTAATTTTGTTCTACTTTATAGGCCAAAGAAAGAGGCTGCTTATTTAAAAAAAAATGTACATAATAGTTCCAAAAAGAAAATTGTAATTCATTCATTTTACTTCAAAACTGTTTTTAATTTTCAAAAGTCTGAATTGATGTGTGTGAACCACGACCTTAACAACCCGCAGCCCTCCATCCTCTCCCTAGGAGCCCCACAAATGCAAGCAGTCATGTTTTCCTTCATCCCTGCCAGGTGTAGAGCCATAGTTTTGGCTCTCTTCCACATCTTTTCAACCTTCTAAGAATTGCCACCACCTTCTCTATAACCTATTCTCAAATCAAACCCATTATGGCCGCCTCTTTTCTATTTCCCTTGTGTAGTGCTATGGGGAAAATTCTACTTTTCCCTTTTCAACATAAGAAGCTACCCTTTGGCATCACTGAAGCAATGGTATTTTGTGTATTGTGTATATATTTGAAAATTACTACCGACTCTAACATTAACACCCAGTGTATGCTCCCATGGAAATGTTGTAAGAATGATTATTACTACAATCTGTAGTATTCCTTCATATGCCCTTAATTCTATGACATTGGACAGAAAGTAGAGAGCTGCTGATTATCTAAAGAAATAATCTATGAAAACATTGCATGGAGAAGAAAATTTAATCGAACTGCCATGAATTATTTTGTCCTTCATGAACATATGTTGTATATTGTATCTTACACATACCTTGTAGTAGCCAAATTTCTCTTGCTAAATTATATTTTGAGCACAATTTCTACATTTTAAAGAGAAACAATACAGTGCAGTGGCAGAATACAATGTTTTATCTCACCAACACAGAGATGTGAAAGATATCATCAATAAAAAACATTAACTCACATGTGAAGTTGTGTTTGAAAAATGAACTACCCAAATGAATTCTGCAAAGAGAAAGCTGTTGGTTTTGGTTTAAACAATGACTATTAACTTTTCATCTCTTTCCCCACATCTCAAGAAAGAAAAAAAAAATCAAGAGAAATTAAAGTTGTATATTTACAATGAGAGAAAATGGTAATAGTTATATATAGAAAGAATTAACTCTCAACATAATTCTTGGCAGCACATGAAAGAATCAAGTTTATATGTTCTGATGCTGATGCAAACTTATTTGATAACAAATCCAATAGGAATTAGAAGGATAAAGCATGGGTTTGCCTGTAAATATTCTGGTCACTTTACCTATAGTCAATATTTTAAATTTCTGATTATTGGGGTAGCTGGGTGGCCCAGTCGCTTAAATGTCTGACTCTTGATTTTGGCTCAGGTCATGATCTCAGGGTCCTAAGATAGAGCCTCGCTCAGGTCATGATCTCAGGGTCCTAGGATAGAGGCTCTGCACTGGGAATGGAGCCTGCTTAAGCTTCTCTCTCTCCCTCTGCCCTTCCCCACCTACTCACACACGCTCTATAAAAACTAAACTACACTAAACTAAACTAAAATTCTGATTATTGCAACTTAATTATATTACAAAAGATGTTAACTGAATGCTGTTAGTAGAAGTTGCCTACAGAAAGTTGATCCTGTATTAAAAAATTAGGTTGCTAATTATTTATTCGGAGTGCATGTTGTTAGAGGCGGCAAATAGCATCTCCAAAATATGCACTGTTTTCTAGGCTCAAAGTTACCAGCTTCTTGGGTTTTTTCTCCTGGAAAAGAAAGTAATTTGGTAGCCACATGATCACAAAAGTTTCCGCGAACCTACCACTTACCGACACTTGAATTCATGTCCCCATTTTCAGCATCGGCTCCATGTTGGTTATTACCGGCATGATAGCTGCTCATGGCTTCCAACTTGATTTTTTTCACCTTCATTGCTTCGGCAATGGCTGCATTCGTAGCAGCAGCAGCTGCTGCAGCTGCTGCGGTCAGACCTTAAAAGAATAAATTAAAAACAAGGTAATGCAAATTCTGATCTTTCACGTAATAGTCCATGTACTTCGAGAGCACACAAACATATTCGAGTATCGGATTGCTCCACGCACCACTCTGATAACCTATGCTCATTCCTGACTAGCCAATGAAAAAACATTGATAGGAGGGGGAGAATGCACTCTAAACTCCCAAATTAAATATTAGCAGAAACATAATTCATACATAAAAGGACAGCGGTAGAAAGGCATCCAGAATTCTCTCTGGAACAAACCAGTTTGAGTATGTTACTCCCTGCTTAAAATCCTCTGCAGCTGCCTAGAGGGGTGGGGTGGGGTGGGGGGGGGAATGTCTGAACTGCTTAGCTTAATTCCCAAAACCTTTCACTAGAAAGTGTAAACCTACCTCATCACTCCGTTTTCCTCATCCTCAGGCCACCCTCCAGCTACCTGAACATGCCACCAATACGCCTACGTGCGTGCCCTGCCTCTTCAAGCCTGTGCCTTCACACATGCCATTCCCTTTGTCTGGAAGAGCCTTGCCCCACAGCTCACTCCCCTGACTGCTCGGCTCCCAGCCTTCTAGCTCCAGAGTGAGCACTTCTAACCACTGTGCCATGTTTGCCCGGAACAGTTCACCTCTGCTCATCCAAAGAACGGGACATAGGAGTGGATGTGAGATTAGAAATAGAATTTGAGGCCAGATTATGGAAGAAGAGAAAGCTAGGGCCATGCCTTACAGACCTGCCCTAGACAGCCAGCAGAGGTTTTAGAGCAGGGGAGTGGTGTGTTTTTCTTGAAGGTGTGAACGTTTTACCATGTCCGTTCACTTCATCCTGGCATCCCTCACCCGCAAAATGACAGACACTGCAACATCTGACTGATCTCCTCTAATTCTAAAACTTTGATAGTCTAGGAGAGGATATACATCCCTGCTCCCCATCCTCTCTTTGCTATGGCTGCTTCAGATTTTCTGACTACAGTGCTTCAACTTGGTTTGAATTTATCTGTGTGATTTATTTCCACTCTCAGCTGGTGGATTAGAGACTGAACACCTCTCTCCTCTTTTCCTCCCCACTAATCATCACTTCTAGGTACTGCAGCAAATAAGTTACAGCCTCAGAAACTGTAAGAAAGTCTTTTTTCTTTCCTAGAAATCTCTGCTATTTTTTTTTTAGAGGTTAGAAGAGCTCACCTTTCCTTCAGATCAGACCAAAGAGGCCTTGACAACATTCACCCCAATGCAACAAGACCTTCAGAATAGATCTTTGAGTGAAAAACTTATAACTACCCTCTAAAAAGCTACTGATGTAAACTCAAAGAATTCATCTGGGTCTAGACTGTACATTTGTTGCCTTTTAAGTCCCAACTTGAACTGATTCTCTCATCTTCCTATGATTGAATTTACTCCCCAGTTACTCATTTCCTTCAAAGGTGTTTCAGAACATTCTCTTTCCTGTTAAAATTCGCCTTATGTCTCCCAGCAACTCCCTCTTTTGCCTTGTCACAAATGTGACCATCTCACATGCCCCTTCCTGTCATTGCCTGGTGCTGCCTCATCTCCAACTGATGACACTTGCAGGGTCTTTATCTTCGCTTTCATGTAGCAGGTAAATCTTGTTCAGAGCATTCAAATAAGGAAGATAAAACTACAACTTGAGATATAATTGTTATTATAGAGATCTGAATCAAATTCAGTAGCATGAAATATAACTATGCATGATGTAGCCGTAGACAGCCCATAAAGTCTTTTCGAGTATGGTTTCTTCATCTGTAAAGTCATTCTATTCACAAAGGGATAATATGAGGATTAAACAAAATAGACTATGTGAAAAAGGCCATATCATGTTTTGTTTTGTTTTGTTTTTGAGAGAGAGAGAGAGAGAGCATGAGGGAGGGGCAGGGGGAGAGAGAGGGAGAGAGAATCTTAAGCAGCAACACGCTCAGCTGGAGCCTGATGTTCGGCTCACTCCCATGACCATGAGATCAAGACCTGAGCTGAAATCAAGAGTCAGATGCTCAACCCACTGAGCCACCCAAGTGCCCCCAGCCATATCATGTTATTAAGAAGGGATGCAGGCATGCCCTGCATTCTACTCCCTCAAAAAGTCCAGTCCTGCCTTTGATTCCTGCAGGATATGGTGGACTGGCCACAGCCCCCTTGGCTAGAAGAATCTTACTTCTCTTTAGCTGGTGACACTAACACTTGGCTTTTAAAAATATTTTTTTATAATTTTAGGTAGCTGACCTTATTTATGGTACTCTTCTATTTGTCCACTTGACAGTCTATCCCTGCAGTTTTACATGTCTAATACAAATTTCAAAAGATATACAGTGGTTCCCCCGTTATCCATGGGAGATATGTTCCAAGACCCCCATTGGATGCCTGAAACCACAGGCAGTGCTGAACCTTATATACACATAACTACGACAAAGTTTAATTTATAAATTAGGAAGAAAGAGATTAACAATAAAACAGAACAATTCTAACAGTACACCATAATAAAAGTTACGTGAATGGGCTCTCTCTCTCTCTCTCCCTCAAAATATCTCATCGTAGTGCACTCACCCTTCTTGTGATGAGGCGAAGTGAGGGGAATGACGCAGGCGCTGTGACACAGTGTTGGGCTACTAATGACCTTCTGATGACTTGTCAGAAGGAGGATCATCTGCTTCCAGACTGCGGTTGACCAAACTGGGGAAAGGAAACTGCAAATAAGGGGGACTACTGGAAGGACGTGACCCATACATGCTATCGCTGAACTCTATGATACTTATAAGTACTGGATTTTTAATCTAGTTTAATGAAGTCAGTAAAAAAGCAATGACATTTTCAGCCACTGCTGATTTTAGTCCCACTAACCTCACCTGGCTCACAATTCTAATTCTTGAATAGCTTTCAAATTCAAGCAATTTTCTCCATTTCCCCGGCTCCCTCTAGTGCTAGCTGCCACACTTTCTTCAGCAGACACATTCAATGCCTGCTCTTAGGAGCAAGTGGGGTGCTTCATGTAGCTGTCAGGGCCCTTCACGCTCAGTCCCTTGTCTATCTGTGTAGCATCACCTGTTCCCCCAGGTCCTACTTGCTCTCTGTGCTCTAGACACATGGGCCTTCTCCCATTTCCTCTAATGGACTATCCATCCCTTCTTTCAAGCCAGACTTTGCACATGTTCCCCTTTCTAGAAAGCTTTCCCATCCCTGCCCCAGACCAGCCATGTGTCCCTTATCTGGTAGCTTAAATATTATGTTCTAGGAGTAGCAGGCTCAGCTTCCTGACTCTTCAAGCTACCTGGGAAACAATGATCAACATTTCAAGAGTCAGCTCAAAACACACTTCTTTTGAAGAGCTGACCCTCCTTACTCCTCAAGGGGAGAGTCAGCCATCCTTTTGTTTGTGTTCTCAACCTGTTCTCTGTGAGTTTGCTATCCTTTGTGCATCAGAATCCCCCAAGGAGCTTTTAAGCCATGCAAATGGCTGAGTCCTACCATAGGACGTTCTGACTGGGGCTCCTGCATCTGTATATTTTAGGGTGGATTTCACTGCTCCCCAAGTCATTTCAATGTGCAATCTGAGAGGAGAAACTCTGTCCCTTGAATTCTTTAATGATTTTTTTTGGGGGGAAGGGAGGTACCAAGGGGGAGGGTAGGCTTAAGGCTATCTCCTCAACTAAGTTATAACACCAAAAGCACAGAAATATGTCCCTAATATATGTATCCCAAACATCTACCACAATGCCTGCCACAAATTGTCACTGAATGAAAAAGCACTTCTGAAACTAGAGTACTTGGACAGTCACAGGAGAAATATGGTCACTATTTTAACAATATCTATTATTAAAGCATTATGTTGATATTACAATCAATGTGAATATACTAGGAGTAGCAAATTTCATGAATTTAATACAAAGCATGACTCTCCCAAGCTACATTTGCCTAGGGCTGGAGAGGATCACAAAAGGCTCACCGGCCCTCTGTATTTATTGCACTTCCTGTTGGCCTTGCAATGGCCCTTTCAAATCTCTGATGTAATCCTCAAATCCCCTCCACCTTGCTCTTAGAAAGAGGTCTCATTGTATATTTTGTTCCAAATGAAGTTGCCTTTGAAAAAAAAAATTATAATAAATTCCCAAAATAATTCTAGCTTTTGGTCTATATTTAGAGAGAGAATTCAAACTGAAAACATTTACATGTCATCAAGAATTGTCTACTTGTGTAAATACTGGCAACCCATGACATTTATCATGCACCTTTACCTCCCTGCCTCACCCTTTTCTCAGAACATTTTTCCCCCTTGCCTGAGATTCACAGAGATTTTTATGTCCTCCTTCAGTATCCCACCCTCAAGCACATTATATTGCAAATTTACCACTATTTTAACTCTTCCCAATCAAGACGAACTATTTTTATCTCAGAACTAGGTAATTCAGTGTGTCTCAAAGTGATAGTCAACATCAAATCCAGCTGTCATGCATGGTAAAGTCCGAGATCTTCCCCAGGGACACATTCACGGACTATGTCTAGGATGGGCTGAGGAATCTGTGTTTTTACCTTTCAACAAACAGGTTGATTCTGATGCTCACTGCCCTTAGATTATTTGATGACAGTAATTGACACTAAAGTGTGTCTGCATCTTACAGTAAAAGTTTATTAACCAAGCAGATCATCATTGACCTTGTTTTCAAAAGCGAGTGTGCTTAAGAATCAACAAGGGAACTTGTTAAAATATTAAATCAGGTTCAACCAAGGAATCGGAGTTTGAGACATACTGCTCTAATGGGATGTAGACTTTGTAAAAGTAAGTCTTCTTGTGCCTTGAGCCTACCACAGCAGAAGCAAAAAGTGTGGTACTTCCGTGTGTTATTGATGCAGCGACCCTGCACATTATTAGCTCCATTTACATGTATGAATCTATTTGGTATGTATGGCAACTGTTAGTGAAGTAGCTTGGGTAATCACTCCTGATTCTTTAATTAAGCTTTTCACCAGATCTCCTTCTCTCATTGGGAGAAAAATTACAAATATGTGTGTGTGTGTGTTTGTGTTTTTGTGTGTGAGATTATATGATGAAGGAACAAATAAATAATTTCTTATACTAAGGAATGATTAACCTTGATGATTTTTACACTCTCAAAGAACATTCTTATACTAAGGAATGATTAACCTTGATGATTTTTACACTCTCAAAGAACATTTAAATATCTCATACACCAAAACAAAAACATGTACTAAACGAAGAAGTCAAATATAATTTCATTTTATTTTACGAGATCCTAAATCCTATGTAATCAACAAGGGAGAAACTTAAATGTACACTTAACACTCATTTCACACTAATAAGATAATGGATTGAGAAGTATATATATTTTTAATTTTGTATATGTTTCACGAATTTTTTTTAAAGATTTTATTTATTTATTTGACAGAGAGAGACACAGCGAGAGCAGGAACACAAGCAGGGGGAGCGGGAGAGGGAGAAGCAGGCTTCGCGCTGAGCAGGGAGCCCCACGTGGGACTCGATCCCAGGACTCTGGGATCATGACCTGAGCGGAAGGCAGCCGCTTAACGACTGAACCACCCAGGCACCTGAGAAATATTTTTTTTAAAGACATTTTCCTTCAGAGGAAGGATAGTAAGTCATAGTTTGTACACTCCTAGACCTCCAACTGGCCTTCAGGAAAGGGATCGTACTTCAAAATAAGGTTAAAGACCATAAACCTTATATCATGCAAAAATATTTAGTTATTTTTTCTTTCCTATTAAATGTCTACAAGCTCTATATTTATAATATAAAAGAATAAGTAGATTTTTACAAATAACTTTAAAAAACAGCTTTTCATATTATCGTCTGAATTATGATATAAACACATCACTGTGGGCTTCATTCTGCTCTGCTCCTTCAGAGAAAAGTCTGTATTGTTCTTTAACTGCACATTGTTCGAAGTTTTTTTTCTTATCTTGGCTTATAGATTCCTTTTACTTTCATTTTTGCATGCCCTACTAAAATGTTTAAAGTTCTACTTGAATAAGCGACTGTCAATGGAAATTACTAGTTATCTAAACTATCATATAGGGAGTAAACACATGGTGGTTAAAAATGGACTCCAAAAAGCCATACAAACTTTGGACAACATGCATTAAATTTATCTGGGATACTGCTGCAAGTTACATAATTCCTAAGGCTTCAAAATTCTCATCTCTAAAACAGAGCTATCAATTTTGACTTGATAGGGATGTTGTGGAGAATAAAGGCAAAATAATATATGCAACAGCATGGGAACATACTAAGCCCTCCGCAAATTGTAGTAAATATTATCAAGTAACCAGAATATCCATCATGCCGTTATGTTTAGTTTTACCCCAGTTCAGTTACTCACAAAAAGACAACTATGACAAAAGCTACCTAACAGTGTAGAGGGAGAATTTAGCCATTAGACAAATGGAAATCTAAAATCCATGCTTCTATCTAAACATTTCATTTAGTAGTCTACATTGATCATATTTATCTTAAAATCACTAAATCTCCACTCTGTGCTGTATTGATACAAAGCCTTCGCTACTTCAAATTCAATATCCTAAAACCAATCCATGGGTTTATCTTTGGAAGAGAAGTAGGCATTGTCACCACTTACGAATCTTATTTTACTCTGCAAAGATAGCATTTTTCTTCTGCTTTCAACTTCTATCAACACAGTCTTTAAATCTTTCAAATGCCATCTACGATCCTGATCACTTTTTCTAAAAAAGGGGAAAGTATCCCCATTCTATTTATTTCAAGTAAGTTAGTACCCCTTGTGATAAAGAGTAGATTACAACTATAGATTATAAATATCAATAAAAGAGACATATTGCTGTCAAATTCTTTCTCTGATCTGTTTGTTTGCTCATTAACTTGAAAGGTCTAATCTTTGATCTTTGGTTTCAAAGACATCAAGATGACTTCCAAATGTTTGATATGTTGTCTACTTTTACATCACATTCCATATAAAATGTATTTCCCAAAATGTAATGGTTAAATAAAATGAGTTATATGCAAGAGATAGTAAGCAGTCAAAGCTTCCAAATGATAGACTTTTTTTATTAGTCTATGTCACTTTGCCCAAATTTAGAAGAAACCATTTTAAAGATGTAGTAGATTATAGCCAATGGTAGTTATTATTAATATTCTGCAATTGATAAGTTATTTATATCTGGCATTCTTCCTACTGATTATTCAGGGAGACAGGCGGCTTATAAATATCTCATCACTCCACCATCACAGAAATTTCATCGACAGTGCTCATGCACAGCTATTAGCAATATGAATCTAACCATTACAAGAAGGAGGAAAATCGAACATGTGGCATTAATACGCAGTCCTGGTTCCTAACCATCTGATAGGCAGATGGTGTGAAGCGGATTCTCCAGCTGAAATGAAGGGGCACATCATTTAAAACCTTGTTTGCATTCTAACTGATATCAGTGCCATATTGATATACATGATACCTCATGGCAGTATTTGAACAATCTAGTTTGTTTCAGTCATAAATGTTTACTGCCTTGTTTTTTTTAATCTTATAAGCATGTTCAGAAGAGTGTATTTTTTTAATTTATGAAACCTATTGTTTACTTCTGTTGAACTACAAGATTAGTGGAAAGCAGGAATATTAAGTTACTTCAACCACAGCAATATAACCAAGACAGATGAATAAAGTGGGTTTCTATTTTCAATAAAGGATGTTAGTAAAGGAGTTTTAAAATTAGCCCAGGCATTTTGTGCATTAAATGCATTTATTCATTTAAACCTTCTGGCTTTTTTTCCCCCCAAGTGGCATACAGAGAAATTTAATGCTTTACATCGCCATTCATTTAAAACACTCACTGTGTGCAATTAATCTTGTCCAACAATTCAATTCAGAAAGTAAAATATCAAAAAGCATAGTTCATTTCAACAGTCATTACTGTGAAGTAATCTTTCTGCTCCTGACAATTCCTATAGACTCTTTGCAAAACTCTGTTGAAGGTGCATTGTAAGCTCCATATAAGTTTGAATTACAACTCAATTGAAATCATTCCAAGTCTTAGAAGAACTTTTGGCTCAAAATAACAATTTGAAAATACCAGTACCTTCCCTCCCCCTTTTCTTCCTATCCTTATTTAAATACAAGCTGTCTAAAAAACTGACACCAATTTTCACAGTTATTTATTTTTTCAATACTTTCTAAATAAAGGAAGATTGTGATTGAAATATACCTGTCCTCACCCTTGAATGATTAAATAACAGAAATGATAAGCATCTTAATTGTGAATTAGGGTAGACTGAAGATTTTGAATGTGAATTTGTCTCCTAATGTCCATTAGACTGACTTTTCTTGCCCTTTAAAACACATTTATATTCTGCAGAGAAAAGGAAAATTGATCTTTGAGACCATTAATGGAAACACTCCCTATACAAGTTTTCAGTTTTTCAATTGATTGAATTAGACTTTTAAAATGTTTGGATTAACAAAAAACCCCACTAGTTTGGAGAAATATATGGAAAGAGTTTATTATAATATTGATAATGCTAATCAATCAAACAGACATCAAATTTTGTCTTCTTATTCTGAACAGCTTAAACACAGTCTCTCAGAGTAAAGAAAGTAACAGCAGTAGTGAAGTCGGTGGAGGGAACACCATGGGGGTATCATTTGGTCATGTGTTAAATCACTGAGGAATTTCCATGGAAGTATTTGAAACACTCAACTTCTGACCACCTACTCACTGAATCAGGCTGAAACACAATTAATTAAAATTTCTTAAAATACTATGGTTTAAAATAAGAAAAGAGGTAATTTATGAAAAGTTGAATTTAGCACAAAAGGTCTTGACTATATAACTCTCACTTTTACTCCATCTGTTAACATTACTGCCTTCAGAAAAGTAGTTAACAGCCACTTGGGGTCTAGACTCCTAAAGCATGGAGACAAGAAAGACTATCTAATGCGACCCTTTTATTTTACTGATGATGAAACTTAGGGGCAGTGAGGTTAATCATTTCTATAAAGTCACACCATTAAATAATGATAGAGTAATCCCAATTCCCTTAACTCCCAGTTCAGCATTGACTACACTGACTCTGTCAATAAATGTAAAAAGAAAAGTCCAGAATACAGTAAACTACAGAATCATTGAAAGAAAACGAATCCCCTTTGCTCAAGTAGCTTATAGATTGTATAGAGAGGCAAGCTTATAGACACTCAGATGATGTCACAGATATAAGCTGACTTCACTGAAAAACCTGACCAAAATATTCATTTGTAATTCAGTTTCATAGAATTTAGAATATATCTGCCACTGAAACAATGGTCTTTCAACTTTAATTGTCCCCAAAACTTTGACCCTGGATTATGAGTAAAACACAGTCTTTATATTAGCTTGAGTCCTATATTTTAAATACACCACAACAAGAAAAAAAGGGAAGAGCAGATAATTATTTCCCCTCTCTATCTCAAATATAAAACAAATTCTAAATAGAAACAAATTGAAATAAGTAAACTTTGACTCTAATTTTCTTTAAAGCACCCTTCTTCTTATTATTATTCAATCTCCAATAAACTGCTTATTAGATGTCCTCATGTTTGTCTAAGGCCCAATTCTTTTTACTACTTACACGACTCATCACCCGAAATTACCCAGTGCATTGACTTCAGGCAGGTGCCTCTTACTAGCTTGAGAATAACTGACAGTGTGTGACATTCTAAAAGGATGTTTTTAAAAGAGGCTACTTGTCAATATATTGGTGACAGTTCAGGCAGTATAATAAGTGAAAAGAGGAAATGGTGTCATGAATTTAATTTCCTGCCAAGGAGTCACCTCATTGGCATTTTAGCCTAAGAATAATCTCCCCCAAATGTTCACCTACATTTCTCAACACCATGTAAATCCTCTCCTAAATCCTTTGATACTTCAATAAGTCTCTCTCTTTTTTCCTTTTTCCAGAATTCAGGTAGCATGTGGTTGTTGGGGAGATGGGGAGAGGAAATAAGAAAAAAATGTCACAAAGGTGGCCATTTTTTACATGAAGTCTCGTGTGGGGGGAGTTACCCAGTAGGATAGAAGAAACTGGCAAAGATGTGGCCACAGCCTTTTTCTGATATAGGAGTATAAGCTTTTTTCAAGGAAAAGACACAAGGAAGAACTGTAATTATAACACACACACACACTGTGTAAACAGTGGTCAGGGTCTAGGTGGGGAACAATAGACAGCCATGTTCACTGAATAACAATAGGAACAGGAAGACTAATTGAGGCAATATATTCTTCACCCCTTTGTCATTAGGTTCTAACATTTATATCAACATCGCAATGAATCTCCATAAGCAGCCTAAAAGGTAGATATTTTCTTCATTTGGTTACAAGGAAAATGTGAATGGTGAATAGCCAAATGTAGTACTTGGACAAAGAGGTTTTTGGTTGAAGTTTTAAAGTTGGATTATAGAAAAGAACAATCCTAATTAATGTAGAAGCACATCTACTGCCATGTGATAGGGAAGATGCAAAAGAAATACAGGTTATAGTTCATAGGCTCAAGTGGTTGTCATCTCTAGACAGTGGCATGTTAAACAGATGAAGCCCTTACCTTGGCACATCTTTGTAATCATAGTCAAGTTATTCATTTTATTTTATTTTTTTAGTGTAACAGACAAATTACTTAAATTGTCTGATTTTGAGGCAATCTTGTACTTTATCATTCAAGAAATAAATGCTATCTATGTTTAAAACTATTCCCCTTTTGAGGTTTCATTAGTATATTCTACCCAGCTCATCTAGGAACAGAGCAGGTGGATCAAGAAAGAGCTAACAATGGTTATTACTCCCTTCTCCCTTTTTGCTGTGAAAAATCATTATAACAGAAAGAACCATTTAATTCCTAACATGGTAAGAAATGTGAGTCTTTCGTGTATTCTGAGAGAATCTTTGACTTTATTTCAAAACAACAGTAAATCATAGCAAATCTTCAATTTTCCTTACATCCCTTCATTTTAGGAGCAAAGTCTGCAGTAATACTGATCCAGTAGCTTCTCTTGACCTAATTTATGTTGTACCATGAGATTCTATTAAAAGAAACTAAATCACTGCAGTAGATTTATTCACCTTAAATAATTTAAGCTAATTGAAAAAGAACCAAACTAAAACTAAAACACTTCTCTCAAGCATTCAACTCCTGCATGTCAATTAGTAATTTAAACAACTAGCTAATCACAACAGCTTTATGAGAAACACGGACCTGTGCTCACATTTCTCTACCTCCACTGAGCTGAAGACAGAAACAAATACCAATTGAGTCTGAAAGTATGTGTATCTATTCTGTAGTAATTAGGCAAGTCCAATGAAATATTTTCACAGATGGAAACTAAGATTTTTCTCAGTTTTCCCAAACAATTTTGAAAAGTACACACAGACAAATGAGAGAAATACCTGGAAAAGCATATCCAACTCATTGCTTTGGCAATGAGTTATGGCACTCCAAATTTATAACATGACTTAGGCGAAACAAAATTAAAAACGTTGTTGTTATTCACAAAGGTTACCACATCATCATAACCAGAAACTGAATTCCTAATGGGTTGATTTCAAAATTAAGAACCCAGCCTAATATTACTATTATTATAGCTTATTATTGTTATATTGCTTCTTGTTGTTAAAAGTTACTAAACATCATTTTGATTTAAGATATATTAATAGTGGCTCATAAAGTTATCACAACTTATAATATTCTGATTGTCCCATCATTATAGAACTCCATTTGTAAAATCAAGGGTCATTTTTCTCACATAATTATTTAATTTTATAATTCAACCTCTGTAATACCTGGAATGCGTGGCCTAATCATTCATGACAGTCCTACAAAGAGTTACAAAGCTTTATGCAGCATTTTTACCATACATTCTTAAGAGAATTAGAAAATTCAAACATAACTTCATCTTGGAAGTAAAGCCTTTTGAAATATGGCTAAAGTGCACACTGCATAAAGACAACACACTTAAGCAGACTTTCTCCCCTTTAAACAGCATTCAAATTTTCAAAAGCAATAGATTCTCAGTCCACAAGGAGTCTATTGCATTATTCATTTCATGTGCAACCTCATGCTGGACCATAAATTGTTACTTTATCTAATCAAAGGAGACTTAACTCTACAGAAGGTCAAAGGTTTAATTTTGTGAAGTATTATCTTACGCTATGAGTTTAACCGAAAAATAGAAGAAGAAAAACAGCCAAGAAACTGGTAATAAATGAACCTTTATTGCCTCAGGCATTGGCCTAGTTAATAAACTTTCATTGAAGGTTTCTTTCAACTGTTACGGACAATGAGAGGAAAAAAATCTTAAATTACAGCCATGTGTGACTTTTAAAGCAGTCATTCTTTTTTATCTCAACCTCCCTAGCTCAGGAAAAAAAAAAAAAAGACAAAGAGAGATTGTCTTCGATCTTTTAACCAAAAATGTATGTTTCTAAACAGATGAAAAAGTGCAGATAAACTTTTCTAAAAGCAGAGGTCAGCTTTGAACAATATAAAAAAAATGCATTCTTTAGGTGTTGAATCTTAGAAAACAATCTCTCTAGCTAAATGTAAAACTACAAAAGGAAGAAGACTTGTTGTATATTCTCCACAAATCTAACTCTTAAATTATAGTCTCTTGTTTAGCAAAACATGATGCCTTATAATCTCCCCATTACCACACTAAGTCCATTGTAGTTTTAATATCCATTAAATGCATTGTAAATAAGTACATTATTTATCCCCCATTTTAGGCCAAAAAAAAAAAAAATCCTTTTATTTTCAAAAACAAACACTAGTAGCAAAATAATTCCTTTTATTGTCATGCAATTAAAATCTTTAGGAGAAAAAAGTCTTTTTAGCTGGTACTCTCAACCAAAAATTGCCTGGGGGTAGTACCTTCTCCCCCAATATTTTCCAGTAAAGAAAATAAACTGAGTTGTTCTGAACTAATATGCCATTTTTTTGTTTTCAGGAGGCACTGTGTTGAGTACAAAAGTTACCGTGGCCTCAGTTCCAACATCTTTATCTCCACACCACAGCATAAATAAGGTAGATCCTTGCATCACCAAGAGAGTTCACATAAGCCGTGAGAAAAGAAAGAAGCCACGTTCTGCATCTTCCTTTAGACATTCTCAAACAGAAAAGGAACGAGGGCTGGCTCTGTGCTCCTAACTGGACCCCCCCCCCCGCCTGATTCCCCCCACAAATCACAGTGCTCTCGGCAGGGCACCGAACCCTCTTCCCACCTGGCAGCATTTGGACAGAAGTGGGCTCTACTTCATCCCAGGGACACGTCCTCAGGATGCTATCTTGGCCACCTTTGAATCTGAACATGATAGCTGCTCATACCAGCAGCACCAGGTGAAAGCAAGACCAGGCTCCCTACTAAGAAATACGCTCCTCACAGCTGGGAAGCAATGAGTTCTCCTGGGGTCAAGGATGAAGCACATTTATACGAGTAGCTCTGCTACTTTTCTATATTTGCCAAGACTAGGGAGACAGACTTAGGAGAAAGTGGAAAATACAGAGATTGGAGACAATTTAATGTGAATTCTGAGCAGGGGGAAAAAAGTCAAGTTCTATGCATTGAATATTGAGGATAAAAACATATTGACAAATCGTTGTCAAAAGCGCAATTGATAAACGTGATTTTTTTTTTGCCCCACTTTATTTTCCACCCAATATATATACATGGGTACCACTGGGGAGCAGAAGAATGAAAAGGGGAGGAAAAATGAAGAAACACCAACTACTTTCTAGAAAAGAAACACTATATTAGAATGTGTATAGTGAATGGCTAATTATATACAACTGTGGATAAATGATTTCGAATTAGCAAGGGTGGTAATGCTTTATAATTTCAGGGTTTTTTTATTTACGATTTGTGAGAAAGCCTGAGGTACATTTAGAAAGTAACTCAAATGGCAGAGAAGCATGGAAGGGTAACAAAAACAGGTATCTCGAATCTAATTCTTTATTCCATTAATCAAAGTTTTATGGGTTTAGAAAAGTTGTACTACAGTACACAGAGAGGATAAGAAAAAAGAAAGATCAAGGGAATTCAAAGGATTTATTAAAAGTGCAGACGGTAACTCTGACTAGTGTTTTAGCTAGATAGACACAATTAATTAATTGTAACATTGTGAAACTCTAAAATGCTGAAAGAACGTGCTCATGCCTGCAATGCAGTAATGTAGCAAAATACTTATAATCTTTCAACCACCAGGAGCTTTTGTTGGTTTTTTAACCTAATCCACAGCTTGACATAGATCCTAGGGTAATGGAACACAGTTCTTTGATTGAAATAATATCTAAACATGGCTGTGCTAGCCCGGTGGCCTAATAGAAGTCTGTCTCTCTGGAACTGGAGAAATTCAAGGCTGGAAACAAACTCCCACATTGAGCTCTGGCTTGTAAGTCCTTCAAAAAATGTCATTGAGACTGGAGTGTGCCCTTTCCAGTTTGACAGGACCAAAAACAGGTATAAAACTTCTACAGTCACTTTTCTTTCAAACAGTGAGACAGTCAAAGTGAATCATTTTCTTCGGCCCTAAAAAGTTCCTAATAAGGCAACAGTATGGTGTTGATAATGACAGAGACTCTAAGACATGTCATGAAATAGCTAAGAATTTCAGAAGGGGTCTATTCCCCCAGCCTTCTCCATTTTGGTGTGAAAATCTACAAGAATATCTTCAAGTTTTCCAGTCATTGTTACAAAAAAAGTTGATCCATGTATTTTGTCAATTTTAGTCACGAGGAAAATTTCAGTGTTCAAAAGCACACTAAAAATACCTGAAAAAGAATTTATATATACTATACTTAGTGGAAAAAACCTTCTATATTATTTTTGCTTTATTTAATGTATCTCAATTTGCCATAATGATAAGAATGCCACATTTGAATATTTCACTGAGCGCAGAATTTCTAGGTCTGCATGTGCGGCAATAAATAGACTTTGGTTAAACTTTTGAAAGATAATTGAAATAAAATATCCATTGCATTGTGTATTCTGACCAATTTCAAAAAAGCAAAGAAAATACAGTATTAGGATTTATCCATATACAGGCATCTTTTAGAAACTGCTTAGCAAAAAACAGATGACTAGAAAACAGTAAAGGCAAGGGTAGCATTAAATATACCTGAGGCTTTAGCCGAATTATGATTTTATGTTTGGATGCCGTGCTTATAATATTAAGTAATGAAAATGATTTTTTTACTTAGTGTCTGGCATCTGACACTACCAAGTCACTTTATAAACATGTTAATAAAAATGATACTTAGATGACAACTGAAACAGTCTGCACACTGTCACAAATGTGAAATCTTGACATATTTTATCATTACATTGTAAAGCCTGAGCTGTGAAGCTGGGTGGGGAGTAGAGAGCAAGTAAGAAAAATCCTCAAATTAAATAATAAGTATATAATCCTAAAAACATAGTAGTCCTTCTAAAAAGAATTTCAGAAGCACAACCAGAGTTGGTTAAATCAGTAAGTCAACAATATCTAGGACCCAAATTCTTTCCATATTTCCTCTTTGCTATCCTCAATATACTGGGAAACACCTCCATGTTAGCAAGTTGACCACCAACAATTCTAGGAACCCAAACAAAAAAATGAGGAGCTGTTTATTATGTATATTTCTTTTGATCCCCTAAAGAAATCTTTCACAGGGGATGTCCTAAAGACTGACCACTCGGAGCTCATTAGTCATAAATTGCATCACCTGACCATGCCTGACCACTCATAGGCAAAGAGAATGGGTTCACTATGGCTCACATCTGGAATGAAACATGGGGCTGGGTCCTCTTAAAGTACATTGTTGGAGGAAAAATGTGGAACTCCTCAACAAATTAGTGTTTTATTATAAAGGAAAGAAGTGATAATGGTTATTGGCTAGCAACTAACAAAGACTGTAATAAAAGTTTACAGGGGAATATTGAAGAAAATAGCTAACAGACTCAAAAAGAAGCCCAATTTACATTGCTATTCCAAATACTCCATTATTTAAAAATTTTTCCCATGCTTGCTCAAAAGTTAAGTACCTAGATGCAGAGGATAATATCACTGTTTTTCTCAAGGTACTTTTTACATCTCATAATGAAGGCCTTGCAAAGAAAAGTTCCATAAAATTATAATAGTGACCTTGATTTTTATATTTAGAGCTACCAGGAACAGAAACATGAAATAGCGCTCAATTGCTTTGAGTTTCCTTTTCCATCTCTAGCTGCAGATATCTATAGAATAAATAATAAGATGGCACACCTATGGAATATATAATAAGATGGTGTCCTTCATCTGATTGCTGGACAATAAAATATATACAAGACAATTGTTATGGAATGTGACACCAAGGAACTGGTCACTTTTGAGCTGTATTAAATAAACATTGAAACATTTCCTGTGACAGTGAGCTGGCTAAAACTGGTGGTGATGTTACTCAATGCTTTGATACAGACTAGAAATATTTGCCTCGTGTTCTTCCTTCTTAAGGATGTGAACCAGTGTAGGAAAACTTGAAATAGCAACTACGGAGCTCAAGGAAGAGGAGAGGAGAGAGAGAGAACTGAGGGAAGAGAGAGGCAACGTGGCTTTAAGAAGAACACATGTTCATTGTCACATCAGTGCTGTTTATTCTCTTCCTTCTGTCTACAGTACCATCAACAGTAAAACAGGAATTTTTAATAAAATTTTTAAATGGAGAGCAATAGCAGAAATATGACGTGGGACAAAGAATACAGACTTTGCAGTCCAAGATCTGCATAGGTAAGATGGCTTCTGTTTGTAAGATCTAATTTCTGCCAGCTTCAGTTCACGTGTCGCCAGCTGTAATAAAGAGAATCACGTTGCCTGTGTCTCACAAATTGGTGAGAACGTTAAATGACATAGGATGTGTGAAAAATGTACATGATTGTTCCATAACGAGTTTCCTTCCTTCCTTTGTTTTGCTATCATTCCATCCTAGTGGGTTTTTCCCTGTCTCTTTTTTCTTTTTTCTTTTTTCTTTCTTTTTTTCTTTTTTTTTTAGCACTATCCCCACTACCTAAAGAGCTGCCAGTACTTGTTCAGAATGAATGGCAGAACCAGGGCCATGACATCACTTCCATAAATCTGTTTCTTCACCTGTATTTCCTAGGATCGATAATGGAACTTGGTAGAAAAATATATTCCTCATGAAGAATTTTGTTTCATAAATACTTGCATGGATGAACTCTAGATCAAATTTGAAGATTTTATAAAATTTGAATCCACAACTTACTAACCGACCTTAGACATTTCACCTAACCACCCTGGAAATGGGCCTGATAAAAGTACCTACATGTTAGGGTGATTATGAAAATCTAATGAGGGAGTACACATAACGAGCTACAGCTGTGCATTGCACAACATAAGCACCCCATATATGTAGACTATCATTATTGTCCTCTTACATAAGAGATGCTAATATTCACAATTCAGTATCATACGGAAAATAATTTTAGGATGATGAAAATGGAATTTTAATTCATGTCCCAATCAAAAGGAACATACATTTTTCAAAAAACACAAAAGGATTCACATTATCATTACACATACACCTTGACTCCAAAGATATTTTACTATAAAAAATATGATAAAGTCACATCAATAAAGAGATCCAGTTGCATGGACATGAGCAACATTGCCTACAAAAAAATCCAAAGTTATGATTTTAAAGATTTTTTAAATTTATTTATTTATTTGAGAGAGAGAGAGAGTGTGTGTGTGTGTGTGTGTGAGCCTAAGGGAGAGGAGGAAGGAGAGAGACTCTGAAGCAGACTATGTGCAGAGTGCAGAGCCCAACATGGGGCTAGATCCCACGACCGGGAAATCATGACGTGAGCTGAAACCAAGAGGCAGACAGTCAACTGACTGAGCTACCCAGGCGCCCCAAAAAGTTAACCACTTTAAATAGATAGTCACTAAATTATCAGATTCAGACATAAGAGTTGGATAAATTATTTTAATTTAATTCAAGTTTTAAGACCCACTTGTAAAATACGTACAAACAAAACTAGTTCTGATATTCACTTACAAAAGTAATTCACTACACAAGGGGTAAAATTCACCGGCAATTACCTCAGTATGTTGGAAAGATGGCCTTGGAAACCATCTTCTCTAACCCAAACTCACATTATGAGTAGAGGTCAGACCCAAGCTAGGATCTCTCTCTCCACTGATAAGCCACGTACTTTTACTTTTATCAAATGCTACCCTACCACATGGACACAGGTTCTTTATGCATATTTTTGACTCTTTAAATATAATCATTCTTTTTGATACTTACTCTTTATTCACATGGAAATATCCATGAATAGTGGAGGATAAATAAAATATCTAGATGGCTAACAATACCACAGCTATTTCTCCATTGTTCCATGAGAAAAACCAAATCAATGCATACCAACTTCACATCAGCAATCTTACATCTACCACTGCATTGGTTTCACTGTCAATGGCTAGTTTTGTCACACAAGAAATTTCTAATTATCAAGTATTACAGTATTATAGCAACAGTTCACTACAGGGGTCTCTATTATCTAAAAGAAGCGTGTCTGTTCTCACAAATTTGTTTCCCATTTCCTTACATTATTTGCTCTCAACATCAAGCTTCAATCACACATACCCATAGATATCATTTACTGAATAGAAGTTAAAATATTTAATTTTTAATTTTTAGGTGCAATTTAAATTAGATAATAGGTTTATTACTCTAATAGATAACACGACATTTGAATTTTCAGAGCACATGGTGAATTGATCTAATTTAAACATACTTTTAAAGAAGGAATGCCCCTACCTTTCTCTTTGAATGATAATGGAAGACCAAATCAACTTTTAAAACAGGACCTTGTAGAATTCTAAGAGACTCTAAACTCTGTCTTCCTGAATTCTAATTATTATCAAGGCATTCTGATAAAAGTTGACAACTATGTATGATCTTCCAAGACATACATTTATTTATGTCACAACTAAAATTTACAGTGCATCTTCATCATAATAAATTTGTAAGAATTATTTGATGCTGATAATTCTTATGATAAATTATTTTAATTTAATTCAAGTTTTAAGACCCACTTGTAAAATACGTACAAACAAAACTAGCTCTGATATTCACTTACAAAAGTAATTCACTGCACAAGAGGTAAAATTCACCAACAATGACCTAAGTATCTTACTACTTCCCATTGCTGCTAAAAACCTGCAAGGTCATTCGAACAGACTGTTATATAATCTGTATAATATTTTCCTAGAAGCAAAATATAGTTTTGGTAATCAATGTAATATAAAATATGTAATTTCAGTAGGAAAAGGAAAAGTATAATGAAAACATAGGCAATTCAAACAAATATTTCTTGATTTCAATAAAGAACACAGGTCTTAAAAAGTCTATGAGTAGGCTATGACTGGAAGTTTTCAGTTAAATTTCAATCCTCATAGGTATTCAACTCAAATCATAATTTATTAAGTATGTACTGGGCGCCTGGGTGGCTCAGTTGGTTAGGCGACTGCCTTCGGCTCAGGTCATGATCCTGGAGTCCCAGGATCGAGTCCCGCATCGGGCTTCCCTGTTCAGCAGGGAGTCTGCTTCTCCCTCTGACCCTCCCCCCTCTCATGCTCTCTCTCTCTCTCTCTCATTCTCTCTCTCAAATAAATAAATAAAATCTTGTAAAAAAAAAAAAAAGTATGTACTATGTTCCAGGGACTATAAAGATAAAAAAAGATGGGTACAACATAGCCCCTGCCCTTAAAGCTATAAATTCAGTGACGGTAGGGTAGAAATTATGTCTGGCTTGTTCATGGATACATTGTCAGAAATGAAAACAGTGATCAACATGAAGGAGAAGTATTTAATTTGTGTTGAAGAAACTTATGAAGAAAGAAAAAGAAGATCAGAAGGAAAAGAGAGAAGGAAGAAAAGAGGAAGAGATGAGGAGGAAGGAAGAAAGAGACGGAGAGAGGGAGGAAAAAACTTACCATTTAGCTGGGGAGACAGACACATATACAATCATCTATAACACAAGCGAGAATGTGTGAGTTGTATTAGAAGTACACAGTGCTGTTGTTATAACTCAGATCATGAAGATTAATTGGGGGAGGGGATCCAAGAAAGCTTCAGGTAGGAGATAGTATTTGAAATGACTCTTGAAATATAGGTAGGGATTTTGTTGATAGAACTGAGGACAAAGAATATATCAAGGGGAAAAAAATAAAAAAGAAATAGTGAGCAACAGGACAAAACTGGGAACATGTTGGACTTATATGGATAATATAATGTTTGTAGGGTAAGAAACACTGGTTGGGGAGATGACTAGGACATAGACCTGAAAAGGAATATTGGTGCCCCTTCATAAATGTGCTTAAATACCATTGCAATAGAGTTTCATGCTCTGGGAAGCTGATGTTATTTAAGGAGGCAAGTATCTTGGTTAGAACAGGGCTGACCCATAATCCCCCAGACACCAGGCTTTCCTCCTAATCTGTGTGGACCTCATAACAGCCCTACCAATTAGACATGTACCTACATGATTTTATTGTTTGTTATAGTTATATCCCCCAAGAGCTAAGACAGTTCTTGGCACAATTAAATTGGCATTTGCATAGAAGAAGCAATGTGATGGACCTCAGTTGAGATCCTGAATGTGTAACTTATTCAGGAGGACTGCACTTCTCTGAGCTTCAATTCTACCATAGGACATAATAATGACTATTAGTTGTACTCAATCTAATTTATTATGGGAGACAGGATGATGTGCACCCCTACCTGCTAACAAAGATATCCTAAATCCTTAAATGATTTCCAAGGTCTTTTCCAAAAAAAAAAAAAAGATATCCTAAATCCTGGAACACATGAATATGTTATCTCAAATGGCAGATGGAATTTTGTAGAGATGTGATTAAGTTAAGAATCATGAGATGGGAAATTTGTCCTGGGTTACTCTAGTAGGCCCAATATAATCACAAAAATCCTTAGAAGAGGGCAGCAAGAGGATCAAAGTCAGCAAAAGAACGTGTGATAATGGAAGCAGAGGTTGGAGTGGTATGCGTGGATGATGAAGGAAGGAGCCAACAATCCAAGAAATGTGGGTGGTCTCTTAGACACTGGAAACGACAAGAACATCAATTCTCCCCTAACCCTCCAAAAAGAACAAATCCCTGCCAATACCTTGATTTTAGTCTGAAGGATTCATTTCAGACTTCTGACCTTCATAATGTAAGAGAGTAAATTTGTGTTGTCTTATGACACTAAATGTGTGGTAATTTGTTACAGAAGCAATAGGAAACTTATACACACACATACCTGGAACAGATTTTCTTATTGGATCAGTAAATATTTCCTATCTATGCTGATTTTTTGCATCTTCAGGATAAAATGAGAGTAAGTGAGAGGGATAGGGAGGCCATCATAATAGGGACACACTGTACTAGTCCAAACACAATGTAGAGTGCCAGAGCTAGGGAGGAAGAGAGGAGAGGAATGTAAAGGAGGTGACAAGTGTCAGACTATTTCAGAAAGAAAGTCTGATCTATAAGTAGACCATAGATATGAAAAAGAGGACTTAGGAATGATCATTACAGTTTGGAGTGGAAGAGTATGCAATAAACTAACTCCAATATTAGAAATAGCAACAACAGGGGAAAATGCAAGTTTGGGAGCTCACATTTTGAGCATGTTGCATCTGAGGTGAGGAGCGATTGCTTAAGAATAGATTTTAGCTACATATATTTTAAGGAATTGCTAAGGATCAATAAGTTCTCAAAGGAGAAAAATAAGAAGCCACGGCAAAAACCTCTAAAATCGCCTGGGCCTACTCACATAATAAGGGGTAGGTGGAGACATGGGAGTGAAAGGTAGGGTCAGAGGCAGCTTTAAAGAGAACAGCGCCATAGGAAAGGTAGTGCAAAAGCTGGATTGTGAGGGTTCAGGGACAAATGAGGAAGGGAGGCAAACAAATGCACATAATTCTTTCAAGAAGCTTGATGAAGAGAACAGGACGGCTTTGCTGAGGTATACATTCCTTTAAGGAATGAAAGCTTGAGTGTATTGGTGGGAAGAAGGAAGATGTTAACTGTGAATGGAGACTGAAGAAGAAAAAGGAGAGGGGAGAATTAGTGAAGAAAGGAAGCATGAGAAGTACAGGTGAAGAAGTCAGCCTCTGCAAAAGGAAAAGCATTCCGTGTGAGAATAATGCTTGGTTATGGATCTTGGCATTATTTGGAATTCTTGATATTTTTTATTTTATTTATTTATTTTCAGAGAGAGAGTGCGTGAGTGGAGGGAAGGGCAGAGGGAAAGGAAGAGAGAATCTTTAGCAAGCCCCAAGCAGCTCGAAGCCTGCAGCGGGGCTCTATCTTACTACCCTGAGATCATGATCTGAGCAGAAATCCAGTCGGAAGCTCAAATGACTGAGCCACTCGGGTGTCCCTGGAATTATTGATATTTAAACAAGTGTGTAAATTAGAGTAACATGATTCCATTTCTTTAATGCAATGCAATAATAAAAATATAAATTGCATTTAAGAATGCAAATGAGAGGCGCCTGCGTGGCTCAGTTGGTTGTGTCTACTGTTCATTTGGGCTCAGGTCACAATCTCAGAGTTGTGAGATGGAGCCCTGGAGCGGGGCTCCACACTGGACATGGAGCCTGCTTAAGATTCTCTCTCTCTCTCTCTCTCTCTGCCCTTCCCCTCCCCGCCCACACACTCTCCCTCTCTCTAAAAAAAAAAGAATGCAAATGAAAAACTGGAATCTCATATAAAATGCATTTTTTAGATTTGAGATTATCTTTGCATCATATGATTCTGAATATATGATGAAAATATTTGAAATATAATTTTAGGGACATGAAAGCTGTATTTGTATTAGTATCTTACACACACACACATGCGCACATGTATGTACAGATATTCATGTGTTCACAAAGGTTATATCTATAATGAATATTCATAAGGTAGACATCTGGTCTTAGTCAATATTTTATTACTAGCTCCTAGCACTATCTCTGGTATATACTAGACTTCCGATAAATGAATGAACCCTGAGTGAGTTTTCCCCTGAAGTTCTGAGGAACTATTTAATTGGCATTTGTCATGCTACAGTGTATTGTAATTTATGTTTCATATGATATAGGCACCTAATAAATACACGATTGTAAAAATTATATGTGATATCATTGACAGGCCTTTAGAACCAGAAGGCACAAGGCCTCACAAATGGAAAAGTAAGTTTATTACCTCTTCATCTAGATGGTCACCAAGGCTGAATGCTAGTACAAATTTCAACTCTTTGTCATCACTCTGATAAATAGTGGTTCTCTTTTTCTTTGCAGACTGTCTTCTCTTTCTAGAACACGAAATCAAGCCACTCTATTCCTCTGTTTTAACATTTTGACACTGCCCATTGCCTACAACACAAGATCCAAATACCTTTATTCACAGCAACATTAATGCTTTCATAATCTATCCTTCATCTACCTTTCTAGATACATCACCAACAGGTCACTGCTCTGACCCCACTTTATATTCTATGTAAAGCCACAAAGAACTATCCTTCATATTTTAGTATCTGTTCCCTTTTTTGCCAAGAAAACCCTTCCTTGTTCTTCCTTGCATAAACGCCAATATCAATTACTACCTCCTAGGGAAAGTTTTATTGATTCATTGAGACAGAGTTGATTATGTCTTTCTCTACATCACTCTTTCAGTTTTGCAGAAACCTCAACTTTAGCTATTCCTGAATTATACTGTAATTACTTCTTTGCCTGTTTGTCCAACTATACTGAGTTCCTTGAAGCAGAGACCATGACTCATTTAAATTTTCTCTTGCTCTCTCATGCCCTCCACAGAGTAAGCATTCAGTTTTTGTTTGTTTGGGTTTCTTTAAGATTTTATTTTTATTTATTTGACAGAGAGAGAATGAGAAAGCACAAGCAGGGAGAGCAGTAGAGGGAGAGGGAGAAGCAGTCTCCCCACTAAGCAGGGAGGCCGACTCGGGGCTTGATCCCCGGACCCTGGGGTCATTATCTGACCGGAAGGCAGACGCTTAACCGACTGGGCTACCCAGGCGCCCCACGCATTCAGTTTTTGAATGACTGAATAAATACATGAAAACACTACAAGAAAAAAAAATCTAGAAAATGTATAAAAGTGGACTGGGATGGTCAGTACAATACATAATTGATAAAGATAGTTTAAAAGGCCAATAATTTACCCAAATATTCTCACAAGTCAAAATGAATGAGACTCAATCGCTACATCTCTTAAGTCCAGATTCTTAACAAAATCATGTATTTAGTTGAACTGTATGCTGACCAATTTTAACCTACAAAATGACAGCTTCATACGGTCAGCTTAATGCCCATCATCTGATGACAAAATTCAGCTCCGTTAGCCACAACCCCTGGAGAAAACAGCAACATAGTGAAACCAGCCTCTTAAATTCACGCTCAGAAGGAACATACTCTTCCACGTTTACTCCCAAGTAAAAAACATTTGCCCTGGCACCTACAAACCTCAGCTGGCTCTAAAGTCAACACACGGCATTTCCCTGAGTACTAAAAGTAAACTCTAACAAAAGAACAACAAAAATAACCTAAGCCTGAGTGAAGCATGATTGTCAGTGAGTTCAGTGTCAGCACTGCTCCCTGATCTGTCGAAGTATGGGAACATTAAAGCTGCAAAATCAAATCCTTGGGTTGAATATCCCTCTCCCTATATATCTCCTATTTATCTACTTACACATATCAAACGATTATTGTCTTAAAAAGTAAACTAATTTCTGAAGTTTCTACTATCATTTATTCTAAATGCTACTTTCCCAGAATTTAAAACAAAGAATTTAAAAACTGACAGATGACATTAAATTGTCAGAAAACATGAAAAGAGCCACCGTTTAGTAAGTACTGTGTGCCTGAAGCTATAGTAAGCACTCTGTTAACAACTGTACTCCATCTATAGGATGTCTAGCATGTGTATGTGTATGCATAAACATGCGTGCACACATGCTCTTCAAGAAGAGGAGAATGAAGTGCAAAAGGGACAAGGAACAGCCTAAAATTATACAACTAAAAAAATGGGGCGGTCAGAATTTATACTAGATTTGTCCAACTCCAAAGTTCACACTCTTAACCAGTGCACATGAAATAAACTAAAAGACGGGCTTCGGAGTACAACCATAATGTGCAAGTACATAGAAATATTTGGGAACTTAAGTGTTCACAAACATTGAATTTCACAAATGATGAGTTCACTTCAGCCTCTAAGTCTGCAATGCCAATATTCTGTCCATCACATCACAGAGTGATTCCAAATATATAAAGGGTAAAGACGGGAAAATTAAGAAAATTATAAAAGTTGTTCTGACATAGTATAAAATAATAAAATGTCTATTTGATGGGGAGATAGGTAAAAAAAATGAAGGAAGACAGGAAAAGTTGGAGGCTTATCTGCTGTTAAGGAATTCCTTTACATTGTCATGTATACAGACATCTGATTCTTGCTGGATTTGTATTTCAACATTGATTTTTTTGTGAAATGTGATCTCTACCATAGCTTAGTCTACTTTAAAACTAGAAATTTTCCAAATTGCTCATTTGAGACAATTGAAAACAACTTGTTTCGCTTTCTGTATGGTCTTCCCTGATGACACAGCTCTGACAATTACAGCCTCTGAACATCTTAGCCCTCACTGCCCACCCTACCCACACAACACACAGATCAGGACGCTATGCTGCCTTATTATATTACTATTACTGTTAACTACTCCATGAGTAAACTTTGTCTACCAATGAGATCGTGATCCCTTGCATATAAAAAGGAAGATAGAATTTGCTTAACTCTTCACTAAGTTATACCAGGTTGATGTTGGTGAAACCTCCTTCTTAATCTAAAAAAAAAAAAAGTTAGAAATGACATTTAAATTCTTTCGTACTCTGAAGAGCAGCTTGAATAAGAATACGATTTCATTCTTTTCCTTCTCTCTTTTATTTGCTTTTAGTTTGTTGAGATTGGAATTTCATTCACAATCCCAAGAAAACTTTATTAACTGTCACCCTGGTCTAAATTAATCAGTCGAAGAAGAAAAAGGTAATAAAGGAAAAAATCTGGAAGGGTCACAATTTTTATGAAGCACATAAATAAGGAAGAAAATTTAAAAGTAATTTTAATTGGCCAATAATTTAAAGAGCTTGACACTTCCATGACACCCTTCAAAGTTTATCATTAAACTTTTTAAAATTAAGCTATTTGGGATTTAGGATACGGGTCTTCACTGAGAAGCATACTGTTTTTGCCTCTCAGTTTCTCATTTGATTCAGTCAGTTTCGTATTATCTTTGACCTCACTGGTAGACAACTATAGTCCAGTCCTGAGTGTGACTTCATTAGCCATGTTGCTCCTTGTTCATTCCCTCTTTATATTCTGTATTCTTTCTCACTGTATGCCCTAATTATACCTCTGTTCAACCCACACTCTTGGTGACATATTGGGCAACTGTCTCAACCTTTATTTTCCTTAATTTGATCATGGGTTCATGACATTTTTTCCTGCCTACTAAACAGAGATCTGGCCAAAACTTCTATTTGTCAGTAGATAGCGCCTTACTTACGCCTGGGAAAATAGCTAATTGAACTCAGCCTTTTTAAGCCGCCAGTCTAGGTCCAGTCTAAATCATCTCTGTCTGGTTTATCTTACCAATCATTTGAACACATTTTGTTGATTCTTCTCTAACAAACCTTGTTTTTCTTCCAATTTTTTTTCTCTTTTATTTGTCCTTCCCAAATATTGTTTTTAAATTATAAATGTTAGTTCCCTTACATAAACTATCTCCCTAATGCTGACAAATTAGCTTTCCCTTAAAAATCAAAACATCTTTCCATCCCGAAACATTTCTGAACAGTCATCATATTAATGGGAAAGAAGATGAGCTTACAAGTCCTACACAGAAGATCAAATGCTGCCTCAACTACTTTTTAGCTATGGATCCTTGAGCAAGTTACTAACTTGAAATTTGGATTCCTCATGTTAAAATAGGGCTCACTGTAGGCAGTGTAGACGATTCTCGTGAGAAGCGAATGACAGGCAGGATATAACATGACTCCTAGTCCAGGGCCTTGTATATGGCTGGCCTTCAAAAAATGTTTCTCCTTATCCTTTTTCACAATTTCCTGTGATGCTCATTTGACTTTCTAGCACACACAGACACAGACATATATAGTACAAAATGTTATTATGCACAAAATCTCAAAATAATTAACATACAGTTCTACCTCATAGGCTTAATTTAGTTTCAAAAGCACACTTATGAACAAACAACTCTAGACAAAGTCAGTAAAAATGTATTTAGAGATCCAGTCCTAAGGGGAAAAAAGACTAACTTCTATTAAATACTCTATCACTAAAATGAATGTGTTCAATAGCTCAAAATAAATATTTCAAATCCTAATTCTGGGGTCTTAAAAATGGCATATCTGTGATATAAGTCACTGAGAGGTATTGTGTTTGAAAACATTGTTTGATACTAATAATCATATTGATTTATTCTACCAAAGTAATATAACTACATTATATAAATCAGTTCTTAGGATGTGATAGTAGAATATACATATTGTTTCCATTGCATATTATGCATCATATATTTCTTATGACAGCGTCAAACTGATTTGGAAGTTGAATAATCAAAATTCAGTGCCTATTTATAAAACGTCTATCAAATAATAGTTATTTATTTTAATCTCCTTCACTTGGCCTGAATATTCTTATCATGCATAAAATATTAGCAGCAATATATTTTAATTGGATTATTAAAATGTCTAAAACTTACACCATTGTATTCTGAAAACTGGAAATTCTGTAATCTGAAGAATAAATTTGGCTGGCATATTTTCACTTTCTAAAGGACTTAAACCAAAAAAAGTGTGTATCATTTCAAAGATTTAGGAGTCTCTAAAATGTCTCCGTGAAACAAGCTCACAAATATTTCCTTGATAAATGCTCACATTTTTAATTTTTTAAATATTTTTTTCAAATTCAAAACACTTTATTTTTCTTAAGAGACAAATCTGAATATTAGCCCAATTTTTCAATTAGGATGTCAAAAATTTCAGGAAAAGTCATTAATGTCTTTGGGGATATAAGCAATGCTTTTAACCAGAGTATGAGCTTCTTAGAACCATAAAATAAAGGAAGTTACTATATTTCTGTGTAATTGAAATTAGGAAACAAAGTATGCATTTAGAACTTACCTGCGTCAGAAATTAATTTACATGATGAATACCCAAAGGGTGAGAGAGAGGGGAAAGAAAGAGAGGAGGAGGGAGACAGGCAGGAAGGAGAAAGAGAGAGACCTCCCAAGAATGAGAGAGGAAAGAAAGAAAGAAAGAAAGAAAGAAAGAAAGAAAGAAAGAAAGAAAGAAAGAAAGAAAGAAAGAAGAAAGGAAGGAAGGAAGGAAGGAAGGAAGGAAGAAAGAAAGAAAGAAAGAAAGAAAGAAAGAAAGAAAGAAAGAAAGAAAGAAAGAAAGAAAGAAAGAAAGAAAGAAAGTTCTACGTATCACTTTTTAAAAACTTGGAATACAAAGATGGGGCATAATCATATTTTTATTTTGCTAGGGAGGGGCGGCACACAAACTTATAAGCAGGTATTGTTACATTAAAGCAATTTCAATGCTCTAATGAAAGGTTATATATTTGCAATGGAAAGTTACTTGAATTTCACACCGTAGAGCTGTTAGTGGTAAGTAATTACACAACTGGATTTCCAGTGATGGAGTCCCATTGCTGTGCTTGCTCCCTTCCCAGTGGAAAATCTCTTGTGAAGCAAAGAGTGGCTAAGGAATTCAAGAGGAGGAAAACACATACCATAAAATATAATTAAAAATTGTGGAGGCTGCATATGACAAGAATAACCATAAAAAACAGATACAAACCAGCTGGCTGTTAACAACTTCTGAGTTATAAAAATCTTAAACCTGCTGTAAAGCACTCAATTCGATTTACATAACCACAGAGCTGACATTCCTTTTAGGCTCCTCTGTTGGGGATTATTTTGACATGTTTTAAAGCAACATAAAAAGCAACTGTGAAAGGAAGACATGTATCATCTTACACAGGAATTCATTCCTGCCTTAAGACTGGACTTTCATACTTTAATCTGAACCTCTTTCCTTGAACTGGAAAATATCTTTAATGGACACTGGTTGTCTGATTTTACAGCATTATTTTTCGGAGGCTCATATTTCTAATAACATCGATGCCTTCTCTGTGTGTGCTGTGTATTTGAGGCCCTGGCCTTACACAATTTCAGCTCAGTGGTATCCATCCAAGAACTAATATCCGTGGTCTATAAGAAGGGAATAATATTTTGGTCAACCATGACTGAAACAACTATAATTTCTTAGGAACCTAATGATGCAGACAACATTCTACAAAACTAACACAGCTTGCTGTAGGGAATTAAAAATAAACAAAATACAATAAAATCAATCGTACATTGAGTGAAGTTTTGATGTATAAGTGCTGGCAGGCGAAATCGCCCAGAGCACAGAATGAGCTCTGCCGTTTGATGATTTGCTTGATTCACTATGTTGCTACATGCAGGGCATTTTATGCCTGACTTATATTTAGTCCAGTCACCTGCTTAATGTTAGAAGGGTTATAATTACATACAAGAGTTCTGACCATATAGCATGTCGGTATTTCAGATCTGACATAAAATATGTATATTCATTTGAGGTTTAACCATTAGAAATATCTTAGTAATAGTTTAATCTACAGTTATAAATCACAAACTATTCTATTTTTACTAAGAATAAGGTAAGCAAACGTCAGGGCATGAGAAAATATTGGCCCTTTCAGTGAATACAGTAGAAAAAGCAGAGGCATGGAGTTATGGTTTCCAGTTGTTTGTTTGTTTGTTTTTAAGATTTTATTTATGTATTTGACAGAGAGAGACACAGTGAGAGAGGGAACACAAGCAGGGGGAGTGGGAGAGGGAGAAGCAGGCTTCCCACGGAGCAGGGAGCCCGATGCGGAGCTGGAGCCCGATGAGGAGCTGGAGCCCGATGCGGAGCCCGATGCGGAGCCCGATGCGGAGCTCCATGCGGAGCTCGAGCCCGATGCGGAGCTCGATCCCAGGACCTGGAGCGGAAGGCAGACGCTTAACGACTGAGCCACCCAGGCGCCCTGGTTTCCAGTTTTTACTCTGCCATTTCCTAGATGTTCTGACCCTGAACAGCAAACCTGAGGCCCGATTTCCTCAACTGTGAATTGGCATTTTGTTAGATACCTTTAAAAGCTGTTGGGAGTTCATAGAGAATACATGAATGCTTAAAAAATGTTAGAACTCTAAATGAACCTTTAAAATAATTTTCTATTTTTTTGTGTCAGCTGCTTTTTGTTATGTTGGATGGCCTTAGCAGTGATAGTAACCCTCTTAGTTCTTTAGCTGGTGTGATTATTTGAAACCAGAAATCACCATTAAGAAGAACAGAGAAATCATATGAGTTCGGTATGGAAGAAATAATAATGGATTCAATTTTAGCCATTGACAAGTTTGTAATGACAACAGGAAATTCAGGGGCAAATATCCAATACCTAATGATGAATGTAAAATGGTTTGGAGAGAATTATGGACAATAGTGATGATAATAAAAAAGGACGTAAGATCACTATTGAGTAGGATCTAAACAGTGAAAAACAAAAAGATAAATTTAAACATCTCTCTGTAAGTTTTTACTAATTGTTTATTATAAAGTGTAACATACTTTTGCTACACTGTTGTATCTTGAGTAACTGTGAACTTAATCACTGGAAAATACCTTAGCACATAGCAAAACTGACTTCCTGGGACCTTTTAAATGTAATGTATTAGGTGAAATAGACTGTTTTCATTCTTTTGTTGCCTGGATGTGCCAAAAGATAAGTTTAAGTATCAGGAAAGAAGAATGAACATTACTTAAAATGTGCCTTGGAATGTTACAGCTATTTCTGCACAATAGAATGATTAGTGAAATATTACTCAAATAGACAATCATGTATAAAATTACTCAAATTAATATGTATAACTATGATTTAATCAAATCTGTGTATTTCAGATTTCAAACAACTAATTCAGCAACTCTAGTGTTTGTACATCATGCTGAAAAGGAATATAAACTTGTGCAACTGGCTGGACTATATTTCCAAAATAAAATATCAAATGAAAAGTTTTAGCCGAAATGACTTTTTGAAATTAAGTTTATTTTTATTTTGTCAGCATATTGAATCTTAGAACTGATAATAATAATAATACTTATAAAATCAACCTAAATGTAAACAAAAATCCCTCTACAACACACCTGGGAAAGAGTAGTTAAGGCATTTAAATAGGCATTTAAAGATATCAAAGTCAGGTAGTACACACGGTTTTTCAATGAGCTAATGTTTGGAACTTACTTTTTCTCGCCTATAAGTCTTTCTATTTCATGAATGACAGTGATTTGTCCAGTCCTACCTTCTAGAACAATAGAGAATTAATCTGTATCCTTTGTTAAATATCCAAAAATAGTGATCATGCTTCCCCTGAGCCCCATTTCTTCTCTAAATATCCTAATTTCCTCCAAACAATCTTAATAAAATGACTTCTAGTTCTGATTACACAATTTGGACCAGTTGTTTTCTATCATGACTCCTCAAGACATAATAACCATAAATGGATACAATACTGTTGAAATGGTCTAGGCAAGCAAGGCTGCTGTCAAAACAGTGCAATATTTAGAGCTTATTGGCACCCTCATAATTTGTCAAGTTTAAAATGGACTTAAATGAATCACTATATTGGTAATAGTACATTGAGGTTTTATTCACAAATGTAAAAAAATGGACTTCGATTAAAAATATCAAATGTGGGGCACCTGGGTGGCTCAGATGGTTAAGCGTCTGCCTTCGGCTCAGGTCATGATCCCAGGGTCCTGGGATCGAGCCCCACATCGGGCTCCTGGCTCAGCGAGGAGCCTGCTTCTCCCTCTCCCTCTGCCTCTCTCCCTGCTCATGCTTTCTCTCTCTCTGTATCTCTGTGTCTCAAATGAATAAATAAAATCTTTAAAAAATAAAACATAAAAAATAAATAAAAATATCAAATATAATTGTTGAAATACCTGGCGTGGAATGGATTGGTGAATACATTTTTTTTAATCATGATTAAATATAATAACCTAAATGGACACAATGCTGCTGATAAGCATGCAAAGCTGTTGCATAACTGATTAAGGAGATAGGCTTAGCAGTCAGGTTAACGGTCTAGAGCAAGAAAAATCAGTGCCAAAATTTACTCATCTGTAAAATGGAAACCATAATAACTACCCAAAGACATATTATAGAGATTAAATAAACTAATAAATGTAAGAGGACTCGGTAACTAAAATATAATAAATCCCAATAGGTAACAATTATTAATACTCCAATGATCTGAAAATTACATACTCATTAATCAGCCAATGATTGACTTGAATCTTCAGTCACATCACTCTCTATGAAGAATGTAAAACCCATCTTTATTATTTCACAAAAAAATGCTATTGAATTTATTTTTCACACACTTGTGTTATACAAATGAATTTTCAAGTCAAATCAAAACCACTTTCCCCAATGATGACAACAATCATCCCCTTAACCTCTGGCTTTCTCTTCCTTTTTAGAAAACCTATAGTACTTTTGTACAGCTCTTTTGGTAATTAGCACTTTGTACCTTCAATTACAGTTTATTGAGTGGCAATATCATTCATCTTTGTAACTCCTAAAATTCATGACAAATATCTGTTGAATATATTAATGATCATTTCTAAAGTATACATTACACAAATGACTTCTGATTGTTATGAGTATGTTTTATGATAACAAATATAACAAAAACTTACTTTAGATTAGCAGTGAGTTTAAGATACTTTATTTAATAACTATATATCCCTTACTTATTTAGAAATTAGCGATCTGTGTGTGTGTGTGTGTGTGTGTGTGTAACCTCTCCAACTGAGAAAAGTAGATGGAAGAATTAAAATCAGAAGCAGTAGAAACAATAATTCAGGAACATTAATCAGTTAACTTTTGCTACTTTGTTTCTCTAATCAGATTTTAGCCTCTGCTAAACACAAGGTTTTATTAATAATCTTGACATTTAAACTGTTTTAAATAAAACTTAAGAAAAAAAAGGAGGGGCACCTGGGTGACTCTGTTGAGCATCTGACTTTGACTCAGGTCCTGATCTTGGGGGTCCTGGGATTGAACCCCGCTCAGCAGGGAGTCTGCTTGTCCCTTTCCCTCTGCCCCCTCCCTGCTTGAGCGCTCTCACTCTCTCTCACTCAAATAAATAAATAAAATCTTTAAAAAGAAAAGAAAGAAAAGGGAGAAAAGGAAGAGGAGTAAGCAAAAACTAGGTTGAGAGGGTAACAATGCAGGTTTGGGAATCAGACTTGGGTTCATAACAAAAAACATGGACAGATTAACGCAGAGGTTAAATGTCTCTAGTCCAAGGGTTATTGGAAAAAGGATTCAAGGGTTAAAAACTAAACAATTAACATAAACTATTACATCATTGAAATATAGGAAAATGGAGGCTCGGAAATCTAAGGGTATTGCCAATGGCATAAATATATTTAGTGGTTAGGTTAATCAAGGACCCCTATCCCCTTAATTTAGAACACAGTTTTATAGATTCTGAACTATTAGATACTCAAATTCTACTAGGCTTTTAGAGTGAATATAGATAAGAAATAGAGATTCCAGAGACTTTAGTTGTTCATTTTTTTTAAACCAATTCATCATTCATTTGTTAATACTTGACATGATTTGCATGGTCATCTCTAAAAATATAGCCATGCAGATTTCCAAAGAGAGCAATATGTAAAGTTCATTAATACTCATATAGGTTTTCAAATCTAAAAGGGATTTAAGTGAATTGCTTATTGGCAACAGTACATTGAGGTTTGATTCCCAGATGTAAAATCTTAGGTAGGTTGCAAATACCAAATGCTATTGTTAAAAGTCTCCTGTGTGAAGTAGATTGGTGAATACACGTCAAAAAAAATCATGATCAAACCTGGCACTTTTGTTGACAGACTTTGTAGTGAGGTCGAAGGTGTAATTAGGCCAGAAAATTACTTTCTCACTACTAGAATTGTTCCCTTCAGGTCTTGAGTTATCAGTCCAGAAAATTTCATTAAACACTAAATTCACTTTAAGACAACTGTCAAAATTAAGCAGAGGTGAGTCAAGTCAAGGTCCTAATATTCAAATCTTTCATTTGGATTTTGAGGTTCAATGTAAAATAAAAAATTCTGTAGTTTCATTTTTCTATGAAGACTAAACTTTTTGTGAATTTCAGAAACAACCCCCCCCCCTTTGGAAACAGGATGAAGCAGAATAACAAAATAAATGTAGAATTGAAGTGCTAAATAGCCATAAATTATTGAAATGATTTCTATTCTTTGTTCACTGAGATCTTAATGTGAAATTGTAAAAATTCAAGTGCCCACAATTATTATGGATATAACGCAAAGAGGAAAAAGAAAGAATCAGAAACTAGGTTCTGAAGATTGATATGAAACTCGCAGTGATACTAATGATGGAACTGTGAATTCATCATATTTTCTTTAAAATAATCCTGAGATGGTTACAGTATATTTATAAACAACTAGTTCACCGCATTTTGAAAAGTAGCAAGACATTGGATATTCTGGTACATATTTAGTAGGTAGGTGAACAAGGACTCAAAAAGGAAATACATGTCACATGACATAGTGGACTTACACTTTCCAAAATGTTAACAATAATAACTTAAGAAGTAAATTGTTGAAATATAGCTTCAACATTTTGGCCAAATTATATCAAACAGTTCCGTGTTTGATAAAATGTAGTGAAAAGTATTTCTATAATTCTTGGAGTCAGAGTCCACACTAAACTGCCCTTCGATGCCAATTGTTACATTACTTCAACCATGTGATTTATCAACTACACGAATAAGTAATAACACAGAGATTTACTATAAATAAAGAATAAGGCAAATGAAGACTCACCAGAGTGAATGATTAATAAAAGGTAAGATTTTTTCAATTACTAAAAATATTAAAAATTATTTTTTAATTATTTAGGGTAAAATAGTTTGCTTGGTACTTTCAGGTAAACTATATGTGCTTAAGTATTTATAAAGTTTAGAAATACTTTAATAGCATAAACAACTTCTTAGCCAGTTAACATTACATTATTTAGCAAAGTTCAATGTCAAAAAAAAAAAAAGGATTAATAGATTTTTCCACAAACACTTAATAAAGGGATAGCCAAGTTCCAATTGTCGGTCATAATTATGTTTGAATTAAAATTCAAACATTGTGGCTTATGAAGCAATTAAATTTGATCATGAGTTTTAAAATATAATTTTCAACATCTCTCACTCTACTTTTTTGCTGCCTCCTATACTAAGCTCCCAAATCATGGCACTGAACATCTCAACCCTTTAAAATATAACTATTTTTATTATATATTTTTTTGAGAGAGAGAGAGGGAAGGAAAGAGAATCTTAAGCAGGCTCCATGCTCAGCGTGGACGCAGGGCTTGATCTCATGATCCTGAGATCATGACCTGAGCTGAAATCAAGAGTTGGAGACTTAACCAACTGAGCCACCCAAGTGCCCCATAACTATTTTTAAATATTTTTAAATAGTACTTAAGCTTCCACCCCATATTAGCAGAGAAATTTCATCAAAGGCAATACTATAACATAGACTAGTAAGTAGAATGCCTACAAGAATTTGATTTATGTTCAATATGTTGGACATGAAAAATTATTGTGCTGTGCTGTGTTGTGAAAATGTTTTCACATTAAGCATGAACCATGAGAGACTATGGACTCAGAAACAAACTGAGGGTTCTAGAGGGGAGGGGAGTGGGGGGAGGGTTAGCCTGGTGATGGGTATTAAAGAAGGCACATACTGAATGGAGCACTGGGTGTTATACGCAAACAATGAATCATGGAACACTACATCAAAAACTAATGATGTATGGTGATTAACATAACATAATAAAAAAAAAGCATGTCCATGAAAATTTGAAGTGTTCTGTAAAGATTTGAGTCTATGCTTAAAAAAAAAAAGTAACTTTATTTCAATTCAACTTGTTTCAACTGTGCTCAAAATATAGGTGGTATCTAAAGAAATTATTGCATTCCCTGGAAATAGTATGGACAGAACAGTGAAAATAGAGTTTATAATTATCCATCGCTGAGTTCAATCCCCAAGTGAGCTCTTCTCTTCAATTTGAGCAAGTTATTTAAATTATGTGTGCCTTAGTTTGTTTATATGGAAAATGGGATAAAGAATACTTCCTTCATAATTTGACAGGAGAAATAAATTACATATTTAGGAATTAGCTAAGTTCCTACCATGTAGTAGTTACTCAGTAAGTGTTTGTACTCCTCCTTATTTTAACCAGTTAGCTATATTGATTTATTAAATTATTTTTAATTTAACAATGTTTTGACCATATACTGAGCTAGCAACTGAAGATTACAGTAGTGAAAATTATAGGCATATATATTGATTCCATGTATAAAAATAGTTGAAATTTGTCAGTAAAATGTATATGTATTTGAAAAGTTAGATTTGTTTCTTTACGTAGACTATGCACAAAGTCTTATAGTAAATCTACATTTTAACTGCAATTATACCTATAAGAGAAACATGTAACAAGAAGTACTATGTAGATAAATTCAAGCAACTATTTTGAAGCAAATTTCAAATATTTTTTCACATGCAAAAATATTCTTTTTGTGTGTGTTTTACATCTGCAATATGGCCATGGCTTATTGGCAATATGGCTTCTAAGCCACGTGATTAAGATAAATTAGAATAAGCTTTTAAAAATGTGTTTTAAAAAGTAAAGCTCTCTTTGAATGTATTCATAAGATTTCCAAATGTGTTACTTAACAAAGGCACATTTCACTTTAAGAAACCCATGCTAACTTATAGAGGAAATAAGGAGTCAGTTGAAAATGTAATGATTAGTAATGAAAAGATGACAAAAAATATGTCAAATTAGGGAAGAATTACACATGCTTATTAATGTGGTGCTTTAGGAACAAAATGAAGTGAGATTAAGTAAAAAATGAAGTAGCTGCTGATAGCAAATTCTAGGTACAGATTTTTTTTTTTTTCAAATAGAATGGGAATAAATATTTACTTGTAGAAGACTATAACTCAAAATATTCAGTAATATTTTGTAAAGACACACTAAAGAAACAGTGGAGCAGCATACTCAATTTTTCACATTGCTAAGATCTCACTTTCAACATCTCTGATTCTTACAGATAAAAGAAACACGGACAGATAATGGTAGTCCATGTCACATGTGTTTAATTATAATCCTGAAATTCAAGACATTAATGCCTAGGAACCCCAGAAGCAATAGATTTCCTTGAATTCAGGCCAAGAACAACAGCAGTCTAGGCAAAATTAGCTGGATGGACAGTTGACACATTCAAGGGAAAATGAATATTACTGTTGAGAATATGAGATAGTGCACTAATGGGAGGGATGATGCTGACCACTTTTATGATCAATTTAGAGAATTTCAAAAGCAGCAGCCTGCCTGTTTCATTAAAATAACAATATTGGCATTTCGGGGAAGTTCATATTTCTAAGATGTTTACCTTCCAGTAGTCCTCTCTCATTGATACATACAGTCTTTTATTATAGATGATTGATGTGAAGCTCACTGTAATTTCAAAAATTCATAGAATATTATTATGTCATGAAATCCATGCCGAGAAAGCAATTGCCATTATAAATCAAAAAGACAACTCATATGGACAGGTCATATGGTAACGGGTTCTCTTGGAATGGTATCCTTAAATGTAATTTATTCAATAAGTAACTTAAAGGTTATATTTGATGAGATGAATCTCATGCTCAAATAACTTCAAAATATTATTATATTGGAATATTAAGAAATTAATTTTCTTGAAATTAGAGATATTTGCAGTTATATTCACCTGACTCAACATGGTTCCATGCTATTCTGAAAGTCCTCCCCCAAATATAATTCCATAGAAGGATTTCATTAAGTGCTATAATAGATAATACAAAGGTCATTTCCTGCTTTCAAAGATGAATGAAGATATCCAAATAGGAGAGGAGATTTTGAAAACCTTCACAATGCTACATTTTCACATATAGAAAATAGTTTCCAACTAGATGTTTTAATAGACAAAAGAATACCTCAAAAATTGACTTCTAGGAAATCATGCATTACTGAAGGATTAAACACTTGATTTTAATATTGAATAGTATACATGTTTAAAGAGAATATTGGTGATATAGCATCACATTTTTAAGTTTAACCCAAAATAGCAACTTATAATTTCATAGCACTGTGGAATAGACAAAGAGTTTGACACTCCTTTTAATCCTTAAAAACTCAATACCGTTTCTTTAAGTCATATCCTTACCTCCCAGGAAGCAGACTCAAATCATTAGAAAATACCTATTTAGAAAAAGTCTTTCATCATTGCACTTCTTAAATGAAAACTAATGGGAATATGTTTGATAAAATGGTATTCTATCAAAGGGCTGACATAGGAAATTATGAATCATAAAATTATATATATCATGATGATCAAAAAGTAATCATTGACATAAGAGGATTTTATTGGGAGAAAAATATTTTTATTTGAGCTAATTGGAAGATACAAAAACAATTTTTTAAAAAACAGAGGAAATGATTATAATCTGATGCCATAAATATGGGAAAGGGCCCATTATTCCCAGAACTGTTATGCTCAGAGAGATATATAACTGGTATTCTATTTGGAACAGGCATAAGTCCTGTTTTGAAAATCATCATAATAGAACTAAATATCAGATGACATCTTGCTCTATAAGACTTTGCAAAGCATTTTGTGCTACATTAGCTTCTTCACAAAGTCCTGTCAGGTAGGAGATACGGCAGATCTTATGATGTTTGGTTTGTGGATGATAAAGTATTTCAGAAGGCAGCTTGATGTAGGAAAATAACCAGTAAACTGGAGTCAGAAAACTTGAACTGAAAACTAACTCTATCACATAATAGTGAAGCTTTGAACAAGTCTCTTAGCATTTTTTTTTTCCTTCTAAAATGACGTCTGAGGTAGCAGTACCTACCTTGTGATAATTGAACAGTTGAGTCCAGATAGTGTTAGTCAAGGCCACACTGCTAGCAAGTGCTGAAGAGAATGAAAGCCAGACTTTTTGGTTCTAGGTTAGGAGGAGCAACATCACAATACCATGTTGTTTGGAAAATACATGTCCTTTAAAAAGAATCAAAACCTACTCATTGTATTCCAATACCAACAAAGATAAAAGAATTAAATCCATGGTGGTCTTCTCTAGGAATAAGGCTTCTGGCAGCTTTAGTTAAAATGTAAAATGGCACAAAGATCTTGAAAGAGTTTAGTCTACTGTGTATATATCCTTAGTCATATATCAACAAGTGAACATGATAAAAAGCTCTCACATTAATTATACTGACTACTTCCTTAATGAAGTGCAAAAGTGTTTGTGTAATCTGATTCAATTTATTGAATTAGGTTACAGTTTTATCATTTTGAAAACCAGCTTCATTGTTTACAGTATATGTCAATTCATTTGCAACAATTAAATAGCACAGCATACAGCTGTAATCAATTCAGAGCAATCTCCATTTTTAAGGTCTACTACCATTTGTAGTATGCATATTTCTGAAAGCAAAATATCACAGTTTAAACATATAACAGTACCAATGACATTTCATATCCATACAGCTTATTCTGCTCACAGATGAAAATTTATAAAAAGAACTCATTGTCATTAAATCCTGAAAAGTAAACATGTAATAACAAATTTTAGTGTACTCTAAAGAGTACATTTATATGAATTTGAATAATTTGCCAAACTGAGACTTTCTAAACCTAAGCTCTATATTTTTTAAAGTTATCATTTTTTTCTTAAATCCAGTGGTGTTGATGTGAGCATAGAAAATAAGGGGCACTTGGGTGGTTCAGTCAGTTAAGCAAATGACTCTTGATTTCAGCTCAGGTCATGATCTCAGGGTCATGAGATCAGGGCCTGTGTTGGCCTCTGTGCTGGGTGTGGAGCCTCCTTAAGATTCTCTCTCTCCCTCTCCCTCAGCTCCCCCCACACCTGCCACTACTTGTGTGGACACTCTCTCGAAAGAAAGAAAAAGAAAGAAAGAAAGAAAAAGAAAGAAAGAAAAGAAAGAAAGAAAGAAAGAAAGAAAGAAAGAAAGAAAGAAAGAAAGAAAGAAGAAAAGAAAGAAAGAAGAAAGAAGAAAGAAAGAAGAAAGAAGAAAGAAAGAGAAAGAAAGAGAGAAAGAGAGAAAGAAAGAGAAAGAAAAAAGAAAGAAGGAAAGAAGGAAAGAAAGAAAGAGAAAGAAAGAAAGAAGAAAGAAAGAGAAAGAGAGAAAGAAAGAGAAAGAGAGAGAGAGAAAGAGAGAGAAAAAAAGAAAGGAAGGAAGGAAGGAAGGAAGGAAGGAAGGAAGGAAGGAAGGAAGGAAGGAAGGAAAGAAAGTCAGCAGTAATAATCAATAACACCTGGATCAGCCAGTTCAATTACAATAATAATACTTTAACTTCATTTTCAGAATGTTACTACAAATTGTATCATTTGACATTCATGGCGATTCAATGAGAAAAAGAATTTTGATATAATAAAAACATTCTTGTATATCAATGAAGGAATGAAGGACCAAAACATTTGACTTAATTATTACGTATTTAAAAAGTAGTCTGGTTGGAAGATTCCTACGATTTTTAAGAACTGACTCCTCTTTTGGGGACTTTATTTTTTAAATTGGAAAGTCAAATCAAAGTAATTTGTGGTAAAGGCCAAAGTGTTTCATTTAAATCCCTTTAAGAGTTCATGTCTTTCTACTACCATTTGTGATGATCTTTACGTTAAAATAATACTATTTTTTCTACCTTTGGCTCCAAATCCTACCATGGCCATAGGATTGCCATTTCCTCCTATCTATTAATTTTGCAGCTATGTACCCCTTCATGGAGTACTTGTGAAAGAAGGGCAAAGAGAACAAAGGAGGAAAAAGCATTTAAAAATTTCTTTCAACTGAAAAAAAGTATTTGCTAGCTTACTCTAGTCATTGTTCTACCCATGAGTTAACTATTCCATCCACGAATGAACATGTAACAAAAAATTTGATAACCTATAAATATGAAGCATTCATCTCAAAAGTAGTTTTTTAAAATAATTTTTAAAACAATAAAAATATATAAGAATATAGACCCAGAAAGATGGATATTTTTTAACTAGAAAGGATCCATGTCAAGTTTGGAAGGATAATTCAAAGGAAAATGAAATAGAATCATCAAGTTTTATAATTAGAAGGGAATGAGAAAATCTTATTCGATCCACAAAGCCCCAACTAATCCACACACCATCCACTATCATAATCAAAAGTTGACTCAAATCTTATTTGCTTTTCTTAATGTAAATAAACTTCTCTTCTGTCAAAGGAGGCATCATATTACTAAAAAAGAAGCAAATAATGCCTTGCAATTAGTCAATTACGGATACTAGCAACTTCATTACTTCAAATCTACTGAGAGAGAAGTGTAAGTAGATTATAACACATACTATGGCCCAGTGTAGGCATGTAAGAACACAGAACTCAATAGAAACTTGGAAGAGAGAAACAAATTATGGAAAGGGCTGTAATTTTCTTCTAAATTAAGTAGATGGGAGGCCTGTCCAGAAGTCTAGTAATATGTGGTTACTTAATTAAATCTCAAAATAACAGATCTTTGCTCTAAAAGCTTAGAAAAAAAGACATTTATGAATTTCTATTATGCAAGTAATAGACCCGGGGCATATTGTGATTGGACTGAAATGCTTGATTCTAATACATATTACAAATTTGATAAAGTAAATATATTTATTATATAGTTCCTCATACCAAAGCTGTATGTACACTTAGTTAAATTATGAGCTATATTTTATTCATATATGTATTAAACTAATTCTATATCAAGATACTGTGGGCACAATGAGGATTCCAATCCTTAAGAACCATATAATATAGTATATAATATGCAGGAATTTTAAAGACTAATGAGTTCTATGTTGCCATTTATTTCCATAAATATTGCTTCTCTAGAGTATCAATTTGGAGATATAAATTTCATCAAGTGTTGATGATAATACTTAAATGTAGCCATCATAACCTATAAACAAATGAATTAAAGCCCTCCATTTACTTAGTACACCTCCTTTAGGCTCTACCCTCTGAGTCTTTAATCTGGAGTCTAACCCATGCTTAATAGGATTTTTAAAGTACATTATGTAACACCACTGTTTAAATTTGCAACTTGGAAGCCTAATAATTCATTTCAGAAATCCTTTACTAAACATATATTAGCCATATTCACTGAACAAATATTTATTTTCAATATCTGCTTCTGTGGCAAGCAGTAGTCTACATCCTGGGATACCACAGCGAACAAAAATCACAAAAATCTCCCAAACGCATGTCTACAACACCACGCTTTGGCCCTTCAGAGTACCTCACCCAGCGACTTGCCAGAAGTGGTAAGCTAATATGACCCTCAGTTTATGCCCATATCCTTATGTAGGGAACCTATGAACGCCACTTTCTATGGAAAAAGATATTTTGCAGACGTGATTATGTTAAGGATCTCGAGATGAGAATATTTGCCTGGATTATCTAATGAGGTCTAAATATGTTCACAAATGTCCTTACAAGAGAGGCGGAATTTTATACACCTGTGCCTGCGCGTGCACACACACACACACACACACACAGGAAAAGGCAGAAATTAGAGGGAGGGAACTACCAACCAAGAAGAAATGCTGGCAGTTACTAGAAGCTCAGAGTCAAGGAACAAAGGATCCCCAAGAGCCCCCAGAGGCAGTGTGGCCCTGCTGACTCCTTGATCTGGCAGAATGATACCAATGTTGGATTTCTACAGAATTATGAGAGAACAAATTTTCATTTACTTAAGTCACCAAAGGATGGGATAATTTGTTACAGCAGCCCCAGGTAACCAACACAGTATCCAGTAAAAGTTTTAAAACTAAGTAAGTTATATGATGAAGTCTAGTGTTTAAGCTGGCCTTTCAAAAAAAAAACAAACAAACAAGATATTTTCTTTTTCCCTTCAAGAAAAACATAAAGGGAACATGCATTAAATACTGATACGTTAAATGCACTAGCCTCAAAATGTCTAGTGATTGAAGTTCACAAACGTTTACCACATATAAATGTATGAAAATGCATGCATACACATACTACATAACATTAATGGTTTAAATCGTTTGTATCATATTTACTCTTTGAGTAAAGCATTCAGTAGATTGTTATGTTTAATTTATTAGTGAAGACAATCAATCCACTCATGGCTGTTTTACTTGTGCATTTTTCAGTTTTCCTTACTTGTGAGTCTCCCCAGGGAATACAATGCATTTGTTTTAATAAACTTCTCAAAATACAAGGCACATTTCCATACTATGAATTTTCTCCCCAGAAGTGGAAATGTTTAATGCATTTAAGATGTTACAAATGCTGATAATGCAAAAAAGGGTAGTTCAAATGTTGTTGCCGGTTAGTTAGTAGCATTTAGCCAGAAAAATAAAAATATATAAACTTTGGGTATACTTCTTTGAATTACAAATACACATGAGAATACTTTCCTATCATCTTTTTGTTTTTTAAGAAAAGAATGTTTCAATGGGATTAACTTTGGATTAACATTGTCCTGGTCTAGTATTTTTTCCAAAATGGTAAAATTGCGCTTAGAAGTTCTTACTTTTTAGGCATAATGCACATGTATTTACAATTGCTTTCTTTATCTTGAATGCATATTGGTTATGTGCCGACAAGGTCACAGTGAGAAAGATATGCTCAAGAAGCAAAACTATAAATCATTCATTCAGTTTGCGTATATTTAAATTGTTTTTTTTTTTCTAAGTCAAATGCAACTATTTGGGTCTCACCGAGTTACTTCTTAATACTTATATAAAATTGTATTTCAAAACTAGTTTGCATTCTGCCCTAAAGATAAAAATCAGGAAGTTGGCCAAATACACTAGCCAAATTGCACTCCTGGCACAAGAGGGGAATATTTAGAATTCCTAAATAACTCTTCCCTTAATTGTAAAATGGACACAATTCTATAAAAAGTACGAATGTTATTGGAACTCTGTTGCTAGGATAAATTTATTCCAAACTGGTATTTGTTATCAAAAATGATTTATGACATGTACTCAGTCCAAATAAGTGTAGAGAGCACTACAGGGGGCATTGCGTTGTAAGACTCTACAAAGAGCCCTCTTTCTTTCATTAACTTCCACTTCTGGTTGCCATGGCATCCTGTGACAACCATAAATTTTGGAAATTATCACCATCTGCCCACGCCCCCTTCTAAGGTTACACACAAGCCCACTCAAGTGACCAAAATAACAAATAAAAACTTGATAAGCAATCTCAAAGTTTTTCTTTTAATTATAGATACCTAAGTACATAATATTAGGGCTGGGAAAATACTTAAAAAAAAACAAACATAAAGATAGTCTTCTTTTTTTCCTGAGAAAACAGATGCCTCCAGGAAAGATTATCATTTAATTCCAATGTTCAATTCTTGAAAAGAAAACATGAGGGAATGATTAAGAACAAACTGATAGATTTTTATAAATTTGTCAAAATTAATAAATTTTCTTTTTCACAGGACCAATTTTGGCAACGTCAAAGGTAAATTTGCATTGTTTATACTTTTCAAATGGTAATACTGTGAGTCCAAAAGTACAGGTCAATGTTCACAGTAGGTTACAATTTAAATTTTAGAAAGGATTTGGGATTTTAGGGACAGGGGTTGTTTGTTTTCTTTCTTTGTTTTCTTGAGTATTAAATGCTGTTTGTTTGTTTTACTAGTTTTAGAAACATGATTTCCAGGCCTTTTAAAGATACTGATATAACTATAGACTCTTGGAAATACATTTTTTAAAATTCCAAACCCACAGGTTAAAAACATAGTAGAAACATCATCAAACTACTTTGCTTAATATCAACAATACTGATATGTAACTTCTTCATTAAGTTTAAAAAAATAACTAACACACTTCACATTCCCCATCTTAGAAAGAAAAAAAAATGTGTTTTTTTTTAAAGAAAGTCACGAATATAGAAAAGAAAGTAGCAAATATAAATAAAGTCCCGGCACATAAAATTCTATATATTCATAGTAAATCATATTCCCTGAATACACTAAGTTCTCCTTGGGAGAAAAGTGTACACTCTTTTGAGAACTATAAGATTTCTTTAAGACCATTGGATTTCCAGTTAATGTTTAAAGTGAGTAAATAATCCAAGGGATGGAAATATTAGTCTGTGTTCAACTAAAATCTAAACTTCTCCATCTAGAAAAATTTTGTGCAGAAAAAGCAATCACATCAAATATATTAAGATAACAGAATTCATGTGCAACAAATTCCTGGCAGGTATAAATCTTTGGATAATCTCTGAAAGTTGAAAGTAAGTGAAATATATGTGGAATTTATAGGAGAAAGGAAAAAAGAGAGGGGAGGCAAACCATAAGAGACTCTTAACTCTAGAGAACAAACTGAGGGTTGCTGGAGGGAAGGTGGGTGGGGGGGTGGGCTGAAGGGATGATGGGTGTTAAGGGGGGCACTTGTGATGAGCACTGGGTATTATATGTAAGTGATGACACACAAATTCTACTCCTGAAACTAATATTACACTATATGTAAACTAACTAAAATTTAACTAACTAAAATTTACACTACATGTAAACTAACTAAAATTTAAATAAAAACTTGAAACAAACAAATAAAAAAGAAAGTAAGTGAAATAGCTAATAGTAAGGCCATGCTCCCCATGTCTTAAAGTCATTTGCTGGGCTCTATAGAGCACTGAGCTGTTCAAAACCTACTTTTCAATCCATTTTACCCTCTTGATGAGCCTCTATTTCCTCATCTAAAACAAATTTTCTAGAACATGACTCTTTAAGGTCTTTTTCAATATAATGCATAATAAGCTTGAAAGAAATTCTGTTTTCTGGGTTCATGACATACTAAGAAGAACAAAAGTAAACAAACAAACAAACAACAACAACAACAACAAAAAAACATGTTTGAGAAGAACATCACAGCAACTGAAATACATGAAATTGATCCTACTTCAAAAATGAATGTCCATAATAATGAGTCAAGTTTAAATTATCTTCGGTGTCTCTGTTCACCAAGCCAGGGAATTATATATTTCAGAAAGGGGTCTATGGAAAATAACTTAATATTTTGATTTTCAGTTTTGGCATATGATCATCACTTAGAAACTTTACTTACCCTAAAGTTACATGATGCTGTTAACTATGTGAGGTGTTGCTATACTTAGACTGTGATGAAATCATCTTATTTCTTCACTATTTTGATAACAAACTATTTATTGTCTTCCCCTCAAAAGATTAAATGTTGATGATGTTGATGATTTGGAACCAGATCTTCCTTATCTTAATATGAATACAATCTAAAATACGTTTCACCCATAAGATAACTGCAACGCAAAATTTTCAAATACAGAATAATGATTATTAAAATGATTTTTTAAAATCCCCATAACACAGTTCATTGAGAAGTTAATTAAGTCAACAATTCTTTCTTCTAGCACACCTGAGTCTTTCAAGCATAAAATATGAACAGTTAAGATTTTAGTTACATCTAGGCTATATGGTACCAAAAAATCGCCAAATTTTCAGATCAGGAAATTTTATCTAAATAAAAACAGTTAAATTTAACAAAGCACTGCCTATTTCTTTTCTGAATCTCAAATTTGGAATTAGAATTTCAGCCAGTAGGATTCAATCACTTGAGAAACACGACTAATTAAACAAATGGAAATGATGATACTCGTTCTGTAATTGGGTCATTTTCAGCTATTGATTTCATTTTTCTCTGTCTCAAATTTTCATCTGCAAAATTAGCATAAAAATACAACTCTCTGTGGCACTTTAAATAATTTGCTGTTAAGTATATACCATGGTACCTTACTGGAAAAAGATTAAATATATAAAATGAACAAATGGTTTGAAATTCAACTCAACAGATGTTTGATAAAGGTCCACAAAGGTGAAAGAACTGTTCAGGCATTCTCACAAAAATAAAGTTGAATTAAAATAATCATGCCTTCAAAGAGCTTTCTACCAAATTTGGAATATGAAATCAGATTATCCATAATGGTATCATAGCATAGAGAAAGAGAAATGTTACAAAATAAAAGAAAACACTGATACGGGAATTCAGAGAAAAGAGGAAGACTCTCTCCTCATCTTGCCAGATTATTCTTCCTGTATCAGTTTGTGTTACATGGCAATTGTGTTTATATGTATATCTCCTCAATAATCTCCTGGTGATGGTAAGAATGAATATAAATAAAATCACTGTAATTATTATTTTAATTTGCTCATTGGTTTAGATGAAACATGGAAAGTGGGCAAACGTGTTAAGTAAATAAAAGACTCAATGAACACATCCAAGGGGTAGAATCAAATGAGTTATTTTTGTATATAGTGCATTATTAAAGTTGTTTGTGGTATGGAACTTATGCAGTCAAGACTATTCTTTTTTCTTGCACATTTTTAAAATTCCAGAAGTGACCATCTTTCAGATGTTTCTAATGGAAATGTATTCACACTGTAGTTTGAAAAAATAGAGGAGATATTTTATTGACATAGTTACTGTCTTGTTTGGGTGCATTTCAGTCTCTTTCGGAGTTCTTATGAATGAAAACATAAATTTAGAATCCAGAGACCTGAATTTGAATAACCACTAACAGTTACAAGCTAATTGACCTTGGGAGAGTCACTTGATTCTCTCCTAGCTTTGATTACTTACCAGGAAAATAGGGATAATAATTTGTTGTTTGAAATTAGTGAGAGGATTAATTAGAATCACTCCTAGCACTGTGCTCGATTTAGCTCCTTTCATTTTATTTTAAATAAAGAAATGATGATAACCCTAATGCAGTTTTGCAAGAAATTCTCATCGGTAACATAATGTTAGTGTGCACAAAACACAATTGATGGGTATAAATATCTATGTAAACATACATATACATATATAAGAACTATGACATTGGCTGACTTTTAATGTTTTTGGTATAAATGGGTAGTATTCTTACCTGTTGGTGGGATTATCCCAGGAGACATGAGGCCAGGGACAGAATGTGGCATGATATGAGAGTTCTCTGGGGAGGTGACACTTTGAGTCCTCTTAGGAGGCCTTCCAGGTCTAGAACTGAAACAAACAAACAAAAAATTTTTACAATTAAGCTGTTGTCTTACACATCATTTCAAAGTTGTTTCAAGTGGTAACATGGACTGTAAATAAATTTGTTTCAAGGACGGTTGCTTTTGCAGTTAGATGTAATAGACTTCCATCACTAATTAGATTACATGCTGAATTCATTTTCCTCATTGAAGATCAGCCACTCTTGATGCATAATTCATAGCCTGCACCTCGTTACCTGCTTCTTCATATTAATATCTATACACAGTTTGAATTGCCTCGTTTGCATATGCTAAAGTTCTGCATGCAGCCTTCAGCACGAAAATTATGCACTAACTTGTAATAATTATTACAGTCAGCCTGCTATTGATTTATGAGACTTTTAAAAACCAAATATGTGTAGTACTTGTAATGAATGATATTTTAAGGTTCTTCGGGAAATTAAAAGGCAATGGCTGCCTAAGGAAATGTTCTGCTTGTTTGATTTAATACTACAGTTAGCTGGGAGGTGGAATGAAAGAGTGATTCAGACCTATAGCACATTTTTCGATGATATGTTTTATTACTTCGCACTGCTAGCCTGATATCTAGATGATAAATGACAATACATATCTAATGTGTGAAAAGGTCTTGCAATTTCTTTATTTTTTGTCATTTAAAAGATAAGTCAAGTTATCATTTAACCCTATTCTATTTAAATGAACAGCCCCACTAGGTTGCTTTACTTTAATCCACTAAAATAAACTGGAAGGGCTTAGGATTATTTGGAGGACGTCGTTGAGAAACTGCCAGTATAGCATTTTATATCTGCCTTTAGGATAAATAAAAATACATTGTGTTTGTGTTTTAGCGGTACTTGTCCTTTACATGCCTATTTCATGAGATTAACTTTTAAAATTTTAAAAGCACAAGGTGAAAAGGTGGTAAGCGTTTACTATTTTTGCATGAGAATAACATGAAGAATATAATTTTAGCAATTCTTGAAACAAACACACTTAGCATTATGTTTCTCCTTTCTGCCCCTGTATCATGAATCCGCTTTTGTGAAATGTTTTTCCATCGTCTGGGCAATATGTGCCTAGACATCTCAGAACCACCAGAAAGAGCCTTCATAAGTTCACATTTCCATGTGAGCCTCAACTGAGATCCTTTGCCTCATCAGAAGATTCAAAGATCTTGCCTTTATTATTTAGTGTAAGTAATATATGTGATCATTTAACAATTATTAAGCACTTGCTGTTTTCAAAGCAGTACACTGTGGAGATTAATTTGGAAGAATGGGTTCTTTAGTCTTCAGGAGTTTATGCTCTTGCCTAAGAGGGACAATCTGGTGCATAAATAACTATGGCACATGCCAGAATGTGCTAAGTGTCATAAGAAAGTTACAATCTGAATACTGATTGGAGGTTAGGCTACATGATGATACTTCCATGTTGAGGGAAGGGAGATGAGATTTCATGGCAGTAGAAGCATTAGAAGAGTATTCTGCAGGATGAGTTAAGTAGGCATGGAGAGGAAAATAATGGAAGAAAAGTGCACTCCAGTGAGAATATGAGAGATGAATGGAAACATGCCAAAGTATGAATGTACAGGATTATCTCCATTGAGCCAAAATAGGTCAAGAAAGATGAGGAGCGAAGAGGGATAATGCTAGATTTACTGCCTGGGGCCAGATCCTGAAGGGCTTTGAACCAAAAGCAAGGAGACTGTGAGTTTGTTTTGCTATTCCATAAGGACATTCTCCCTCATATTATAGTATCTGTCTGGCTACTTATTCTTATTTGTCATTATTATTCTTCATCTTCAGCTGTTTCTTTAACTCTTGTTATGTTATGTGCCTAGGGTTAATCAACAGCCCTCTGATAGTCTCCATTCTTCCTGAGTAATCCTGCTATTGATATCCCTGAGATGCTAAGGAATAATGGCTAAATGTATATCTACAGCCTAGGTCTTCCTCCTGGGATTCACATAGATTAATGCCTGTCTACTGGAAATCTCTGTTTAGATGTTCTTTAATAATCTAAGACTCAACTTGTCCAAATCTGAACTCATCTTCCCCATTAAAACCTCTCTCTCTTTCCCTGGTTCAGCAAAATGGCACCTAACCAACTAAGCCAAAAATCCAGGACTCAGCTGTTTCTCCCCCACTCCCCCAACTTCCCCCCTGTACACCCAAATATCATCCCAATGAAGATGTCTCTCTGAACCATTCTCCTTTCTCTATCCCTACTTCTATCTTCCAGGTCAATCCCTCATTTCTTATTTGACCTACTATTACAGCCTTCTGAACTCCTCTAAGATCTACCTCCAACTTCGTTCCACTATAAAGCCTAGAGCCCAGAGTCAAGACAACTCTCCATACTGATCTCAGAAGGATTTTTCTAAAATGCAAATTTGATTCATGTTTTCCATTTGCTTAAAAATATCAGTAGTTCTCCATAAGATTCACACTCCTTACCACGGCACCAAAGCCTTCCAATGCTTGGCCCCTGCCTACTTTTCCAATCTCACCATTTTATTCTTACATTCATGGCCCCCCTAAATGAAGTGTGTCACAAGTTGCTTTGGTCTCCCATTACACCACCTTTATAGATGCTGCCTCCTTTGCCACCAAGGCCTTTTCTACACCAACTCACCCTCATCCCCATTCACCTGGCTAAACTTGGCTAAACTTTAACTATCCTTCTTACTAACCACTTCTAGTTAGTATGCTTTCTATGCACCATGATAACCCATGGTGAACAATTCTATTATAGCTCTCTCTGCACTGATCATAGTAATCTGTGCATTTGTTTTACTCTCCAGCATACATGGCAGAAAGTGTATAAAATATATCTTTGTGTCCTAAAAACTTAACTCAGTGCCCGGATTACTATATATATTTATTTTCTTTCTTTTTTTCTTCTTTTCACTTTATGTATTTAAATAAGTTTTAATCCAACTTAGGAAGCCCTTTCCCCAAAATTCGTCAAGTATTCTACGTCATCCATTCCAGTGGTCTTGAAGTTTCCAGGAAATGAAAAGTAAGGTATGACAAAAGCTTGGAATTTTGAGTGTCAGGATAATCCTAAATTACATCAGAGGTAGGGATCCAAAGGGGTATGTGCACCCCGATGTTTATAGCAGGAATGTCCACAATAGCCAAACTATGGAAAAAGCCAAGATGTCCATCAACAGATGAATGGATAAAGAAGATGTAATGTATATATACAATGGAATATTATGCAGCCATCAAAAGGAATGAAATCTTGCCATTTGCAACAATGTGGATGGAACTGGAGGGTATTATGCTGAGCGAAATAAGTCAATCAGAGAAAGACATGTATCATATGATCTCACTGATATGAGGAATTCTTAATCTCAGGAAACAAACTGAGGGTTGCTGGAGTGGTGGGGGGTGGGAGGGATGGGGTGGCTGGATGACAGACATTGGGGAGGGTATGTGCTATGGTGAGCGCTGTGAATTGTGTAAGACTGTTGAATCACAGACCTGTACTTCTGAAACAAATAATACATTATATGTTAAAAAAAAAAAGTTAGCAGGAAGGGAAAAATGAAGGGGGGGACCTCAGGGGGAGACGAACCATGAGAGACTATGGCTCTGAGAAACAAACTGAGGGTTCTAGAGGGGAGGGGGGTGGGAGGATGGGTTAGCCTGGTGATGGGTATTAAAGAGGGCACATACTAAATGGAGCACTGGGTGTTATAAAAGAATTTCGGGGTGAAAGTAGCTTGCTCCATGAATCTACAAGAGTTCATTTGCCTTCTCCCCAGGAAAATTCCAATTGTGTGCTTATATTCTGCATATCATGGAAACTACATCAAAGTAATGTATGGTGATTAACATAACATAATAAAATTTAAAAAAATTTTTAAAAATTACATCAGAGGTCCAGAGAAAGAACACAGAGATACTGAGAGATCTCAAGCAAGATGCCATGGAGAAAGTGGGAAAGGAAAAGGAAACTAACATTTGAAAGTTTTAGCCCTTTAATTTGTTTTGCTTTTAAAGAAAATGCAACTGTTTAAGAGTACTTTATTATTTAGGCCACAGGAGCTATCCTCACTGCCCTCACTCTGGAAGTGGAAGTCAGGCTACTAAGTAGGAACACGTTAGTTCACGCTGTGATTAGAATAGACCCAGTGGGCTCCTTTCACCCCAGATATCTCCTGCCCAATCTATCACACTGCCTCCAATTCCGCCAATAGAGATTTACTGCTTTCAGTCTTGAAGCCTTAAGATCTTTTAAAGCCTTCCATTAAAATGCAAATACCCCTGGTGGTAGTAACGGCCTAAAGCCATCAACTAACACCCTACTGAGGATTACTTTACAATTAGAAGAGAGTACAGTTTTGAGATATCTACTCAAAGAATGGAAGGGACTGGAAGAAAAGATTTGGAAGGATAGTCAAGTCACTCACACTTGAATAAGAATTTTCCAGAATAAGAGTAAGACCACTAGAACCTCTCCTTGGAGTTATACATAACTTCCTGGCAGAGGGGAAGTTAGAAGGTTTATTTATTAACAAGACTTTCCTCTATCCTCCATGACCTATAGTTCGGTTAGTTCCTCTTATTGAAGGGTTTGGTGTTTTACCTTTACTGCAGTCTTAGTCACTAACTAACAGAGGGTTTGTCTCTAGGGAAGAGAACCAAATTGTAAAATACTTGAATATTTAAATTACTTTCCACAGAGCTTTAGGGAAATTCCAAGAGAACCATTGTGGTACTGTGGCCTTCTGGCCACACACGTATTGTCTTGATAACTCAATCTTCAAATGCTGGCTCTACCAATTTACTAGAAAGTGTGGCCTTAATCAAGCCACAGGTTAGCTGTAACTTCTCTGAAAACATCCGATTAAATTAGGACTTTTTTTTTTTTAAGTGGACCTGTTTACTTTGTAAGAAAGAAGTTATTCTTGGAAAGAAAAAATAAAAACTTAACCGAAAAGAAGAAATGAAACAATCAGCAAAAGCATTTCCTGTTGGAAGGATCAATGGCCTCAGTAGTAGCCGCCTTAAAGCCATCTTACCTGTAACAGTAACCCAGCTCTACCCAAGAGGATTAGAGCAGCTGAACTTTCCTAATTCTAATAAAGCAGAAGACCTCACTTAAATAAATTATTACCTTTAACAGCTTGAATGAAATCAAACTTATGACTTTGGTAATTGTTTTTGCCAGCTTTACACATCAGCCATAGTGCATCCTTTAGTATTTTCAACCATCTGCATTAAAAGAGGAGAGCAATGGCTTAGAGGTGTCTAACTCCACACTTAATATCTCACTTACTTAGGGATCCACCCAGGCACGCTCTTTCCTGCAGTTCTGAATAAAAAAGCTTTCTTTTCCAGACAGATCCCTGGGCAGATGTCTCTCCTTAGTTCACACCATTAAATCAGTCTCATGCTAATTTCTGTCTCTCTCCCACAACTGTATAATGTTTACCAACTCTTCCTAGTCCTTTATTGTACTTATTCAGGGTGAAGTAAAAATCCAACTTAACAAAAGAACACTAAAGTGATATGAATTAATAAGAAGCTAAATGCATCCAAAGAGTGGAGGCATTTAAAATGTTAGAGGGAGGGTACATCACAGAGTTTTCAATCCCCAACCTTCTCCATAGACATCATCTTCTGCTAATCTTTTCTGTAGTTTTTCAGAAATTAAGTTCAATTTTCTTCCTGAGAGTTGGAACAGAGAAACATGTAAAATCCAGAAAGAGACTGTGATGGTTATGAGTTAGGAAATGCAAAAGTAGCTACTAGCAGAAATTTTGGTTCTAAATCCTACCCGCTTAAAGAAGGGTTCCATTCAAACGTTCAATTCATTCATCCGTCTATCTGAGAGAAAGGCGCTACTATAGGACAAGCAATGGGCTAGACATTAGCGTTGCAAGAATAAAGACACACTCACTTCTTTGAAGAGAAAGACAAAATGAAATAGCCTGTAGTGCAGAACTAAAATACATGGCAGCAAGTGAGCATTGATTTTAGTCTTTAGTTGGGAATACAAACAAGAATTTTGGGGTGAAAGTAGCTTGCTCCATGAATCTACAAGAGTTAATTTGCCTTCTCCCCAGGAAAATTCCAATTGTGTGCTTATATTCTGCATATTTTTTTCTAGTAAACTACTTCTACAAAGCCAAGCCAAAATGTATGAGAACTATGACTAAATATACAGTCAAATATATAAGACACACACACACACACACACACATTCAGATTTCTAATTGGAAAGGTACAATTTCCCTAAGGATTTACATATCCACTTGAACATTCTGAAGTCATGAAGAATGAAGTTTATAAAGAGATTATGAGAAAATGCTTATGTTCTAAATTAAATGAAAAAAGCAAGATAAAACCTTCAGATATGCACATAATGGAGCACAAGAGAGACAGGGAAATTAAGTAAAAAAGCAATGAACATATATAGAAAAAAGACTGGAAGGAAACATACTAACATATTAGAAGGGATAATCACTGGTTGAAGTAATACATATTTTTTCTATATCTGAAGATTTTAGATTATCTGTCAAAGCATATCTTAATTTAAAATATAAAAACAAACTTTTTCACATTATTTGTTTAACACTTTAATGACTGGCCATATTTTTTAGATAATTCATTGTGGACAAACCATGATCCTGGCTAAACTTGATCAGTGCCTGAGATTTACCTCTCCACATAGCAAACTAGATATAATTTATCCTCTTAATCTTTATTGTATAGTTCAGTTCTAAAGATCAAATAAAAAGCAGATAATTATATGTAAAAATATTACCCTTGTGAGAACTATAAAATTAATTTAAATAATCATTGATATCTTCCAGATTAAATCAACCTCATAAAATAGATCCATCAAAATAAAAAATGCAAAGAACCTCTGAAGATTAATATATGTATATATTTCACTAAAAGAAGCAGCTGATTTATAATCCTCAGTTTATAAATGGGTACTTTTCCCTTAGAAAGATCTTGTTAACTTGCTAGTTGAATTTTTTCAACTTTCTGAAAGACAACAATATACATAATCCCGAAAGCATATTGTTACCATATTTTCCCTTTGCATAGAGCTTTTTTTTTCTATAGCCAGCAAAACTTTGAAGGATACATTACTTTTTTTGCAATGATGGCGAATGTGAGCACTTTCTCAATCTCATATCTCTCATTTGTTTGGACTTCCATGTGTATTTCTCAGTACAAATAGGTTAGGAACCAACTCACCAAAGAGATGATTTCCCACAGTCACCAAAATACCAAGTTCCACGGGACAGGCATTTAAAATATCACCAGCTGACACTTGGAGAGCACCCTCAGATTACTGCTCATGACCACAAAGCACCCAATAGTCCCTCAACTCTTTATAGGGCAGGTGTTATAAACTGAATTGTGTTCCCCCCACAGCCATACGTTGAGACCCTAGCCCTAATGTGATGGTATTTGGAGATGGGGCCTTTGAGAGGTAATTAAGCTTAGATGAGGACATATCAGTGAGGACCTCATGATGAGATTAGGGACCCTATAATTAGAGACACCAGAAAGCTTGTTTGCTCTCTCTCAGCTATGTGAGGACACAGTGGGGAGGCCATCTATAACCAATGAAGAGAGCCATCACCATCAGGTACCATGCTGGTACCCTGATCTCAGACTTCCACCTCCAGAACTATAAGAAAATAATTTTCTGTTGTTCAAGTGACCCAGTTTATGGCATTTTGTTATGGCAAACTGAGCAAGACTAAGAAGAAAATTCTGTATATAACTGAATAAATACATATACAAACACAAAATAAAATTTCCTTTGAAAAATAATTTAAAATAATTTTTAAAAAATGTTCTGTGCTCAAATTAATTTGGGAAATGCCCAGTTAATTCTATTCAAAGTGCATGTGTGTTGTGGAAGCACTTCACAAATTCCCAAAGCTTTTATTTATTTTTTTTTTAAAGATTTTATTTATTTATTCATGAGAGACAGAGAGAGAGACAGAGGCAGAGGGAGAAGCAGGCTCCCCGCGGAGCAAGGAGCCCGATGCGGGACTTGATCCCAGGACCCTGGGATCATGACCTGAGCCGAAGGCAGACGCTTAACTGACTGAGCCACCCAGGCATCCCCAAAGCTTTTAATACTTTTATTTTGTGGGACAGTTTCTCAGAGTTTTCACTATGCTGATATGTATTATTAATCTCTAAGAATGTGGTAAAATAGGTATTCATGAAACTTGGTTTATCATGAAACCAGTTATTTCCAGTGAGTTTGTTTAGAGACTTATGACCCAGTGGAATATGTTCTTCCTAACAGTATGCTTATATTTAAATTATGGAAATCCCTCGTGCCTCAACATTACCAAGCCATGCTGTGTCACAGGCCACATGACAATTGTCACATGTGAATTATTCTCTAAGGACAAGAAAAGCAGGTATTCACATATTCTATGAGTTGTAAGACTTGATAATTACTCAAACACAAGGTTAAAATGAATAAACTGAAATCTTCACTAACAAAAAATAAATAGGAGTTGGAATTAGCTACTCTGGTGAAGAAGAACTATTGCTGCCTCTGACTTCAAAACTCACGCTATCTAGGCCTGAAATAGTATCAGAAATTTATTTAACACAAAACCTGTTGCACAGGTCACTGACAAAATATCTGAATCTCCAGCTTAGTTAGAGCTACTAAATACTGAATAAGAAATTATGCCCAAAAGAGTTATAACATATCAGAATGTAACTAAGCTACTCATAAACATCTAAGTTAACAAATAATGACAGCCAAAATACTAAAGAGAGTCCTTGTTGGACAGGTTACATACTTGGGATAATCCAGTCCTTAACATTTATAAGCCCTTCTCCCCTTTTTTAGAATCTATACATATGGGCTACATTAAAAAATTCTTTAAAATTAATGTAATGTATTTAGTTATATTAATCTCAGAATTAATATAATAATCTTAGTTTCAATTCCTTAATTTAGGGAATATATTTTTTAAGATTAATTTTTGTCAAAGCATATTATATGAATTATTTACTTACATCAATGATAAGTGACACCTTAGAAGTATATCTAATGATTCATCATAAAAATACATTCAGATTGTATTAATATTTTGTGGATTAAAAAGCAGTTTAATGAAACTTAAAGTTTTAATTAAAAAATATAAATGTTTAATATTGTTTATTTTTTTATTTTCATAGCATATACTGTTCATCAGCATATATGATATTTCTCCCAGTGAGGACATTGTTTGCAAATGTTGTTGAGCAACATGCTTGTCTAGAAAGCTAATATTTTTAACCTTTTAATCACCTTATAATTTTCTCTTCTTCTCATAAGCCTTTCAAGCCATAGATGGGTCTACCACAAAACATCTTTCTTTATAATTATCCACAAAGAATGACTATGATCCCTTAAGGGACGAATCCTAAAATAATTAGAAACAATAGTACATGGCTTCCTTAAGATTTTGAGAAGATTTAATACTTTATCGGCTTCTTTTTCACAGTTCCTGTCATACCTCAAAACCATATTCTATGAAATTTAAATTTAATATTAAAAGATATTCCAACTAAAATAGGCACTATCTAAACTAAATTTTTATACAAACTATAGGCTCCATAGTGACAAAGAAAAAGCTTTATTTCTTAAATTTTTTGATTTAAATTTCAAATTCAGTAGATCTTCTTTGCAATTACTGTTGGCTAGATTTTGAACCAATAGCAATGCAATAGCAATGTATTAAGTCTTTTATTTCACTGGCATATACCATGACCTGTTCCTAAATGTGCAGTGGCTCTGGTTGACTATTAATCTGTTTTTATAGATCATCTTGAATTTGACCCCAAAATACACCCATTGCTCCAATCGCAAAATAATATCCAACTCTCCTCTGTAGCAGGTGCCATTTCCAACACTCTGAATACCCTCTTCCCAAATGTTTTCATTTTATTGTGGAATAGTACATAAAATAATGAAATAATCACAGTCGTATTATATTATCTAACTGGTAGGCTGGCACTGGGCTAAGTTCACTATGTGATCCAACTCCTAATATCCGTAACAAAACTTTAAGATAGGTATTATTATTATCCTTATTTTACTGATGAGAAAATTGAAACACAAGAAAGTAAAATGCCATACTCAATATCCCACACATAAAAAGTAGTAGAGTGGGGTTGGGATGGGTATTAGGATAAATAGGCAAAGGATAGAGGTTTTTTAGGGCAAAGAAAATACTATACATGATACAATAATGGTGGATACAGGTCATTATTCATTTGTCCAACCCAATGGAATATACAATACCAAGAATGGACCCTAATGTAAACTACAGACTGAGTGATTATGATGTGTCAATGTAGGTTCATTAATTGTCCCAAATGTACCTCTCCAGTGGGGGATGTTGACAATGGAGGAGGCTGTGCCTGTGTGAAGGCAGAGGGTATATGGAAATCTCTGTACCTTCTGCTCAGTTCTGTTGTAAACCTAAAACTTCTCTAAAAAAAGTTTGTTTTTTTTTTTAAATAAGTCTTAAAAAAAAAAGTTACAGAGCCAGGTTGTGAACCAAGGCAATCTGATCCAGAGGCCAAGCCCTGAGCACCATGCAATCTGCCTCTGTAGCATATTTGTTTGTTCATTTAGTCAACAAACATTAAATGTTAATGTGCATGACCTTATAATGTGTTCTGGAAATACCAATAAGATACTGTCCCTGAGTTCAAGTAGCTCAGTCTATTTTTGGAAATAGACGTATAAAGAATTGCAATAAATCATGTTAAATACTGCAGTAAAAGTTCCAAGGGACTGTTGTAGGAATAACACAGTAGGGGTATTTCTGGAAAGAAGAGATATCAGCAAACAGGAGTTAGTCAACTGAAGAAGAGGAAAAGGGACTGAGTAAGAAAACACACATAGAAGCACAGCCCTCCCTTACACACACACACAAACAAACACTTCTGTAATGAAATCCCAAATTACTCAAATCCATGCTCATCTTCCTTAAAATGCTAAGTATCACACAATCTAGCACATAATCTTTTTCAAATAGTCTCATAGGTCACATCCCATCTCTCCATATCGTCTCCATATTGACCTTGAGAAATATGCTAGACATGTCGGTAGGCACTGATTTTTGGCAAAATGTCTTTAGGATATTATGATTCATTTATCTACTTTAAATGTATCTATGTTGTAAATGTTTCATTTTAGGGGAATTCAAAAACAAGTTGATGTTATATAATCAATTGTGTAGATGAAATCTGACTCTACCCAGTAATTAATCCATCTCCCTTCCAATATTTTACTCTGACAGGGGTTTGTATCCAGAACAAGTAAACTCTTTAATGACTCAACTGAGTTTTAGCTTTTTTCTATAATTTTTATCTCAATCTTGATCACACTTGTTACTGTATTTTTTTAAGTAAGCTGTAGGCCCAACACTGGGTTTGAACTTACAACCCTGAGATTAAGAGTTACATGCTCTACTGACCGAGCCAGCCAGGCACCCCTACTACATGTTTTTAATATACGAGATGAAAATATTATATAAAGAAATAATCACTAACCAACAACAATAAGGATGAAAACAAACTACAGTAAATATGCATCAATCTTGATGTTCTAAAGCAATCAGAATCATAAATTTCTGGTGAAGTAAATCTCTACACACACAAACCATTTGGTATAAGCATCTACACTGAAAAATTACAAAAGTCGATGCAATAGTTATGTTTGTATTACACTACTGTTGCTTAGAGAAGTGTCTTCAAATGAGGATTGAAAACAGAATCTATGAAATCAAAACTAAGAAAATCTTGTCTTCCTGCTTGTGAATGCAGAGGTAAGATGGCTGACCCCACCTAAAATACATGTTTTCACCTTCCACTGACAAGTTGTTTGCTACAGCTGAAGAAAATGTACATAACTAATTTATTTGAGAAACCTGTTAGGAAAAAACACCAAAACAAAACACATTCATCATTCCCCTCCACTGGGGGTATGCATGGGGGAGCTGTCAAGAAATGTAGTCATGAAGCACAAAGATTCAGATACCACCCCCAGAATTCAGAGACCTCCTGACAACTTTTTGATACTCCCAGGAGAATTCTAGGCCTATGAACTAATGAAAGGATTATATTAAGACAGACAAAGGTATGCCGTTTCCAGCCTGCAGAGATTTAATAACATGCTTAATTCATTATCTGACATAGATGTTACATAAGCACCAAACATTGCTATTAATATGATTTACATTAATTGAATTCTATTTAATATTTTATGAAAGTGTTTTCTTTAATGAATGGCCTTTTAATACTAATGCTCAATGTTATAAGAAATTATGATATAAACTGCCTCTACCACAGAGTTGAAGAAGACATCGACAATTGTCCTTTCAAGCTTGAATAGACATTGTTTTATCATGGGAGTTTTTTTCTCCTAAAATACTGTGCAGAGGCTGCTCTTTAAATCCCAATCATTATGTTAATTCTTAAATTTCTGCATTTATTTATCTATACTCACATCATGTTCCAAAAAGCTAAAAAAAGTATTGCCTTATTAGTGTTACTTAAAATGACTAAATAAGGACTTATATTTATTTTTTTTATTTTTTTAAAGATTTTATTTATTTATTTGATAGAGAGAGAGAGAGAGAGAGCACAAGTAGGCAGAGCGGCAGGCAGAGGGAGAGGGAGAAGCAGGCTCTCCGCTGAGCAGGGAGCCCGATGCGGGGCTCGATCCCAGGACCCTGAGACCATGGCCTGAGCCGAAGGCAGCCGCTTAACCGACTGAGCCACCCAGGCGCCCCAAGGACTTACATTTAGAGCTGACATATTTATATGTACCAGGAATTCTTCTGAGCACCTCATACGTATCCTTTCATTTAATTCAATGATTTTGTGAGTTAGAAATATATCCATTTTATAAATATGGGAACTGAGTCAGAGATACGTTAAGACATAGTGCTACTATGAATAAAAGTATAGATCTTCTTATTCATTGGTTCAAATGGAAAAACTGTTTCATGGTTAAGTATTGTGGCCAGCATTATTTTACAGAGAATTCTAGGAAGATAACAGCTATTACATTTATTTTTTTTTATTTTTTATTTTTTTAAAGATTTTATTTATTTATTTGAGAGAAAATGAGAGACAGAGAGCACAAGAGGGAAGAGGGCAGAGGGAGAAGCAGACCCCCCGCTGAGCAGGGAGCCCGATGCGGGACTCGATCCCAGGACTCCAGGATCATGACCTGAGCCGAAGGCAGTCGCTTAACCAACTGAGCCACCCAGGCGCCCTATTACATTTATTTTTTAAAACAAATGATAGAATTCTGTATTTCAGTCAATTTCTTTATCTATTAGAAGGACTTTCTGATATCTAGCGCTCTGCCTCAGATGCATGTTCAGAAAAAAATGATTCTCAAAGTCCATGAATCTATATCTAATGACACATTCCAATGTGTTCCTTTCTTCCAACATTAGTAGAGCCCACAAACATGTGTTGGGTAACCAGTGGGTACATAGACCCATCCTAGATTCTATGACAGAGACAAGGACAACAAAATACAACCTTTTCTCCAAAAAGGAATTTCTTATTGGTAGAATATATAGTTACTTATGATACTAAGGCTCAAGTGATTAAAAAAAAAGAATAAATATTCAAATACAATAAAGAGGGAATCAGCATCTGCTGTGTGTCTTGAAACATGAGTGTGGATTCTGACTGATGGAGATAAGTGAGAAGGCAATGAAAGTTTCAAACAGCATGATCAAGGGCTCTAAGAGAGTAAGTAGAGCATGAGAAATGATGGGTAGGTTAAGGCCTCCATGGATGCTCCATTTGTACAGAATTTCTAGACCATCTTTATAGATTTCATATGTTTTTATGTGCATTACAGTTCCAGTTATAGTGTAAGACCTTTGAGGGAATAACCAAGGCTTGTTTTCTCTGCAGCCCTCCCTGACCCTCCAGTACAGAGGGCAGTTAATTGTGTGAATTCTGTAGTACTAATACAACCAATGGGGTGGGTGAGCTTGGTAACTGAAGGACATATTGTAAAAGGCAAGGCAAATACTGAGGGTCGAAGAGTGGGCATTCAAAAAGGGCAGTGCATTATCTAATTATAGCATTCATACTTAGGAAGTGATAGTATGTGAAATATGATGGGTCACAATTTTGTAGATTTTCATAATGAGATTTGAGTGAAAATTAAGTTAGCTGCTATTGTCAAGATAGAGATGAAAAATCATCAGATTTAAAAATAACTGAATTTAGTATGTGATTGTCATTATGCTAAATACTTTGATATGCATTGTATGATTTAACCTTCACAGTAACACTATCAGAAAAATATTGGCATTAGGCCCATTTTACAGATGAATGGAATGATGGAGAGAGAAGTAACTTGAATAGACCATAGACTGCTAAGGTAGAAGAGCTAAATAGTATCAGGCCTGACAGCCAAATTCCACTCTGAATGGCCATACTAATCATAGAAATGTTTCAGCTCTGAACAAATTTACATTAGAAGTAAATAGCCATATATAGATGAAATTTACTTTCAAGGCTGCATTTCTATTCTACAACTCCAAATATATTTATTACTTTGAAATACATGCACCATTTTGAAAAATAATTGAATGTTCCTGCCTCCATACTTTTGCACTTGCCATTGCTGCTTCCTGGAATGCTCTTCAGTTAGAGGTCTCCATGCCTCACCTTCCCTAACCCCCACGCATCATGTCACTGGGTCCAGTTAACAGTTCTGCTCCTTCACCCCAACGTATGTTTAGCCTGAGTATTGTTTAGAAATACTATATATTTACATGCTTATTAGCAACTGTGATTTGTCCAGATAGACTCCACATGGGAAAGAATCTTTGAATATGTTTTGTTCACTGCTATATCCCCAAAATATAGGAAGAGTGGGGACTCAATAAAAACCTATTAAATGAAAAAAAGTGAATGAGTGGGTGAAGGAAGGAATAGATGCTCACTGCTGATCTATGGCCTTCTGAATCTACATTGTCTTCATAGCATTTAAGTACCTGAGAGGCTGGAGCTATGACATGTCAAAGTGTTTGATATGGTGTCAATTTGATAATGATGATAAAGTGGAAGGCCGCTGAGATTTTGTGTTCTTTGCATTATCCTACCTCTACCTAACCGAATACTCTGGATCTGTCTTAGTGTTTCAAAACAATGTGGTTGGAAAGAGAATACTCCATAAATTTTTAAACTAATTGCAGTATGTGGAGCTTGAAATCATCGAGGGTATTCTATGCCCAAATATGTACATTTTTGAACTTGGTTTTAAAATCGGACACATGTATTTGAAAATGTAATTCATACTTCCATAATAAGTTGTGCATTTCTAATCATTTGATTTAATTGATGCATCTACATGGTCATGAAAAATAAACCACCTTGAGACTAAAACTTTATTCTGATAGATTCTTCCCTGCATATGCATGATTATACACAAAAGTCCTAAAATTTGATTACATTGTGCTATATTATTCAAAACATGCCATCAGAACATTTCACTTACTATTGGGGAAGTTGAGACAGAGTCCCATTTTATGCATTTAAGGAAGTAGGTTAAGTAATTACAGGCTTGAAAATTATAAAATACTAAAAGAAAACTATACTTTGGGTAATAAAGAATTTTATAAGCATGACATTGGTGCCAGAAACTATTAAAAATTTGATTGATAGAATTATCTGCATAGAAATTAAAAATGTTTTTAGGAAAACTAATGTTGAAAGATGAGTGACAAAATAGAAAAATATATATATCAAAGACAAAAGATTATTGTCCTTAATTTATAAACAATAGAGTCCAATATTAAATGGCAAAAGAATACAAATAGAAAAACACAAATAAGTTATATAATCATTTTTTTAAGAAACCACAGTAAAAAGGGAATTCAAGATCAAATCAAATACAAAATATCATATTCTGTCCATCACGTTGGCAAAGCTAAAAGATACTAACACAAGACTGGTGAAAGTACATACACTGCATATTTCTCAAGGACCACTGGCCTAATGTATCAAAAACGCTTTACTTTCTTATTAGCTTCTTGAAATCTTCTAAATATTTGGCAATGAACAAAGTTTTGCTTTGTTTTGGTTTGCTTTTAATCAGTAAAGCAATAAAGTAGAGCATCCAAGAGATGGATTCAGTGATATTAAAAAAAATATATTTTTCAAACACCAGGAAAAACTAACGTGTAATGCTCTGAAAATATTAAAAGTAAATTGTGTATGTGCAGAAGAGTATTTTATTTTAGAAGCATTAGCATAAAGTGAAGATAAATAATTAGAAGTAGATCCTAGCTTGCCTGCATATTAGGAGCATAACCTCTAGACTTTATTGACTAGAATTTATAACTTGGCTATTTGCCTTAGAGCAAGTTTAGCCTCCGAAAGTCCTATATATCAAGAGGAGCTGCAAATGCAAAGAAATATTTTTGCCACAAAATATGTCAAAAAGTTTTAAAAAATGATGAAAAATGAAGACATGTGAATGGCTAACTAACTACACCTCAGCTTTACTTATACCTTGAGGTGGTCAACTTTTGAATTGCATTTCTTTTTTTGTTAACATTTAGTCTGACTTTCTGAAAACTAACTTTCATTTTCCTAAACACAGGGCTTCTTTAGACCTCAAAAATGAATTTTATTAAATCTTGAGGTCTCCCTGTTTGAGTGAGAAAGAGTAGTACAGTGGTGCCTCCTTATCTGTGAGGGGGATATGTTCTAAGACCCCCAGTGGGTGCCTGAAATCACAGATAGTGCCAAACTCTATATATATTATATTTTTTCTTATACATACATACCTATGATAAAGTTTAATTTATAAATTAGGCACAGTAAGAGATTAACAACAATAATTAATAATAAAATAGAACAATGATAACAACATACTATAATGAAAGTTATGTAGATGTGGTCCCTCTCACTCTCAAAATATTTCACTGTACTATACTCACCCTTCCACCTCTCATGATGATGTGAAATGATAAAATGCCTCCATGATGAGGTGAAGTGAGATGAATGATGGGCACTTTGATACAGTGTTAGGCTACTACTGACCTTCTGACATTATACAAGGAGGATTATCTGCTTGTAGACCATGTTAACATCAGGTAACTGAAGCCACAGATAAGGAGGGACGACTGTGTATCTTCCTACAAGGTATGGCCTCTGTGGTTAAGAAACTCCATACTCTTTTGTTGGGTTTATGGATAAGATTTATTATACCTAAATCGGTGGTGTGTGGTGAGTAGTTTATAAAGAGCAAAGCCTAGTAGTATGTAAGATATCAATCTGAACAGGATTTAAAAGGACAATGGTATAATTTTGCTATAGAAGACATTTTGAATCAACCCAAGGAATTTCTCTTGTTTTCAACTTGCACACAAAACTCTTCATGAGGTTGGAAGAAATATTTGAAGAGAATGCCAAAACTCATATTAACTCTCTCAACTAAATATTACAGTCAAATATATAAAACTGACATAGATTCACAGTATGTCAAAATGTTGATTTTCATCAAAAAACTTTATAAAAAGTGATGCTCCTTTCCTTATTTTGCTCGAGTCCTAAATTTGTACTGCCTAAAACAGTTGATTGCATGGTCTTAGTTTTAATTGCACCTGTTCTGTTCCGTTTTTGTCACAGGGCTTTGCTAGACTTCCTTGACCAATGTACTCTGAAATTCTGTGAAAAGCATACATGTGCACGTGTGCATGCACGCACACGGTTTTAACAATGCTAGCATTCTCCATTCATGCTGAAGCCAATGGAAATGGCAAATGGATGGAGAAAAAAGAAAAAGAAAAGCCAAAGAAATAAAAAAAATCGACCTCGGCAAAAACATTCCTCGGGAGACATTCCTTCTGTTGAGAAAGCAAGTTCAGGAACATATGACAAGAAATAGACAACCTTATTTTATGTGGTTATGTCTACGGAAGTGCCACAGAGTAAGATAAATCACTGAGACTGGACTAGCCCCATATGCATAGATATACTAATAGTCTAATACTGTGGAAAGGAAGATGTCCTTATCTTTTTTCCTCTTCGTAGAACCAGAGTAAATAATGCAAACTTCAAGTTTGAAAATAACAATACAAGATGATGTTTCCAAACATTTCACATCCCTCACCACATCTTAGCTTTAATTGGTTAAGAGAAGTTCAAAAAACTTAATTTTTAATAAGTTAAAAGCAAAATCCATTAATTTTGACTTTGAATTAACTGCACTTAATTTAAAGGCTTCTAAATTTTAACTTAAACTAGTGAATTATTTTCTAGTAACTTTTCCTGAATTATAGATTAAAGAATACAATACCAACCCTCGACCTAAAATCTAAAATCAGACTTGCTAATAAACCTTTACCAGCTCTCCTTGATCTTCAAGCATGTAGCAGATATTCATAATTTGCAGAAGGACTTCCATATGCCATATGGAATTGAGGTACACACAAAGTTATTAACTGACAGCAGTGTTACTTAACAGAAGCACAGATTCATTTAAGTACATCTTTTTTCATAAATGGTTCTATATATATGAATCTGTATGAAATCAATGAATATGAATGCTTATTAAATTACCATATGATCAAGATATTTTCTTAGGTAAGTATATATTTAAATCTGAGATATAATAAACTCAGTATGATAGTTGATAATCATTACATTTATAATTCATACATGTGACTTCAGAGGCAGTTGTTTTCCCCAAATGATCCTACTTTATTCACCAGAGTATTCCCATAATATACAAAAGCATAGCACTCTGTATCCTGTTACAAATTATTTTCTATTTGATGACTTTTGTTCAGATGTATAAGTGAAAATCACCTAAACATCAAAGCATGGAATCCAGAAAGATCAAATGTAAAAGGAAATGGGAAATAGTGAAGCATGAAAGGGGAAGTGATATGAGGTAGTTAAGAGAGTAACTAGGGTTTGGGGAAGAAATTTAAGATACATACTATAATAATAAAGTAGAAATAAAATAAAGAGAAATAAGGTTTTAGTGAGGTAGAAAGATAAAAATAAAAATCAGAAGGGATCTTAATGTGAGCTGTTAAAGTGTAAGTAGGGAAACAGAATGGTATATTAATTCCAAGCAAGGAAGTATAAGGAAAAATTCAGATTTCATAATGAGGTGTGAATTCAGTTCCATGCTGTTTCATCATGTTCCATTCTATAGTTGTTTTTAGACATGGGAGCCTACATTTCTGGTTCACTACTCTCCTGCAACATTACAGTCGTACTTGATTTTTTATGTGATGACCAAGTGCCATGACATCATTCCACAGTCTAGCCCCTCCAGCTTCATAGCCAACCCCAAGTTATATTAACACATTTGTGTACACACACACACACACACACACGTGTGCATGATACACCCATGCACACAGTGGGCAAGCTTTGGTTTCTACTTCTGCCTTCTCCTTTTGCTCCTCCTCCTTATCAGAAGAATGTTTTCAACACATATTTGAATGAAGCTATGCAAAATCCATGTTTTTCCCATTCTATCCCATGCTGCAGCATTCCATTCTAAATATCAAGCAAGGCACAAGGAATGTATATGTTAAACTCAAATTACTCACAAAATACTTTTGAAAAATGTGAAATAAGTTCTCAATTTTAAAAGGACTCTAAAATGTCTATCATTTTCATATAAATTTCAGCTTTATGACAGTAAATTAAAGTGAAAATCATATAGTGCCTTTAAATCTACATTTCTAGCAAAATGGTTTTCAAAAGTTTGCCACCAATGAATTATTTTCTTGATTAGCTTAAAGTACTATGAAACAGGGAAGAAAGAAAATAATGCTGGGCTTACATAAACATCTACCTTCAATAGCTTAGCAAGCAAACATTAACAAATTCTTTGCATCCTATTTACTTACAACAGTCCTATAAAACAATAAACCTCTGAAAGCAATTACTTTATTTTTCCTCCACATTGAAGCAGAAGATATTTGTCATGCAAAAGTTAACATTGAACTCTTTTATTGAGAAAAGGAACAATGTTGATTAAAAAAATAAAAGCATTGAAATACATCCTAACATCTTTCCTGAAATACATGATAATAATTATCTTAGGAAAAGGTGGTGCTGACAACAGCATAAACGATGCCACCAAATGGATAGTTAATTTTATTTTAAAGGATTAAACCATAAATTACTTCTTTAAAATTAGTGAGAAAAAAAATAGATTCCTTCTAAAGTCAACTTAATCAATTCACAAGAAATTTGTACAAGAGAAAAAATTATTAGACCATAACATTCCAAGAGGTTATATGAGAATCATATTAAAGAGCCTTGCCACTCTTATTCAGGAACTAATTTAGAATATATATGACTGGATTTTCAAATATCTGTTTAACAACCTATATTCTAACATATTTATTGCCATCTCAATCTAGACTTCAAAAGAGTAATTGGTTAGGTTTTCCTCACTTTTTAAAAATTGTTCATTTTCCAAAAATTTACTTCTAAATAAGAACTCTAAATAATCTTCTTACCTGTGTGGAATACGCATGTTAGCACAGTCAAAGGATAGGAAGCATTTAGCAAATTCATATTGACTAATACATGCTATTCTATTATTTGTTCATAATTGGCTGTTCCTTCATTGTCCTTGCTCTACGTTCCTGAAGGTAGCATAAGAAAAATACACTTCTTCGGTATAGAAGGTTTTTCTCTTCTTAGGACTTGCTGTGGCCAATGGCATTTGAGCAGATGTGACACATGCCCTGGGCAGAAGTCGGCCATGTTTGTATAGCTCTGCCCCTTCCTGAGCTTCTGCTCTTCCATGAAAACACACAGGAAAACAGACCCCAATGGAGGCCAACAGACTCGCCTGTGACCAGGAGTCCTCAAGTAACGTGAGCTAGAAATAAATGTTTGTTGTCATTAACCACCAAGATTTTGATGTTGTTTGTTGCTGCAGGTAAAGCTGACTATGTAAGATGCATCATAAATACCATAATTATTTGTTGTAACTACTTAAAATGTAAGAGCATATATAGGCTGCAGCTCAATTGCTGATATTATGCATCAGAAGTACACACACTTTCTGTGAAAAGAAACCCAAAGCCTTCAACTCCTCTGGGTAAGGGTAAGGAATATGCCTAGAATTAACAGTAGACTCCTAATCAGAGCAAATCTATTCCTCCCAGCTAATTCCCAATTAATTCTTATAGGAGAAGAGAGGATAGAAAGTTGCATTTTGAATGATGGTACCAACTATGTGGAGTCTACACATTAAGATTGGATGTACTGATAAACCTTGGCTTACTAAAGATTGTAATTTGATTATTGACAAACGGCTCAAAATCATCTGCCAAAGTATGGGGAGAAAAAGATAGATACAACCTTAAAATGAAGTCATACAATGCAAGATTTTTTATTGAGTTCAAAACAGAATAGTAAAAACTCACTTTCAACCTACTTAAATAATGACATTTAATCTCTTCAAATAAGGAAGGATAGAAAAAGCGGGTTTTAATAAAAATTAAAATAATTTAAGTATGCTTCTTTGCTTCTAAAATCATTACAGTAATTTTTCTGATAAATTTTGATTTAAAAAGGATTAATTTACATTGATATTTTTATGATAGTAATGCGGGAACAAGCACTAACTTGTATGTACTAGCACATTTACAAAGAATGATCCACTGTGTTTGAAGATAGTGGTATTAAGACAGGTCTAAGACAGAATCGAAAACTATTAAATAGCTACAAAGTACCTAGTGATTGGGGCGCCTGGGTGGCTCAGTTGGTTAAGTGACTGCCTTCGACTCAGGTCATGATTCTGGAGTCCTGGGATCGAGTCCCGCATCGGGCTCCCTGCTCAGCGGGGAGTCTGCTTCTCCCTCTGACCCTCCTCCCTCTCGTGCTCTCTGTCTCTCATTCTCTCTCGCAAATAAATAAATAAAATCTTTAAAAAAAAAAAAGTACCTAGTGATTATTATCAAGGTGAAATGCATAAGTCCTGGTTTTCCTCTAGTGATAATATTTTATGTTGAGATGTTGACCTTTATTTATCCAATGACTCCTGGTTGGAAATCAGAATAAAGTCCATGGCCAAAAATGAGAAAAATTTGGTCCTACAGCACTATTTAGTGACCAGAATGCTACTGGCTATAACTCTCAGCACACTGGGGTTCATTTGAAGAAACTATCCTACATGTAAATGAGTATTTATGTTGAGTAGATAGAGGTAGATAAAGTGTATGGAAGATGGTGGTTTAAACAACATTAAAAATAATCATTAAAATATCATTAAACATCATTAAAAATGAATTTATTCAAAAAATGTTTTTATGGATTCAAATTCTTCATTGAATTCACACAGCCCAAACCTATAAATGAATGCATAGATAGGTAACTTCCTAACTACCAAGAACTCCTCCAATCCATCGATAACTCAGACTTTGGGAAAATTATTTCTTCTGTTAATTTGCCATCAGGCCTGCCATCTGGACCTACCATCTCCATCAACACATCAACTTTTTGCTTTTTAGAACCAATTATATCAAGTTTAACCTCTTTTCAGAATGTCATAAAGTCTCCACTATAATAATCAGTAAAGTATTACATGGTTCATAAGAACTTTGTAAGTGTGTTCAAATTCTTATCTCCTCCATCTTTTCCTCACCCCCATAGCCCACCCTTCCCAACAACTATCTTGAACTGATGACTTTATTTTTTGTACCTTCATATAAAATCTCATATTTATTTCTGTTTATTTTTTTCTTGTTAGAAACAGACCATTTTTCTCTCATCAAGAAATTTAGTGATCATAACCTTCTCATTGTAAATATCCCCTAGCTTCTTTACCATCTGGCTTCAAGTCATTTATATGCATATATGTATATGTGTGTGTGTGTATATATATATATGTATATGTATATATTCAAAGTATTTTCTAATGTAAATATTACAGGTCTCAGAACAGAACCGTATAGTTTCAGAGTTCTTAAGTGGCATTTTAGTATGTACATCTTCATCTATAAAGTATCAGGAAAGGGTGCCTGGGTGGCTCAGTCGGATAAGTGTCTGACTTCGGCTCAGGTCATGATCTTGGGGTCCTGGGATTGAGCCCTGCGTCAGGATCCCCACTCAGCAGGGAGTCTGCTTGTCCCTTTGCCCCTCCCCCTGTTCGTGCACACTCTCTCCCTCTCAAATAAATTAATAAATTAAAAAAAAAAAGAATCAGGAAAACATAAAGGAGCAAAAAGTTAAGAATACATGTATTATTGGTCCTGCTTAAATTTAAGAAGTTAATATCCATGGACAAAATATTTGCATTTTGACAATGATGAAGATGGATTTTTAAAATAACAGTTCCTTAATTAAAATTTGGAAATATTCAGATTTGAAATATTCAAAACAGTGTGACATAATTTCCCAATTTGCTTGCTATTTCTTTTTTAGTCTCTGAAATTTAGCAAAAATATGTGATGTGACTACTTGGACAACTTCCATGGTCTTAACACACTGGTTTGATATAAAAATAAAATTGCTTCCTTCACAAATATAAACTATGATGTTTTCCTTATGATTTTACTGGCCAAAATATTTTTTTCAGAATAATTTTATTTGCATATGGTAATTTTCTTCCATCACACATTTTATTCTAATTCTATTGTTTCTGAATAAAATAGGTGTTTTTATTTGAAGTATTGCACAATGTTGAATAGAGTTAAAATGCATTACATTTTCATATTAGAATCCACTTAATACTATATATTCTAGAATTATTCTTTGTACTCTATTTCAGACTGAATTCTCACATTTATGGTGAATCTGCCTCAGTATTAAGCATTTACTTTGATTATTGAAATTGCTTTAATGATGTTATTGATAAATCATGATTTTCACTTTAATTTCTGCAAAAAACTTTATTTCCCAAATTATTTTATATTTAAGTCTTAGAGAAATACATGTTTAGATGCTTTTCTCTCCACAGGTATCTTCCCATGCAATTCAATGCAGTTTAGGGAGACTCTCTTTTTGTGAAAACATTTACTAGGTTACAGAACTTTAAAGAAGATTAAGATATGGTGTGTACCCTCAAACTCACAAGTTCTAGAGGTGACAGACACATACACATACATGCAACAAACACTATGTAGTAGGTGCCACATTACAAGGGTGTGAACTACATGCTATGGGAGCATTTCTTGAGGAAGGGACAGCAGGGCATGCAAACTGTAGTTTCACAGCCACTATGCTTAGAAGACATTCTTGTGCTGGATTTAGTGCCCTACTGTCGCCATCTTGAATTCCTGTCATTTTTAAATCAAGGGCCCCACATTTTCATTTTGCCCTGGGCTGGTGTTGAATATAAGCCTGTGTGTATGGCAGCCAAGGGCAGATGGTGGACACTGGGGAAATAGAGTAGCTAGCTCTAAGCTTCCTAGAACCACTAACATTTGATTTTGGTCTTGAATGTAAACTGGAATCTGGAAAGAGAGGAAAAGTGAGGTGAGGCAAATATTCTAGAGAGAAGATGCAGAACAAAAGCATGAAATAAAACTTGCTCAGGAATAATAATTAGGCTCTCACATCGAGGCAAGATGAAGATAAAAGAGTAATCTGTAATCAGATTTCCAAGGGCCTTAAAGGCCTTGCTGGAAAGTTGGATTTTATTTATACACAAGTGATAACTTTAAGCAAGGAAATGAAATGAAATGTAAGCTGATGCCAAGCGTGAAGTTGTAGAGAAAGACTGGAGAGTGAAACCTTTGCTAGAAGATAATGACAGAAAGGTAGATAAACTATGATAACAGGCTGTAGAGGGCAACTAAAGTGGGGATGAAGAGATGGACATGCAAACAGATAATTCTAAGGCACACGGTGTTTTATAAACAGATGCCACTATCTGTCTTTTATCCTTGAAAGAGAGCACATAAGAGAATTTCACCAGGCACACTGAAATGGGAAAAAGGATAAGATACTTGAAGAACAACGCAAATTTGTTTTGTTCAGAAGTTATTAATCACTTATAAATGAAAATGAAGCCATTGAAGCTTTATAAGCAAAGGACTAGCAATTTTCACTAAAACCAAAAATGAAAGAGTAAAAAACAAAATCCTGATCCAGAATCCATTAAGCATACAAAATACAAACCATCTCTTTTGCATTCCCATACCTCTATGTATAACACCAAATCAATCAACATACTATAAAGTCAAATTAAAGACTAATATTAAAGTGAGCTTGATATGATGGAACCAAAGCAGTTGATTTATTATTTTTTCACATCTCATTTTATTCCTTTGAAAAAGGAATATGATCATATTAATTAAGGAAATGACCCCTCTTAGATGCCCCAAAGAAGATCAATATAATCTCTTTTTCCAAATACAGATCTGGAGAGAGACATCACATATTTTACTTTGGGCTAAAAAACTTATTTGGAAACTACTTAGTAAGACTTTGAGATGAAGTTTTTCTGTTTTTTTTTTTTTTTTCCAAATCAAACTAGTATGCTTTCTTCTGTGCAATTTTATAACTACCATTCAAAGAATGTGATAATTACAGAAGTATAATAATTATGAAATAATCTTCGCTGAAGATATATGATTTTCACAGTGTAATGGGATTTGCAAGACATTCAAACCAGCAAGTTAATATCTCCCAAGTATTGTCTTTTATCAACTTCTTTTCTTTTTCTTTTTTGTCAAACAATGTTAAAATGTTGCTTATGACTGTTATTTTGTCAATCATTTTTCTCAGGTTTCTTAAGCATTTTAAAAATGACTATAACTTATTCATAGCCAAACTTTATTTTTATAGGTACTATTTTCTAATATTGATTCATCACCAAAATCCATGAAGTTTGCTCTTGAATAATAAAACATGTTATTTCTCTTTTTTAAACTGTATGAATATCTTTCATTTAAATGGAATTATAAATAGTCTGCTTAATGATAGTATAATACACTCCAAGACCACATTTGTCTAAAGGGGGATAGAAAAGAAAGAAAAAAAAAAATAGATCCTGACTTCAACAAGACTATAATTCTTGAATTTGAAATAATTCTGTGTAGACAAATCAGTGAATTGATTGTTTTTTTTTATTTTTTAAAAACATACTTCACTTTATGTATTTCATCCCAGGGACTTCCCATCTTTGCCAAATTTCAAAGAAAAAAATGCCATGGAAATGGAAACATGGGAAGGAGTTGGAGGAGCACAGAAAGTCCCAGAGAGAGTGGGAATTAGAACTTCTATGGAGCCTAAATGTGACCTGCAGGCATGAAGGGCTGTGTGTGTGTGGTGAATGGGATGGGAGCATTACAAGAAAAAAGGATGGAAAAGTAAACAAGAGCTCATCATAAAGGATCCTGAAAGCCACATTAAGAGATTTAAATTTTTGAGCTGCTCGTATTTGAAAGATACTTGAATTGTGAAAATGACAAAACAAGATTTCAAATAAATATCTTTTTTTAACATTGTCAGGTAGAAAAACAAATGACAGAGTATTAAAAAAAAAAAAAAAACTTCAACATTTCTTTCCCTGCCTCTTCTTCATATAGATTCTTATATAAAAATAGAATGAATGAATCCAGTGGAATATCTGCAAAGCAAACAATTTACTTAAAAATTATACTGGGTCTTGAGAATCTTTGGAGAATTTATCTTTGGAAGAAACTCTAAGTTGACTTCTGGGGTAAATGACAGAAAGCTTAAATATTTTTTAACCAATCCATATTAGAGCTGTTTATTGCACTGCAGCAGGAATGAATCAAACAATTCCCCTAGACAGATATTCTAGATAAAAATAAATAGTCATATCCCTTTATTGATGGAGAAAAATGATTCTAAGGAGAGAGAAAACATGGTTTCAAGGCCACTGAAGTTAAGTAACATACACTTAGATCACAGACTAGGCTGGATCCTTGAAAAGGCATGAGATTTATTTCTAACTCTTCATGCACTGGGAAAATCTGGCCAATAATAAATTCAGAATACACAGTAATAAAGAGCAGGAAAATAACATTAAAAGTAAGTATCAACCCTTAAACTGCAACAGGAGGGATATAGATGAGATATGAAAAAAAATATTTCTTCCTCTCATTAGAGCAGTTAAACATTAGAATAGGTTATCAGGTACAGTCTCTGCAGACTCTTCTCTTGAAGGTGTTTAAGAGAATGCAAAGAGGCAGCCATTTATCTTAAATCATTGAGGTAAGTCCTATCTGCCGGCAGGTGTAGGACTAGATGACTCTGGATTTATTGTCGTAAGTTACTTGTTACCAGCTGCCTGGTTCAGTTATTCAAGCAGCGTTTGTGTTGTTTGTTTGTTTGGTTTTTTAGAAGTGATAATTAGCAACGTTAAACATGCTACAAATTAAATATTTTCTAATTTTAACACATGAAGAAACAGTATTGAAAATGTGTGGATCACAGATTAAGATCATCATTTGTAAATATAGCCAGAATTCGGTGTTATAGAAACTATCCCTTAGGTGCTAAAATAATAAGCAGAATAGAGACAATTTAAAATTTTGTCATTTTGGGTGGTATTGGAAATATGAACAGGCATTTATGAGAAGAGTGCAGGAATGTTATTTTTGAATAATATAAATGATATGATAAAATTTATATGAGAAATGTTTATGGTACTTTCTACATTACGATTAATTTAAACATATTGCTCTCCATCTAGATCATGAAAAAGTTCAATCCTCTGTTAGGCACAGAGGACTTGAAGGAAAATAAATTACGTTAGTCAAAAGAGCAAAGGATCAATAAACAAATGAGCACATAACATTGATAGTGTCACTCAAAAAAGTTACAAAGATTCATCTTACTCTGTTATCTTGATTCCATGTAACTCCCTCTCTTCATTTCTCACCTCTGGAAACTAAGCATTATCATGCATGACGAGTAAAAAATACAATAGTATTTTTAGTGTAACTATATAAATTCAAAAGTGGCCCACAACGTCCTTACTTGAAAAAATATCTAATATATACACAAGTATTTAACAGTATATATTCAAATGATTAAAAAATGTATGTACTGTACATTTAATCATTTGAATATATACTGTTAAATATTTTTCTGAAAAAACCTTTTTCCTTAGAATTTCCATTTGAGGGGCGCCTGGGTGGCTCAGTTGGTTAAGCGACTGCCTTCGGCTCAGGTCATGATCCTGGAGTCCCGGGATCGAGTCCCGCATGGGGCTCCCTGCTCGGCAGGGAGCCTGCTTCTCCCTCTGACCCTCCCCCCTCTTATGTGCTCTCTGTCTCTCTCATTCGCTCTGTCTCAAATAAATAAATAAAATCTTAAAAAAAAAAAAGAATTTCCATTTGAAAACTATTTTCAAAATATAAATTTGTATTAATAAATGAAATGGGGACAAAAATTAGATTGAAATATCATCAGGCAGTGATTATGTCTTGCTTATACAAATAACATTTTACAGTATAGGTATTCATAAAATTATCATTTTTAAAATAAGAGATCCAACTGCATTGCTTTAACTGTAAGATTTTATAGCCTCAGAGAACAAAGTGTGCTATAAATTACATTGCATTGAACTTCCTCAGAACTAACACTTGGTAAATATTTTTAGAACAAAATTTCCACAATTTGCAAATATAGCCTAAACTTAGGAAATGAATTTGTTTGAATTTTTACCTATATTCAAGAGACACTCAGAGGTTGCTCCAAATAAGATCATGTTGGCTATTACATATCACAATTTTTTACCATTTAAGGTAAACAAAAAATTTTTAATGAAAATGTTGCTTTGGTTTATAGCCAGAGTAGAATAATAAATTATAATCTCCCTCTCTAAGTTAAAATAATACTTTATTTCAATAAATTTAATCAGCTAAATTACTTTTAAGAAGTTATGTCTCTTGCCCTCCAAAACCAACAAACCTTTCATACCATAGCAACCTTACAAAATTTTAATTTTCTACTGAGAAAAAAATGTAAAGAGTGTTTTAAATGAAATTAAACTAAATACTTGATACAAAGACACCAACAGTCATTGGATATATCTGGAGATCACCTACAAGAGATAAGAAAGTATATTTTGCCTTGTATTCATTATAGATTCCTATACGTTTTAATTTTCTATTTTGCAATGTCTAATAGACAAAAACAGAAAGAGTAAAGGACTCATGGCAGCGACCGGTCAGAGACTTGAGATTTCTTCTTTTCTTCTTCTTTTTTTTTTTCCCCTTTCTGTTTTGTAACCATGGTAAAACAATAGAAGTGAACTTTCCCTGAACTTTTCTCTTTAAAGGCCTGGGTCCACATTGACCCAGCAGGGCAAGCTGGAACCTGATACCATCAACCCGAGGGCTGCTAAAGCAATCAGGTTCAACAACAACCATATATGTTCCCTAATGTCATTCTGCCACAAAGCCAAAGCAAAAGCAAGCTATTTCTAGTAAAGAATGTCTTTCTATTGTTTCAGAGATTAATTCAATAGTCTAAACGTGCATAAAACATGGGCTAAATGGTAGACTACAGTAATATATTATTGTTCTCTTATAATTATATCAATACCAAAGTTTATTTGTAGATAAGCCCCAAACCCACAAAAAATAAAAGCTCCTAGAAGGATTATTAATGAACACATGATTTAAATCATTATTGATTTAGGTGATCTTACATTTAACTAACTGGTTTTACATAATTCTCATTGTAACCTGTTTTAAAAGCTAACGCTGCTTAAGAAATGTTTTTCCTATTCTTTTACAGGCAATTAAGGAATGAAGACATAATTTATCAAATCCACTATTTAAGATATTTGCTATTTCTAAAATCACAGTATGATCAATAAGAACTAGATGAGCTATGGTAACACCATTTCTACCTCTTTCATTTAAAGGGATATCGGCATTTCTGTTTTAAATCCAGTTTTCAAAAAATTGCAATTTTATAACAAATTATTTTTTAAAAGAGTGACTATATCCAGAAACAAGAGACAAATATAATTTCTAATATTCACAAATAAGCATTATGAAAGTAGTTTAGGTTCAGTCTTTTTTCCACTCCTAACATTAAACTACAATATTGAAAAATTTAGTAAGGATGCTGTAATAATAAGTTATTTTATCATTACATGACACCTTCCAAAAATGTCTATATAAGTACTTAAAATAAACAGCATATTTTTAACATATTAACTATTATTAATTACTTTCAGTTGCTAGCAGCAATGCTTAAATAGATGCTCAGTTATATTATTTCCTCCTGAATATTATCCCCTATGGGCTTTATAGTACACTTTCATAGAAACAGTTTCAATGGTTCCAATAGTAGAGCTTGCATCACATGGATGAGGTCTTTGTTATAGTAACAATACATTGCAGAATACCAATGAGAAGGAATCAGGATTGTGCCCAACACATAATAGGAGTTCAAAAAAATATTAACTGAATGAAGAAATAGAAAATCCAGGGCATTAGCCACTATAAAAACAATTGTCCTTAAAACTGTAATTGTCTAGAATTATATAAGAAGATAGTCCCTCTTTGAAAAGTAAAACAAGTTTAAAACAACTTTTTTCATACTTTGGTTCAGGTAAGTCAGTTATGAGTCATGATGCCCTGTGTGGATGTATGCATTTAGGTATAGCTGTATATATATTTTAGAGATGGCTAGACTAAATACAGACAATAAGCTATTGGTTCCAATTTATTAAATATATATAAGACTCCTTATGAAAGCACAAGTTTAATCTTTCATCCAACTCTTCTTAGACTGACTCTCCAAGTAATAATATGAATAATATCACTAAAAGTGCAGGTTAAATTCTAAATTGATTTTTAAGAAGTCTGTTTTCAATACTTAAATATATAGGACATCAATAAGGGAGATTAAAATTTAAAATGTATACTGTAGGGGCGCCTGGGTGGCTCAGTCAGTTAAGCATTGGACTCTTGATTTCGGCTTAGGTCATGACATTGAGCCTCCTTGGGCTCTAGCTCAGCACAGAGTCTTCTTGGGATTCTCCCTCTCCCTCTGCCCCTCCCTCACTTGCCCTCTAAATAAATAAATAAATAAATAAATAAATAAATACAATCTTTTAAAAAATCTACTGTAAAATAGAAAGGATGGAAAGTAGAACATGGCATCAAGAAATAAAAGAAACAGAGGGACTACTGGCCTAAAAGCTGTGCAACTTTGGGGGTTTTGCTGGTGAGTTCATTGGTTCTCTTTTCTCCCAGTTTGAGAACATAAGAAGTTAAGACTGAATTTACTGATGAAGAAGGGAAAGTTAACATAGGCAGCGTACCTACTGTGTGCCAGGTGAGTATCCCATCTCATCCCATTTAAATTCCAACAGTCCTAGAAGGCAGAGATTACCTCCGTTTCTTAGATGAGATCTGAGTGGCCCAAGAGCATGACTCCTAAATTTCAGATCTTTGTGTCAGACCCACGTATCTCTGATTTCAAAGCCTCTGCCTATTCCACTGTAGTCTGGACCCTCTGAATAACAGCGACGACAGATCATTAGGCCATGATCAAAAGACGAAAGCTACCACTTCTAGATGTGTGACTTTGGCAAGCCACTTAACCTTTGGAATCCACATCTTTGCTTCCCTAACGTGTTCAAGGAATGCTATGGCAGATAAAATTTTTAAATCTGAAGTAATAGAGTGAAAGAAGCCAATCTTATCATAAGGTGGCTAATAAGGAGAATGCGAACAGTGAAAGCAAAGGAATAAGATGACTCAGTATGTTCTGTGATTTCCAAGAGTATATTCTCCCAATTTAAAAATAGAGTTTCCTGTATTTGTTCCATTATCTTCATCCCATCTCTACTTTATTTTTCTAAAGATACGTTTATGTATGAGAGAGAGAGAGAGTGCACAGGGGCAGAGGCAGAGGGAGAGAGAAACTTTAGCAGACTCCACACTGAGCGCAGAGCCCAATGCAGTGCTCAACGCCACAACCCTGAGATCACGACCTGAGCAGAAACCAAGAGTCGGATGCTCAACCGACTGCGCCACTCAGGCGCCCCCTATTTCTACTTTAATGTTACTGTTCTTCCCCGGCCCTGCCTGATTTCACCGAGTAAAGGCATTATACAGCAATTTACCAATACCTGCCTATTGGTGAATACAGAGTGTATAAATGAAGACAATTTCCAGTTAGAAGAAGATATTCAACAGGCTATATAAGAGACAACTTTCAGTCTAGTGGGAGAATTGATGGGCTCTAATGAATAAATTTTTTTTTTCCCTGAGGAAGTAAAAATTTTAGTTCTTAGACTTAAAAGTATGTACCTCACAATAATTTCTGCATCAGTTTAGAAATGAAATGGATGTCTAGTTCTTCAATGATTAAAACATACGTCTGGCAAATTGGAAATGACGTTTTTCCTTTTCTCAAGTTCCAAACCCATCTTTCCATTGGTGTACAGGACATCTGGATATTTCCCAAGCACTCTAAATTCCGTATGTCAAAAGTAAACTTCTAACCCTGCACCCTAAACCTGCATCACATTACCTACTGTAGCCCATATACCTGTTAATAAACCACCATGCACACAATCAGCCAAAGTCAGACCCAGGGATCATCCCCATTCCCCCCTCTTCCTTTAGTGTACTTTCTACTTCTCAACTCAATGGTCACCAGCTTCTCTGTTGATTCCACCTATGTTATTCCTCAGTTCACTCTCTTCTTCATTCACATGCTTCTGCCTTATCTCAGGTCCTTCCCCTTCTGTTCTTGTAGTGTCCAGACCTAGGTGTGGTCTCTAGAGTAATGGCCTTCTAGCACCTTCAGTGCACTCTGCAATTCTTCTAAAGCTCCCCAAATTTCTTATTGTAGCACACAAGACCCTTTAAGATCTAATGCCTCAAGTCCTTTCCAGTATAATTTCTCAAAACTTTCCCACCCTCATTCAGTACCTAATTACTTTCATATATCCATGCTTTACAGATGCTAATCCTTCTGCCAGGAATGCCCTTTCCTTCAATTGTCCATAGGAGAAACCCTAAGCCAATTCACACCAATTTCTTCCCTAATCGCCCCACGTGCATGTGGCTCACTAGCTTCCATCCACTTCCATAGTAGCATGGGTAAATATAATAATCTATATATTGTTTCTGACGAGGCACACAAAGCCTTTAAAAGCAATAACTATTTTCTATTTATTTCCATTTTTCCAGAATTCAACACAGCCTGGTTACTAGCAGAAAATTAAGACTATATTTTCTGAGTGAACCAGCTGGAGAAGGAACAAATGAATAATTTCAAAAAAGTATTTACTGTGCATTAAATTACCAAAAAAAAAAAGTAAAATACAGGGACAACTTTTCCATAAAATAACCAACCTTCATTAAATTAAGAGACATAGTATTAAAATGTTAAGGATTTATCTAAAAATACTATTTTTACTGAATAATCAAGCATATATGTAAACATCTACAATATTTAAAACATAAAATAAACTAAAGCAAAACAGCAAGAAATTTTGTGCTACAAAAAAATTTAGTTTAAAACGCTTTCAAGTGTCAATCAAATAATACAAAATATTAAGTCATCATTGCCCTTTAAAATCCTTTCAACAAGAATTCCCTAATTGTACTTTCACTTTATCTCACTGTACCAGTAAGTAAATAAATTAACAAAATAGCTTTTATCACACAGAATAACCTTTTAACTGAGGGATTATCTCTGGTTTATTTTTCATTTCTTTCACTGCAGATAGCAGTTCATGCCTCATTGATTAGTTTGCTAAGGTGGTGACCAGGAATGAAAACACAGTCTCCCAGATATTGCAAGGACCTGAGTGTGTAATCATGTACACACACATGCACAAAAGCATAAAACACCACACACACACACACACACACATATTCATTCTATGTCTTTATGCTTGGCATTTATCAGGAATTATAAATAGTCCATTCCTCTCTGCCCATGCTCATGCATAACTCCACCTCTTAGATTTACTTCTCATTTATACTTTTTTATTAAGTTGCACTTAAGTTTTTTTATTTAATCATAATTTAAACTGCTCAATTCATGACAACTTTCAGGGAAGAGAAATAAAAAGTCCGTTTCCCTCAGATTCCTGCCATTTCTTTCTTTCTTTTTTTTTTCATTTCATTTTATTATGTTATGTTAGTCACCATACAATACATCATTAGTTTTTGATGTAGTGATCCACGATTCATTGTTTTCATATAAAGATTCCTGCCATTTCTGAATTTGGTGTTTGGTATATTTCTTTGAATGCACACCTACACTTGAGCCTCGCTATATTGATCATGGAGCTCATCACTTCCAGTCAGATCTTTAAGTTGAACATTCCTTTCCTTTATTCAGCCCCAAATATCTGAAGTTCCCAATACAAACAATTTTTAAACAAAAAGAAATCACAGAAACCAAGTATGGCAGTAAGTGTTAGAGTAATCAGAACTAGGGGGGAGCAAGCCATTCCGACCTGGTCTGCTGCCACTCAGGACTGTGGAATTCTGGGTCCTGACGTTTGGAAAAAAATCATAGATCACCTAGCATACACCAGGAGAGAATAAACACAGGTTTGAGGAGTTCAAAATCCAGAACAAAAGAAGAGGAAAGAGATGACATGGCCTCACATGGAAAAGAAAAGCTTTGAAAAGAGATTAGGACAGAACAGAAACCTTAAAACATTTAACAAAGAGCAACCAAATAAAAGACAGATTAAATTTATTTTTTCCACTCCTGAGCTTAAAAATAAAAGGAAGAGTATTTTGGCCAAACATAAGGAAGGGCCTGTTGAGAGAGGCAAAAAAAAAGTACCTTCCTGAGATGGCTTGCCTCTTCAGATGTCGAGCAGAAGCTGGACAACTTAATTTATCAGGGATATACTGTAAAACAGACATTGGCATCTGGTACAGGTTTTAGTTCACTCACTGCTGAGGACTCCTTTTAATCTGAAATTCCCTTCACCACAACCCGCTCTCCATTGCCTCAGCCACTTGGTTATATATTCAAATCTATGGTTTCTTTTTCATTTCATGTGCTAGTTTATTAATTGGGGGTCTTATTTCCTTAGGTTCTTATGTTATCCTGATAACTGGCTATTCTTTCAACATTCCCAAGGACTATCTATCCTAGCCATTTGCTTTTAGAATAAGGATCATCAGGCAAGATGACTTTGAGAAATAGCCAAAGCAAGCTTAAGAAAATTGTATCTCAGAAGTCCTCTGTTTCCACTTGCAGTGGAGCTTTCTTCCTTGCTAATGCTCTTCCTCCCCCCATTGATATTTAAAGCCATCACCTCACCATCCACACTTTTCGGTATTTTGCTTTCAACAAATCAACTAAACCCTGCAAGAATTTAATTGATAATTAAGGTTAAAAGCTTAAATTATGAGCATTTGCATTTAAAAGAGGCTCCTTCTTCTGTGTGAATGCAACCTCTACTGCTATTTCTTAAGAAGAAAAATAAATGAAACCTTTGAAGGCTACCTTTGAAAGGTTGCCTTTGACCTAATATTCCAATGGCTTGCTTCATCATAGGATTTGCTCCTCAAAGAACACCATAGCTCGAACCCATGCCTTACTGAAGTGTCTCCTTGCCTCCTCTTTTGGCCTTTCAGCTCCTTTACAAACTTTATACCCAAATTCTCACCAACTGATTACAATTGAGTTCATATTACAATTTCATGCACATAAAATAGACACGCAAAAATTATTTGCTGCACTGGAGTTAAATGCATAGATATCTTCCAGAAGTCAAAACTGCCTGGTATTTTCTGTTCTGTCCTCACATCCCCCATGCTTTATATATATTATGCCACCACCAGTATTTTCCTTTTGGGTAGGGGAAGAGGCAATAGCTCTCCTCCCATCAAAAATGGATTTAAAAAGTGACCACCCCAAAAAGCATCACTGAATTATATTGACTGTTTCCACCTTTATCCTTGTACTTGTCTTTGTTGTTTATTCATTCATTCGACATTTACTAAAAGCTTGTTGTGTCCTGGGGAAGGTGCTGGGCAGAGAAAGACAAAAAATAAATAGATAAATAGGCTATTAAAATGGTGCCTTTAGATTAGTAGGACAGGGAACACTTCTCTAAGAACGCGAGGCTTGAATATTATTATATTAGTATTTCCAGCTATGGGAATAAAAGAGGAAAATGTTCCAGCCAATGGATATTGAATGCAAAGGACCTTACATTAGGACAACCTTGGTCTGATCAGGAAACCAAAGGAAAGCCAGCATGGCCAGTATCAGTATGTAAAGGAGACAAAAGAAAGCGATAAACTCTGAGAGGCCAGCAGTATAAGAAGTTTGGGTTTCTATTGACCTATCAATAATATTTACTTGTGTCCTCTCTTATTAAGTCTTAAATCTTTCCCCCTGCACAGCATGCTTTTCCATTCTCCAAATACGATATATTCCCTCTCTCAGGCAAGGGACATGCCTTGCTGTCCTATTTTCAGGCACAATGTCCAGTTCAAGGCTCAGCTCAAAATCATGTTTAACAAATGTGTTTGACTAAGTAAATTAAAATGTAATATAAATGGAAACCATTCATTTAAAATTCCAAAGCACTCCACAGTGTTTAAGTTTTCAGATTCTATAAAGAATACTATCTGTATTTTAATGAAATGTGAATCCTTTTCCTGCTAACTATCCTTGATGTAAGGATTACACCACAGCCCAAGGTACATTATACAAATGTCCATACTTAGTCTTCCTTTGTCAATGCTTTGCTATCCATAGAAAAGATCAAGATCAACATAAAGATAATAAAATGGTACATAATAGCACACGGTTATGTCCTCTGTACTTTACTTATCAGTTCTAAGATGTCTTTATCCAAAGGTTCGCTTTCCTACAGTAGTGAGTTTATTTCCAGCTGTTTCCCCCCAACACCTGTCAGAGTGTTCCTACCCCCAGATAAATGTAACCGCTATCAGATATTGAAAGGAAAATGTAAATCTGCTTTATAAAAAGCATTTCTCTTGATGATCCACAGCTACTTCCTGGTATAAATAACTGTACAGAGAGCAGTAATAATAACGTTGGTTGGAAAAACTAAGAAAAAGCAAACCACGGATATGAAACAAATCCAGCACCGATACTCACACGATAAAGTAAAACTCTATTTCCAAATTGGTAAGTGATAAAATATGATTCCACTGTAGTATAAATGTTCAGATATTAGGCCTGGTGCCCTCATAATAGATTTGCCTAATACCACAGTAAATTCTTTCATTGTTTTTCCCCAACTAGGATGACAACCATCTAACCTACATAATATTAAGCAGACATTTAGTTCCACTGATGTGAACAGCCAAGAGATTAATGCTGACAGAGCTAAATTACACAAGAGTCAAAAAATGTGATCCAACAATACAATTATAATTATCACTAGGGGAGGTAAAAGATGAACATATTTTCATCTACTAAGGGCTCTGGATTAAAGGGCCAAACACTTAAATGCCACTTTCACTCATTTGATAACGAGGGGCATTCCAAATTCTATAATTGTATGACTTTGCATACATTAAAAGCAGCTTGCTATTAGAGGCTTCTTATATCAATTTTACAATTAAGGGTCAATCTCTACTTTTTATTTTCAACCACTATTTCAAAGGAACGAAAATAATCACGAGAGTCATATGAAGATTAAAAAAGAATTACTATTTTCTCCTAATTTTGTTCCACTAAATCTGCAATGCAATTAATTATTTTTTTAACTTAGATGGTTACCTATTTTGTGATATCTTAAAATAATTTCAGAAATTCCAATCGAATTCTCTTCCTTCAGTTTTTTTGGGAAAAAATATGAACTATCCAATTTAAGATTTTAAAGTTCTTAATAGTATATTAAAGCATTTTACTTATTGAGGGGTATAATATAGACACAAAGTTATGAATATATACCTGAATGCTTTAATAATCCCTTTGAACAGTGTATCTATTATAGTGATATTTATTATAGGGATAAAATTAGAAAATATGCTCTTTGGCAATTATAAGCCGATACATTAAGTTATTTTTACTCCAGTATATAAATCCTTATTCTGAATGATTTATATATTAGAAAGAATATTCCTTAGCAGCATGCAACCAGCATATGCCATTTTCTATGAACAAGTTTCTATATTACATATTATTATACATAGGTAACACAATCAGGATGAAATTGAGGAAACTATCTTCCTTTCAGCTTTCCTTACTGACATGGTGGATGATTTTGCGCAGTTCAATACTTCTTGTTTTCTCTTCGTCACACTAAATTTCCCCACCTCAAACCTTGTTGAGCCTGCTAATGAATGCATTTTTCCTATGAGATTTTTATATTTTCGCATAGAGATATAGGATTGTTTGTTTTCTTTAGTTAAAAAATAATAATTCATGAAACTGCATTCCCTTTTAATAACGATGGGATGGAATCCCTCATATGTAAAATTCCAATGGCTTCCCAGTTGCAGCCTCTTGTGCCTAAATCATAGAGAACATCAAAGAATTCTTCATTTAATAGTTTTCTTGATGGGAAATAGGTTGGAAAGGGGATATTCCTGGATAATAGCTCATGAAAAGTATCATGGTCGTAAGCATGGCTTCTATCAATGTAAACATTTTTATTCATTTAAAATGATCCCAAAACAGAGATACATCATTTCTCATTTATTGTTTCACCCACCTAGAAACAATAATTATAAAAACATTGATGGAGACCTGAAAGGCCAGTCATACAATATCGTTCAGTTTCACCAGAAGAGGAAAGAGGTTTGGATTTTGAGCCAGGAGTTACAAATTTCAGCTTTTGCTTGTTGGTGTGATCTGAAAGTTTCTGGCCTCAGCATCTGCATCTACACAATGGGATTTAAAGATATTATTTCCTGGTTTTCTCCAAGTACTTGGGATAGATTTGGGGGTATGTGCAGAGAAGGTTGGGTTCTGATCACCCTTTCCTCAACGTTTGGGAGCTGGAGTTAGAGACAGAATAACTGCTATTTGGAGGTTTTGTCAAGGAGTGGCACAGTACTGTCTAAACGTTTCTGTAAATGGGAAAGGCATAATGTGCTAAGAGTTCCCAGCTTTGTTTTAATCTTTTTCCACAGATTAAGGTATCAAAATCAGAGAACAGCTATACATTTATCTATCTTAAATAAAATGAAAATGCCTTAGTAACTTGGTACCCCAAATATTTGCTGTCATGTTTTAAGATATAAGTTCAGACAGCACAGATAAAGAGGTATCTGAGCAATAATGCTGAGAAGCTCTTTTGATGTTGACTTGCATTTGACACAGTAACTAAATTTGGTTGTACTCTTTACTGAACAGAAGTTTCCAATATTGATAGCTCTTTTTAACATATGGCAGATAGACTTTGTTTTTAGTAAGGTGTATTTGTTTAAATTTTATTTTGTACCCCACGTCAGTCCTCCTCTGTTACTTAACAATTTAAATGACAAATTATTATTTTGCATTTTTTGTTTTCACTTTCCTTTCAGAATATTTTGATGGGTAGCAACAATTCTTAGATTAGACTGAAGAGCCCTTTCGGCATTTGAAAGCAATTTGCAGGCATTCACCCAGAAATATAAATCCCTATCTAATGAGAACTATTTCAAACATTTTAATTTTCAAAGGAAAGGCAGCAAATAGAGAAAGATTTATAGCATCAAAAAATTCTAAGGGGTTTATGAGTGTATTTATCCTGGTCAGCTCAAAAGAAATTTGAAAACCTTCCCCCAAAAAGGTATTGAAAAGTGTTCTATACTTGGACAACTCCATCTGGTGATCCTCAGCTGGCAAAACTTTTTGCTAAATGATCTTTTCATGTATGGACCAACATAATTACTTTTACAATGATTAAAATTAATATATTAAATGCATGCCAATTTAAATCCTAAATTACTCCAACTGACAAACACAAAAGCTTGGAATCATCAAAATTTAAATAAAACCTGCTCCGTAACCTGCTGTTCACAATAAGTTGGAAGCATATTTGAAATGCTGCACAGACACCATATACTTCCTTTTCTAGATTTTTTGTACTTTCAGACAAAGAAAAGTATGAAGTGACTGAATTATTTCCAAGTCTGCCGAATAAAGTATGAATTACCATAATATAACAGTATATAGAAAATTTGTCTTAGTTTTAATAGCAAATAAAACAACTCCGTTATGCCTGGAGTTTTAAACAGCAAAAAAATATAAAGGAATTTGCAACTAAAATTCTATACGATTTATGGCCATTTTTAATTTTTATTTATTTATCTTTTTAAGATTTTAAAAATTTATTTATTTGACAGCGAGAGAGACAGCGAGAGAGGGAACACAAGCAGGGGGAGTAAGAGAGGGAGAAGCAGGCCTCCCGCAGAGCAGAGAGGCCCATGCGGGACTCGATCCCAGGATCGGATCCCATGACCTGAGCCGAAGGCAGACGCTCAACGACTGAGCCACCCAGGCGCCCCTGGCCATTTTAATTTTTAAAAGAAACTTCCAGTTAACTCCAGTAAAGACTATATTAGAGGAATAAAAATCTTCAAATATTTGACAGTTTAAAATATTCATCTTATAAATTTTTCTTCATCAATGAATCTTTATAATAAGGGTCAACCGAAACTAACTCTAACTTCTGGATTAACAAAGGAAAAATTCCCTCCAACAATTTCACCTACTGTAAATGCAGAACTTCTAGCCAGGGCTATTATGATTGGCAAAGAATGTTATGAGATGCCATGAGTGACAAAAATATATGCAGTCTGTGTGTCCTATAAAAAAAGTACTTAAAAACAAAAATTTTGAAAATAATTGTTTTGGAATGAAATCAGAATAACAAAAAGGTCTTGAAAAATTTTCCGCAAAAACATAATGAGAGGGTTATCTCTAAAAACCATGTTTATACAAAGGCATCTTCATTGCTACAGCTTTAACTGTTTTGAGCAATTGTAGCCTTTAAGAAAATGAAGCCAGATTCAGTTGAGTTTCAAAAAGGAAGATGAGAAAGAAATAAAATAAATGTGAATTGACTTGAATATGAAATTCTAGCTTTTAAAACTCATCTTAGGAACGCTAATTTGATTCAAGTGTGAGTTTACCCCTTCTTTGAGTCCACTGTATTATCTTACTTTTAATATTAAAGTAAAATAGCTTTGTTTATTAGTTCTCAGGAAAGAGAGTGGCACATTCACAGTATAGTTGATCAAACTACATAAATATAAACTATATAATATAGTTTGAAACAGATGAAAAAAACCCTAAACATACAAACTTAGTACTACATGACAATTTGCAACTCTTTATTGGCATTAAATTACACGTGATATAACATTACAGTAAATTTAAAGTCAGTTAAATCTTGATGTTTTCTAAAATATTTTTAAATATGTTTTCTCCAGAAGTATTTTGCCATCTTTCTTGCACATATAAATTTGATGTTGGTCAGTAGATGTTCTTTGCAAAAATTGGTTAAGATAGAATTGATAATCTCTGTTAGAGATTGAAATGAGCTGCTTAATTTATCACAATATTTAAAATGGCAATGGTCACTGAAAATAAAACAAAAATGTAGGATATTTTGCTTAGGTATTGCTGTGAAGAGAAATAATGGGTATTTTAAAAATTATTACTGAAAGAGTTAAGGAAAGCATGTTTATGCATGATTGATCTTTTAGAAAGTTATATGATTTATAAGGCTGGATTACATGTTTTTGTCTGGTTTTATACAGATATATTTTCATCATTAAGTATGTATTTGCTTATATGGTTTGTATTATGGAAGTTTATCTTTTGGATAATGAATCCCTTTGAGAACCTGTTGAAGGCTATGTAGACTTCTAGTCAGTAAAGTGAACATATGGTCATATACCCAAAATTGTGCATGCAATTTCAAGGGCTTCTCACATACTCAACCTCAGCTAGACCGGGACTCTGACTGCCGTATTTACATCTCTATTCTACCCAGTGCATTACACACCTGCACATCTACACAGACCTTAGGTTATTGAACTGCATTTTCCCCCAGCTTTATTGACATTTAATATTATGTAAGTTTGAGGTGTACGAAATGATTTGATATACATATATATTGTAAAATGTAAAATGATTACCATAATAAGGTTAACACATACATCATCTCATATAGTTACCTCTGTGTGTGTGTGTGTGTTTAAGAACATTTAGGACCTACCTCTTAGCAATTTTCAAGCGTGCAATACAGTATTGTTAACTATAATCACCATGCTGTACATTAGATCCCCAGAATTTATTCATCTTATAACTGAAAGTTTAATAAACTGCATTTTGAATCTAGGTATACTTATTTCACTTAGAGAAAAATGTGCATTTCCCAATTTATATTCATATAGGTATTAGTAGTATTACTGAGAGAAAACTCAAAATAATACTTTTATATCTGAGACTGAAAAATTGATCTAGTTGGAACAACTGAGTACTGAAAGGTAGGCTCAGTGTGATGTCATAAAATACTTTAAATGGAAGAAATAAATATCTGGATTCTAAACACCAAATCATATGTGCCTTGTAATCTAACTAAACTAAAAAATTCTGATTCTAAAAGGAGATGCCTAACAGAAAAGTAAAATGGTATTTGTCATCAAATATATAGTCAGTGAAAAATTTATATTTGCATTTAAGGTATTAAAGTGGATTAAGGAAGTAACTATTTCACAGGAGTATACATCATTTCAGTCTAATTTTAGTTTGCAATTCTCCTTATTAAATATGATTATGAAACAGTCTTATTTATCATCTTATCTCATTAGATATTGTCTAGAGAGGCAATTTTGAAAAAGAAAAAATGGTTTGGAAGACTTTATTTTAGTCAAATTAGATTTGATACTTTCAAATGTTTATCTTCTAATATAATCTATTATTAAACAACTCTTCAGCTCTAGTGTATTTTTTGGTAAAGTTTTAATAACTTTCTTGTAATTAAAAATAGCATATGATATCAGAGACCAACAGTAATTAAAAGTAATCAGATTTGGTGAAATGTGTACAAAATAAAGAGATCTGTACATATTTTGTTAAGGCGTTCTCAATTGATCTGCTGCTTTTTATGTAAAATGAAACAATGCTTATTATTAAAATAATAGGCTAAGTTCTTTGCCTTGTTTTCTGCTTTTGTAAAATGTATTGCTTGAGAAACAAGTCTTCAAAAAACAAGGCCTAAAAAAATCTACTACTCAGGGTGCCTTTGAGGATATTTAATTAAAATCTAATCCTGCATTCATTAAGGCTCACATAAATTAAGCTGTCATTCATAAGATTTATGGATTCTCATTTGCATATTGCATACAATTCATCAATTACTCAAGTATGAAAGGAGCACATTTCCCTTGGAGCTGCCTGCTACCCTGCCAACATTTGAAATGAGGGAAAGAGCAAGACTGTCAGGCATTCACACAAACTTTCTTCCAAATGTCTGCTCCTTGATTAATCTAATTTTCTAGATATTCCCTACAAGATGCACCAACAGCCCTGGTGCATATTTCTATTATTTCTCCTGTCTTCTAGCCTTTGAATACTTCTTCATGTCTCAGTGATTATTATTTGTTTGCTAACAATATAGCATTGATGATGTCTTTTCATTAAAATGTGTTTGATGCATACAAGCAACATACAAAGAGTTTGGCTATATGTTTGTTGATTTTTAACATTAATATTTTGTTATCAATGATTAGCTTATATCATATGTAGTAAAAAGTTGAAAATGAGGAAATCCAAGGGCAAGAGAGTATTACTCTGGAATGTAGTTAGCATAAAACCCTAGCTTTTCAGAGAATCTTAGCATTTCAGAAGAGTCTAAAGCAAAGCCACAGCGTAAATCATTGATTCTAGTTTTAATATAAAAATAGAACTCATTCAATCAGCTGCAGGTATATGCTACTGCACTTTTCACAGGTCTAAGCGAAGTAGTAACCCAGATTAGTTTGTTTTCATTGTGCATAAAGCATACTGTGTTAATTCACTTGTCTTCTCCAGGGAGTAGATCTTAATTTCAGTGACACAACTTGGAAGTAACAGTCCCCTCAGAAGCACACTCTGGAAATCTTCCAACAGTCATGTGATCAGGTGTGGAATTTAATGCAAAACACTCCTCTTGTCCAGCACTTCTACAATTAAATTATATGAATGTATCAGCACTCTCAAAAATCACTGCTCCTGAAAACACACTGTCTCTTTTATGTCAGTTAAATGAAAACACCAGAAGTGCCTTTCATAAGCATTAATTTTCCATGGAGTAAATCTACTCCAGTACAAAAAGAAAGCCTGCAATTCAATTTCAGTATTTAGAAAATTTTATTTGGTAACATGATGGACTTTATCTTACTGCATAATCTTTGACAAAACTATGATCATATCTCTTTGGAAATGCTTACGTATTTAGACCCCAAAATTATAATTCACCAAATTAAAACCATACCATCTCAGGTGAAGTGTTAAATTAGGAGGAGAGACAGCTTTAGCGAGGAGGCTGAGGAAATGAGTAAACGACTCTAAAGAATGCACCAGCATAATCATTATTATTATCACTTACAAAAACTGTGCTTCGAAAGAAAAAAAAAATGTACTCAGCAAGAAAAATAATTGGCACTAACCCCTTACGAATCCATTTAACATTGAAGACATGGACGCCTTTATAAACTGGATCGGAAAGATGAAATCATGAGCAGGCTCAATTCATAAGGTGACTTTCAAAACTGAAAGCAAACAACAGACCAGCTCATGCTTTTTATTCATTCAAGTTGGAGGGTTCGTCGTAACGTTCAGAGATCCCGGCCTGAGACACTCCTGAGTGTCTCGTCTGTCTTTTAACGCTTGCATTCTTCACATTTCAGCTTTCTCAGCATGAGCTGTCTACTTTATTCTACCCAAGTAATGTGTAATAGAAAAAGAGTTGTTCTAGTCTCTAATAATAAAGCTTATTTTATTTCTTCAATACAAACCACCTGTTCAGGTTTTATTTTGTTACTGGGGTTTTTTTAACTATGTAAATTAAATATGATAATTAGCCACCTTATTCAATGGAACAGAAAGTGAATGAAAATCATATGGAAGGCTTTATTTCCTTTATTTAGTCTGTCCTATAATTCACCTCAGATTGATGAAGGATTTCCAAGTAAAAGAATACAAAAAAATCTTAGAGTAATGGATAAGAAGGGGAAATTCACCAGATTACCTAGGGCACTTCACTTAAATTGGAGATTTTGCACTGAACATTTGTATAGATGAAGTGAAATGGTCTCATGTCCCAGAGTGCAAATTTGGTTAGAATAAATTATTCCCAAATGAATATGCTTTCTTTTTCATACCCCTGTTTTGATTAATTATCAGGTCTGAACCGGCATTTCCGAGCCAAACCCCACATTCTAGGCCACACATATGACAGAAAATACTGATAGATGAGAATGTCAAGAGGAACGGAAAAAATCTAGGTTGCGTAAAATTTCATTTCAAGCATGTAATTTTAGAAGATAATTATTTCAAAAGCCACACACAATAATGATTAAATAAGAGGACAGTCCTCCTCTTTAGGAAAATTAAATGTATTTTCAGGAAGGAAAGCATCAACATGGCAATGACCTTGACAAGAATCTTAGGTGATGATGGTCCATCACTAGTGATCAGGATTGATATCCATCAAATAGACATCACAAAATTATTCTCATGCCAGCACACTGCTATTTATGTTACATCACTTAATATTATCTAAACATTACTCAGGGCTTATGGAATCTATGCAAAACCATAACAAAGCACAATGAGAGACCTGGGGACAACAGAATGAAACTTTAGCAACAGTTGACAATAAAATAGGTACATGCAAAGTCAATAGTTACTGTATTTACATAAGGTGATGAGGTTTTTGGTCAAACTAGAAGAACATTAGGTAATCAGTAATATTCAACATATAACAAAAATTAGAAAACTTCCTAAAATTATTTACAAGGCTTTAAAGCAGATTAAAATTGATGGGTATCTAAGTTCCAGAAACATACACTACTAAATCCCTTAATGTAAAACTGCTCTGATTTAACATTGTATCCTAAATATAAGAATGTGGAATGAACATTTTGTTGCCGGTCCTCTCAAAAATCATCTTACCAAATTATTCTGGATATGCATATTATTTCTATAAAAGTATGTATAAGATCAAAGACATTTCCTTGTGATACAATGAACACTGATCAGCTTTACTCATCTTATAACAAGAAAAATAAAGCAACTAAAAGCGTAGAAAAGTTCCAAGGAAGGGCAAGAGTCATTACCTGAGGTTATCAGCCTAGTCCATTCTGTACAAACCTGTTCTTCAAGAAGAACCAAGTATTTGAACTATTTATACATTCTTTTTCACCAGGTTAAAAGCTAAGTACATAAAAGCAATAAAAATTTGTATAAAACATATGTTCTCAATCACATGAAGAACAAGTCCTCTAATTCTGAATTAGAATATTTGTAACAAGGATAGGGATTGTGTGTGCAAAGTCAAAAAGTCCACTCAAACAAGAAATGTTTACTTTTCTTGCATGATGTTGTCTAATTTAAATTTGTTCCTTTGTGTATTGTCTGTTTGCATATACTATACATATATATGTATGTATGTAAGGGTTTATAGAATAAACATCTTAGCTAATTCTCATGGTTATAACTTTAACGGACTCTGGTGTCATAATCACTTGGGTTTAAAATATTGGCAAGTTATGAGAATAGATGCTCAATCCAACTGGATGCCCTTTTATGAGAAACTTAGCCCTGAACTCCCCTGAATTATGTCTCCATGAGAAGAAAAACACATGGCTTACATTTTTCAGAAATTATTGTAAAGATCAAATAGAATAATTAATCTTAGCTCTTATAATTCCAAGGAGCCTTCTGAGATAATTTCAGTGCTCTTTCCCCTTTTCATGCTGCCTCCCTAAACTGTTAACTCATAACTGAGCACGTAGTCAACTATAGTCTCCAAATAATTTTCACATATAATATTGCTAAATAAATCCTTTTTAACTCTTTCAAAGCAGGATCTTACATTCACCTCTATGAAATGTATGTTACCTATATTTGATCTATATTCCAACCTGCCAAGATTTTGTTGATCTTGATTCCTTCAGTAATCTACAGCTTTATCTAGGCACATATGAAAGACCACTTATTTCCCTCTACCTTGAATTTTTCATGAAATCTATCAGCTGCACTTCAAAGGTTCTATCCAACCTATCCCACCCATTCATTATCTCTTCCACTGCCCTAGTTCAACCTTTAGTTTAATTACCTTCTTCTTTGCTTAAAAAGCCATCAATTGGCTCCCCATTCCCTAGAGCAGAGGTCAACAAATTACAGTCCACAGGCCAAATATTGCCTACCTGTTTTGGTAAATACAGTTTTATTGGAACACAGCCAAGCTCATTTGCTTATGTATTGTCTCTGACTACTTTCACACCACAATGGCAAAGTTGAATAGTTGTGACAAAGACCATATGGTGCACAAAGCCTGTGATACGTATTTACTATCTAGGCCTCTGCAGAAACAGTTTACTGACCACTCCCCTACAAGATATTTCCAAACCCCTTAGCATGCACCAGAATATCTTTATGGTCTGATCCCAAACTCCCATCCTAACATCTTCTTTTATCAATTCACTCTCCTTGTTCCCACCGGTATTTCCCACCTCCTATATATTTACTCATATCCTTTCCTCTAACTGGAACTCCTTCCCCAGTATCACTTCCAGAATAAATTCTAAACACATAGCAAAGGTCCTTTAAAAAGAAATGATGTTCAGGGATGCCTAGGTGGCTCAGTCGGTTGAATGTATGCCTTTGGCTCAGGTCGTGATCTCAAGGTTCTGGGATCTGGTCCTATGTAGGGCTCTCTGCTCAGTGAGGAGTCTGCTTGTCCTTCTCCCTCTCCCTCTGGCCCTCCCCCTGCTTGTGATCTCTCTGTCACTCTCAAATGAATAGATAAAATCTTAAAAAAACAAAAAAAGAAATGACATTCAGAAATAGTAAGTGAAGAACAATATATCATACATGCCTAACTTTTATTTTATTTTAAATTGTTACCACTATTTGACATATTTATTCTTTGGACCCACTGTGATAACTTTAACACTGCACTATAGCACAAATCAGGAGTTAGTGAAACTGTATTTTCACCAGGAAGTGATGTGGACAACACTAGGGAGCAAGAGTTCTTTAAATATCTAAATATTACCAAGTAGTAAGAGTACCCAATGTGTTGGTTACTTCCTCGAAGTAAGCTAGGCACTTTGCAGTTTTTCATTACAGGGTGGCATTTTATTAATGACAGCATTTTACAAAATTTACATCTGTCATCATAAAGAATCCATATTATTCTCTTAAAACGAATATTTATATATAGTCCAAGTCATAAAATTCTTTCCTATAAGTCAACCAGAGCACACCTCTTAAAACTTGTTTTAAAAAATAAAGCTCTTTAGAACATATATCCCTTCTTACCTGTTAAAGGCATTGCTCAGATGGGACCTCATGGCCTGAAAGAGTTCATGTTTACTGCATCAGTTCCCTTATTCTCTAAGTAATTTCGGCCCCGAGGAAAATCAGTCCCACTATTTTTACTTCCCATGAAGTAATCCATTTCAAAAACTTACCTTTTTGTTATAATACAACAAATCTTTTTATATATATATATTACACAACAAAATCAAAGTGTGCTTTAGATAGCGACAAGGATTTGGCCACACTGTGGGTGTCAGTAAAATTAAAGACATCCAGCGTGCCATTTCTGGCAGCCATAAATGATTGCTGGTTACTTCACTTTTTATTAAAAGGTCATATAAAATGCTTTAAAAATCTATCTTTGCGGTACTGGCCACCAGAAGGCACTGAGCTGCATCAACAGAGTAAGGAAAATGTCAGTAGAGTCATAGAAGTGTGCATGTATTTTCGAGACATCAACCTCAAGCATCTTTGAGAACAGCTGTGGTGGTTGCCCATAACCAGATAATGATAATTATTGAAATAAAGCTTACAGGAAGAGGAAAATTATTACCTACGCTTTTGTGGCTTGCCTTAGAAGAATAAATGATCGCTGTGACCAATTACACATGAGATCATTCAAAACTTTATTGAGTGCTTACTAAGTATGTGGTAGTATGCTGTCACTGGAGTACATAAGTATAATGATGAAGGCCTTGAACACAGAGGCATCTTTATTGATGAAATCAGAAAGACACACGGAAAAGTCTCTTAAGAATTTAAGAAAAAAACGAATCACATTTAATCAAATATCATAATGAGGGTTTGCAGATTGAAAAGTCAGGTGAACATAGAACCTCACGATAGCAGAAAAACATGTGGAATATGGTCTGGTACATTTAAGAGGGTTAGAGAACAGAAAGGAATTAAGAGCATTTTAACATACTCAAAGTGCCTTGCTCCTTTTTCTAAAAAAGATGGAGTCAAGTGAATATTAATGTTTACTCTTTCTTCAATAGTTAACCTAGACATATACATGGAATAGATAATCGTAATAATGGGATGAGATCAGTGACAGTATGTTTTCTTAATAGATCTGATGTACATGAGTACATTCATTCATTTAATAAATACTGAACTTCCATAATACGTAATGTATTACATCATATGTGTCCAGCTCTGCAGTACACAAAGCTGAATCAGACCTGGGTCCTGTTTTCCTAACAGAGTAAGTAAAATGTAAAACATGTTTATGGATAACTATAACACCATTACGATGTGATAAATGACATTTTCAAAAGTTGATGAGAAAAAGCTGTGGGAGTTCAGAAGAGAGAACTAGGGGCTGTGAGAAGCCTTCAGATTATTCTTGAAGGAGGTGGCATTTGAGAGAGCTCTGGAACAGAGGAGGAACTTGCAAATGGACAACAGGACAGAAACAGGGCAGGGCTGGGCAGAGGAGGTTCATTTCTGTCATAGGAACAGACACCAAAGGCATAAAAGATTAGTGAACATATCATTTAAACTGAAGTAAGAGATAAATCTAGCAGTACTTTGAAAACAATTCATAAAGAGCCTTAAAAAACACAATAGATTGATCTTTAACTTTATAACCAATCAGTAACTGTTGAAAGATATATATATATTTTTTTGGTTTATTTCTTTTGCCGTTGTTGGTTTGTTTTCAAACACAAACGGAGAGGGTTGTGAGCAAGGATATCATTTAGAAGATTCATTTTCCCTGAAATCTATGATGTCCCAAATTTTATCAGCAATATTATAGGCTGGAGATAATAGGAAGGGTGAAGTTGGGAGACTATGAGCTAGAGAGGTAGAGAGGTTATAACCAACAATGCAGAATAGTTTATGAAATACACAGGTCACGTGAAAGAAGCCTCTTTATTAATGATAACTAAAAGTATTAGAGCCTGAGGGTTCTAGGGGGGAGGGGGGCTGGAGGGATGGGTTAGCCTGGTGATGGGTATTAAAGAGGGCACGTATTGAATGGAGCACTGGGTGTTATACGCAAACAATGAATCATGGAACACTACATCAAAAACTAACGATGTAATGTATGGTGATTAACATAACATAATAAAATAAAATTTAAAAAAAGTATTAGAGCCTGGTTCGCTGAAATAAAAGTGATCCTAATGGAAACAGAAGGAGCAAAGATGAAAGTGAAGACAAATTTACGTGTGATATTCAAGTAACTGAGCAGGTACTACAGGTGCTCAGGAAGGAGGACATATATTTGGAAGTCATCTGCACAGAGATAATAGTTCAAATCATGGATTCTTTGATACTCTAAGAAAGAGTGGCTTTTGATTATTCCGACATACGGATGGGCCTCCATATAATTTCATCCGTAAGAATAGTTCACCATGGACGTGATTCTGCAATGAGGAGTGGCCTCTACAAACAGGGAGACATAAATCTCAACCTTGAGAGATACAGGTAGAACAGTGTATCAAGGCAGGATGAAGAGAGGGTTTTGTTCCACACTATCTCTAATTTTAGCAGTCTGACAAAAGGTCTATAAACAGTTCCTGAGTGAAAAAAGCCATATTTACAATATTGGCTAGGGTTAAAATTGAGGGAAAGGGGATCAGAATGATAGGATGGACACCAGTATAATGAAAATTTAAAAAGAAAGCTGCCAAATGCTGAAGAAAGAAAAAAGAAAAAAAACACAAAACCCAGAAATGTTAAGAGGCTAAGAACTGAGGCAATCTGGCAATTAGAAGGTTGCTGGTTACTCTCAGGGGAAGTTGAGAAATTCCAGTAGAATTTTTGTGGAAGCCAACACATAAGAGGTTGTGGAGGATGTTAGGGATGGAAGACAATGAAAAGAAAAGATGAACTCATCATGGCTTGAGGCATTAATAGTGTTTAAGGAAGATGAACTCATGTCTGGAACAGCACTGTCCAATAGAAATATAATGCAAGCCCCAGACGAAATTTTACATTTTTCAGTAACCATATTAAAAAATCTGAAGTTAAATTAATAACATATTTTATATAACTCAATATGTCCACGATAATCCTCTTTCAACATGTAATTCATATGAAAATTATTGAGCTATTTTACATTCTTTTTTCCTATTTTCTTTGCTAAATCTGGCTTGTACCAAACACAGCAGAACTTGAATTTGGACTATGGACATTTCAATTGCTCAGAAGCCACAGGAGGGTACTGGGCACTCTGCTGGGTAGGACAGCCCTAGAAGAAGAGAGCTACAAGCCAGCAAGGGCTTTTGAAGTCATCACTAACTGCTAAGTTTGCTTAGCTGGCCAGTAAGAACTATTATGTGTGTATTTATTTCCCCCTCTCTTTTTTTGTCATAAATACAAAAGAAAACAGTAAGAAGGTGTTTGAATTGGGGATCACAGAATACTGTTCAAAATTCCCTTTGTAGGTAAGCAAGATTATTTGAAATGGGAACTTAAACTAAGACACTTTGAAGCTAATCACATGAGCTTTTAAAGATACAGTATAAAAGTTAAAAGTAGGAAACACTTCCAGGATTCCTGAAGTAAAAGACACATTATAAACAGAGGACTAAAATTGGTTTGAGAATTTCAAAACCATTCCTCATGAAATCATAATTATATCAACTTGTACAAATAAAAGGTCAAGAACTTTCTAAATAATTGCATCCAGACATTGTCTCATTAACTAGAATCCCACACGCAAAAGTAATTCAACATCTATTGGATTTATCCTTTGCTCACTCTATTTTCTCAAGACTGATGAAGTCAGCCAAATCACACATCTGGCATATCTTCTTCAAGCCATTTTTACTACTACATCAAATAAGATGAATTCCAAACACCACACTTTTTACCAATCAAAAAAGAATTCACTGTAAAACAAAACAAAACAAAACAAAGCTACATTATTTTAAGAATGTTTTCCTTTTACAGGCATTTTGCTTTATAAAGTATGTCCACCATTTTCATTAGCATTTAAAACTAAGCAGTATTATAGCATGTTGAATGAAAAACTACACACCTTAGAATATAGATACTGTTTTAAATGTAAAAAAATTACATGGAAAGAAATTTCAGCCTATGTAAAAAAAATCTCTCAGTAAAATTCTGATTTATTTATATTCACATGAGTGTGCCTGAAAGAAAAACTGTGTATGCCAGGACAATTCAAATTGGTGGACCAACTGTTAGAGTTAGAGGACACAGACATAAGATAGCACCACCGGTAACGCTGGATGAGATATAATTGTATATTTAATATCTCCCAGCAGTCACTTCTCAGTCCATGATAATTTCAAAGTGAAAAATTCATTTTTCACCCTGAAAAACATAAAACATTGATTTGAATATTCTATTCAATATTTTCAAAATTATTTAAAAATGAAAGCTGTTGCTACCTGCCATTGGCCTTTTATACTTAAATGAAGGACACAACTCATTTCATAAGACTAAAGATGACATGAAATGGTCCACATTAGCACAGTGGTAATATATTCTCAAGATAAAGTATTAGGGGGGTCAGTTGTCTTACAAAAAGGTAATACTATTATAATTCCGAGGAGAAATGGAATATATCCCTCTTTTCTTAATGTGAATGTTGTTTTTATTATTCCATTATCTTGTAAAGTTGACTTGCTACATAGATACAAATGTATATATAGAGAGATATAGGTATCTATATATATATAAAATCTTCCCACCTAAGCTCAAACAGGCTCCTTGAAACAATGAGACACACCCTTCCACTGTACATAGTACCAAGGCATTCAATAATTGATTTTTGTTTTGACTATTGGAAGGAGAAAAAAAGGCAAAATGCCCACAAGGAAGTGCCTTTTCAAGTGATGCTAAGTAAGGACAGACTTAAAATAAAAGACATTGATCAAACAAGAATTTTGTTCGTCTCGGGGTGCCTGGGTGGCTCAGTCAGTTAAGCGTCTGCCTTCGGCTCAGGTCATGATCCAGGGTCCTGGGATGGAGCCCCATGTCAGGCTCCCTGCTCAGCGGGGAGTCTGCTTCTCCCTCTGCCTCTCCCACTGCTTGTGCTGTCTCTGTCTCTCTTTCTCTCAAATGAATAAATAAAACTCTTAAATAAGCAAAATTTGCCTTTAATTTTTCTCTTATTCTTACTTAGTATCTCCTCTCTAAAGATATTCTAATACATTTTACTCCATGTGGTATTTCTCCAAAGATATTTATGGAGCTTACAGGAAATTTCTTCCCCTAAGGTCACACAACAAATGTGAAAGCCAAAACACTGGATGCTTGATTAGATGACTCTTTAAATTAAATAACCATTATTGAGGTCCTAGTATTTGCACCGTGGTATGATTGACAAGTAGAAGAACGAGTTTTCAGTTGCACGGTGAACAAGACATGCATATCCATAAAACAGAAGTCAAACAGGAATACACAATACACCTAACTCAGTGCCAAAATTATTGACAAACTTAGTGTCTTGTGAATATAAAAAGGACAGATCACTTGGGGCGCCTGGGTGGCTCAGTCGTTAAGTGTCTGCCTTCAGCTCAAGTCATGATCCCAAGGTCCTGGGATTGAGCCCGCATAGGGCTCTCTGCTCAGCGGGAAGCCTGCCTCTCCCTCTCCACTCCCCCTGCTTGTGTTCCCTCTCTTGCTGTGTCTCTCTCTGTCAAATAAATAAATAAAATCTTAAAAAAAAAAAAAAAAAGGAGAGATACTAAAAAAAGGAGTAATCAGGGAATGCCTTCATGGACCCCAAAACAGAAGAGGCTCTAGATAAGTGAAACAGATTGTAGAGAAAAGCCAAGGCAAGAGACACCAATAGAGTTAAGACATAGAAATGGAAATCAAAACAGTGTATTTGAGAAACAGTGACAGGATTGCCTGGTCTGCCTCAAGTCAAGGGTTGTTGTTAAGATTATTAAAAGCAAGGGTGCCTGGGTGTCTCAGTCGTTAAGCGTCTGCCTTCGGCCCAGGTTGTGGTCCCAGGGTCCTGGGATCGAGCCCCACATCAGGCTCCCTGCTCAGCGGGAAGCCTGCTTCTCCCTCTCCTGCTCCCCCTGCTTCTGTTCCCTCTCTCGTTGTCTCTCTCTCTCTGTCAAATAAATAAATAAAATCTTAAAAAAAAAAATGATTATTAAAAGCAAGGAGCCAGATACTTTGCTACAGGTTTTACTTTTTGTACAGTCCTCCCAAGAGCTCTAAGACATAGATATGCCCCTTCTTGCAGATAAACATATAAAGGGGACTTTAAGTTTCTTGTTCAACTCTCCTGATATGATAAATGGTAAAGCACAGGAATGAACCTCATTTGGAAGATACTCTATGCCAGGTAAGAGATATGGGACTTGATTCCTTAGACAATTTGCATTTCCTAAATACCTTTAAACAGTTTTTTTGACTTTATAAAATCAATAAAATTGATATGGGTATTTGATTTTTTAAAAAAACCCTTGTTTTCTAATATATTCATATTAACAAAAGAGAAAGTTACATTAAAAGAACCTCTTTGAGTCTCCTTCAAATAAAATGGGTCAATCCTTGCTTGTACAGTTATAGTTGTTACCATGTGATCTCAGCTTTTCCTAATTATGTCAGGAGTCAACTGGTTTACAGAAAGATTTTATCAAGCTGATAGAAGCTCCAAACCTTGGAAACTAAAAGAGAAAATATAACAAAGGAACTACATGCCATTTTTCCTTACTTCTCACTTCCAAAGCTCAGCAGCGTAGAGGACAGATAAGGCGTGAATGGGAAAATTTTACTATCCTGACATCTGGTGAGAATGTCATTTTACTGAAAGTATTGCACTTAATAAATTTATTTATTGTGATGATGGATTCCCTCATAAGTAGTAGAAAAAAGCAGCAATGAAAGGTTGAACTATTTAATAATTTGGAAATGATAATCTTCGGATAAACTGACCACCACATTATATATTTTATTTAGCAAAAGTTTTGCAAGTTGAATGCAAAAGAATGAAGTACAGTATCCCAAACAAGGCATCGAAAATTCTTACCATCTTCTGCATCAGTTAGCTCATGCCTGATATATTGTAGAAAAGACACAGACAAACTAGAAAATATCCAGTGAGGTGATACCTGAAAGCTATGACTGAGAAAACATGAAGGAAGTGGTGATATCATGCCTAGAAGGCAGGAGAGCCAGAAGAAGCAAGCTGTCTCTTCAAATGTCTAGAGGATCCTGATGCTGATGAGGGATTAGTGTGGCCCTTCCAAATAGGAACAAGGAACAAATGGACCCTTCCAATTTACTCAAGAAAGCAGGAACTCTTACAACTAGCATGACTGAGCAATAAAAATATGTTGCTAAGAATATTTTAACCACAGATTTAACAACCACCCTTTGAAGAATATTATACATGGGTGCTGGCTAAGATTGAAATTTAAGTAAACTTTATGAAAACTATAAGTCAAATTTTATGTGATTTTTATGAGAACACACACACATGCACACACACACAGAGTCTTCTATGACTGTTTCAAATGAACGAAGCAGCACACATTAAAAGTGTATGTAAACTCAAGCAAACGCCAGAAGTTTTCTTTTATGTTCTACCACTTCTATCTTGGAGTCAACCAATTATATGAGGAATCAAACAAGGTTTGGTTTAAAAAAAAATACTAGACTTAGAATCATTTTATTTATTCCATTACTTTTGGCAAATCAACATCTCTGAATCTCCTTTTTTTATATATAAAGTGGCAATAATACTTCCTAACTACATTACAGAGTGAGGTGACTATCAAATTAAATCTCATTTGAACAATTAGGTTGTGAACGATGTGGCACTGAATATTATGAAAGCTTGTTTTCATTAGCTTTATTTTTTTTCAAAAATAAGTCTCTGTCCAGTATTTCTTCCCACAAATCTCTTAGTTATTAAAGAATTCATCTGTCCCACTTCAGTTTATCTCTTCTTTTCTCTTCAAGTTCTATTAGAGGTTCATTATCATGAGAACATATGTAATAGCTTCACAAAGGCCTATGAAAAATGAATATTTTGTAGTAGTAGCATCTCCAAAAGATAATTATCATACAAACTTCAGTGTGCATGTCAGAAGACTTGACCTCACAGTATCAAAGGGAAGAAAAGCAATAATTTCTTGCTACTTGGTGAATATGCAAATTGGATTATACTATCGTAATATATAAATCCTAATGGATGTCTAAATCGCAATGGCATGGCACAGAAGGCTAGATGAAACACAGCTTCACAGATTTCAAGTTTTCACCAACAAATCTGTTTCATCCAAATGTGTCATCCAGATTAAGAAATAATTCAGTGTGAATCTTCCTGGAGAACCAAGCACCAAGCAAGTGAAAGATCATAAAACAACCTTGTATAATTGTGCAACTCTGTGCCCAAAAGACAATGTTACAAAGGGAGTGGTGCTTTAAAATTCACCAACCTGGGTGCAGCCATATGGAAAACTGACATTAAGTAAACAAAACAAGGTGCCCACTCCCTAGAAAACTGGAGAGCTCTCCAGTGCAGGGAAGATGGGGAGGTTGCCATGTTCCTCCACCGCATCTCAAAATATGAATCATCCATACTTATTAACAACTAAGACGATATCTTAAAAAAATATTGTTCCTTCTAATAAGTGGTATCAGAGACAAGGAAGATTCTTCCAAAATGTGCATTGATAAGGAGGAAACTCATACATAGGGATGGAAGAGAATTTAGATATTAAATCCTTCTCTTTATAGATGAGAAAGGGGAAGCTTAGAGTGGAGGAGTACAAAACTCAACATTTGGGTGCCATCTGGTCACTGATGAAGTGAGCTCACTTCACTGCTATCATTTTTTAGAAACACAGCACTAAAAAGGCATGATGATTACAGTATGATGAAATCCATTGCAAATATCTCCAAGTCGACGCAGTACTACCTTATGCTGAGGACCTATTTGGAACTCTCTTATACCTCTATAGCACCAGCAACCCATTCCTTGCGTGCCAATCTTTAGCACCTCAGATAAAAGAAATGGTAAAAGAAACCCATGGTATCTTCAGATTAGCTCTGTTATCTGATCAAGCTTTTAAGTGGTTAGTGCCAAACTTGACTGATTGCTCATAGATGTTTATGAAAGTTTCTAGTTCCTTCACAAGATTAGTAAGTCTTCTCTAATGGCCTCACTCACTATAAACTAAAGCTATGTCAACTTATAGTCAATTTACTTATTTAAATGTACTTTAAGATATACCATAAATACAGTGTAGTAAATATTCCCCCCAAAAAGATTCAACTTAGTGGAGTACACACTTCTTTAAGAACATATAGCATTGATGAAGTTACATATGCAACTGTAAACAACGAGTTGGGCAATTACCTATTTATATATTTGTACATATGAATAGCTATGATACATAATATCTATTTTATACAAAATGAACAATAATGAGCTTTTATAAGAAAACATTACTTACAGTTCAAAATAAAGCAATGAAGGTTAAAACTAAATTATGTAATTTGGTCAGCACACTCTGTAGAATTAATAAATAAGAATTATTAAAATCAAGCTTCCCTGACCAAAAAATGCTTATGCCCAAGCTGGCCTGCATGTAAGGATGCCCTCGGGCATTCTAGGACTTTCTTCAGCAAATGTTTGGTTTAGATAAATTCAGGAGCTATATTTACCTAGAGAATGTCTCTCCTGGGTCCATGGGAAGAAGCAAGGAAATCTGAGTTTTGCCTTCCAAACCTCATTTCCCTAGGGATTCTAATTGAATTATGTCCTAATGGGCCCTTGTACAACACTGTAGCAACCTTCTCAGAGCCAAGAGGCCATAAGTATTTCTGGTAAGAATTTCAAGACCACCCTGGCCAACTCTCACATTCCTGAGGTGTCAGAAAGGGCTCACCCAGTGTATGTATGATCTTGCCAGGTAAACAAACCAGCTATTCTGGGGAGAAGTGAAAACTAATAGAAAGATCTTTTGGAGACAGCCTGGTGACTTTCAACTGTAAAAAAAAAGATTAAGTAAATGTAGGATACCTTTGCCATCCAAAGTAAACTTCAAATTTATTATTAGCTGGCCAACTTTACATGGGCACTGGTACAGATTAGCCTGAGTAAACCATATTCCGTTAACGGGATCTCCAAAAAAAAAAGGCCATAAAACAATGTTGAGGTGGAAAACAAAGTACACACTGAAGCAGGGGAAGAGTGTCACTGCTTAGCAAAGAGTGGGAAGAGACATAACTTAAGGCAAAGAAAGTAGCATGGGGGACAACTTTGCGAGAAACAACCCACTGAAGTTCATTAGGCCCCAAACTAGCAGCTAAAGGATTTTAGAGATGAAATGGCACTTGAAGATCACTTTATAGGTAAAGAAGGACAAGCCCAGCCTCTTAGCTTTTAAACAGGAAAATCTATTTAGGAAAAGTCAGTAGGACAGGCTGCTTACCATTAAGATGATATTCCTGGGGCTTGCTTTCCCTGCCATACCCATCCGTCTTTTACCATTGGCATCAACCTGGGAGCTCCACTGAATGAATCAAAACCAACAGATATTCTCCGTCTACCACTATTGCATCCCCCACTCCCAAATTCTTGATGTCTCTGCCCTGTGTGAACTGACTGGAAATATGCATCCTGGATTTTCAAAGAGCAGTGCTTTTTTATTAGCTCAGATAATAATGCAAGCACTTCAAAAACACATGGGACATTGTCTTGACTAATGTATAATTCTTCATAGCATCATTAAACTTTACTAATTCATCTCTATTTTACCTGAAATGTGAAAATTCCACTGGCAAACTAGAATATCTATTTAAAATATTTTCTATTTTTTTTTTTCTGCTCACCAATCCAAAATCCAAACACCTACATGCTGTGGAAAAAAACGAGATTTTGTGGGCACCTGGGTGGCTCAGTCATTAAGCATCTGCCTTAGGCTCAGGTCATGATCCCAGGGTCCTGGGATCGAGCCCCGCATTGGGGCTCCCTGCTCGGCGGGAAGCCCGCTTCTCCCTCTCCCGCTCCCCCTGCTTGTGTTCCCTCTCACTGTCTCTCTCCCTCTGTCAAAAAATAAAAATAAAAATAAAATAAAAAAATCTTTAAAGAAAGGAAATTATCGAGATTTTAATTTGCCTAAAAATGTGCAATGACTAATTTCTATTTAATGTATAATTTCAGAACACCTTTTAGATTTTATTTGGGAATTTGTTAAGAAAAGGTTGAACACATCAGATAAAGGATATGTGAATATACCAAATGAATGATAGGACATTCTGCAAATGCCAGCCCTTACCACGGGACCTAGCACAGAGTAAGCTCTCAATCAATATAAACTACTGTTATTATTAACATTTTGAAAAATTTCCTCATGTGTCATTCTTTCACAGGAGAGCATTCCAAGAATGTCTTTTAAAAATGCTCAATTAAGGAATCCCTCCGATTTAAAACATGAGGCAATGATGAAATGTAAATATCGTTGAAAGGAACAACATGTGGGAAACTGTTAGTCATCTATATCATTCTCTGAACCCAACTAGGGGCCGAGGTTTCATAAACATTATCTCTAAGCCTCACAACTCAACATCATAGTCATTATAAGTCCCCCTTATAAAAACAAGCACCATGAGGATGAGCAGTGAGAGGTAAGTAAGTGGAGAGCTGAGGATTTGGAGGCTATATAGCTTTCCAAGCACCTTCTTTCCCCAGGGACCACACGCAGAGGGTCCAGCATTTGGCTTAATGGTCTCCTGCTGCCATCTTGAAATGATTAATAATCTTTGAACATAAGTCCCCATGTTTTGATTTTGCACTGGGACCTGCAAATTATGTCACTGGTTCTCTCCTTCCACTACACCACATTGTTTTCCTAAATAGAAATACAATCAAGACCATTTTCTGAGCAGAGGGAGGTAATTCACAGAATGCGAGGGGTAGAAGAATGAGGAAAGAAAAGTGGTGGAAACAGCCAACTTGAAGACAAAAATAAACACCTGTCCCTATCTCAAAGTTTTATGCTTTCAAACAGCTATCTATGGAAATACTTTTTATGTGTGAGGAACTCTGCCGGGCACGAATACCATGTAGAATTCATGAATTCCTATTTGCTCTCACTCCTGCTTTCCCTTATGCTCTTCCTCTGCCTGCAACACTCTGCTCCTTCCGCTCCTTCCACTCCTTCCTACTGCCCACTCATTCTTGGAGTCTACATTCAGTCTTCTACTCCAGGAAGCTTTCCCTGATTGACCAGGGCTTCCTGGGGTACCCTGTCTCTGCATGCCAATAGCAATCATTTAAACCATCATGTAATAATTATTTCTTTTTGATTGTCCTTCCAATCCTTGGGCTGAGGGACTCTACCTAACATCACTGCAATGCCACACCTGTGTTTGTTTAATTAATAAACGCATGCACAAATGAATGCATGAAAGAGGGACTGACGATCGAAACAAATATATGGAAACTTGGCATTTCAAGGAAATGGACCACTTAAGAGCACTCAAGGTGGTATTTTATTTAACATGTGTCTTAACTGGAATTCATTATAAAAATAATTGTTTAATTTTGCTATAAAATGAAAAAATGCTAAAGTAGGAAATAAAAGCACTGTTTTAATTTAATCACTCTCACTATTCTTTGCATGGCTTTTTCATATTTTTAGTAATGAGCAAAATGTAAATTGACCTTAAATCAAGAATAAAAGAAATATCCCGAATAAATGCTGTTTGATATTTCTACACTATTTACTTTTAAGAATTCAATCATTACAGGGCGCCTGGGTGGCTCAGTTGGTTAAGCGACTGCCTTCGGCTCAGGTCATGATCCTGGAGTCCTGGGATCGAGTCCCGCATCAGGCTCCCTGCTCGGCAGGGAGTCTGCTTCTCCCTCTGACCCTCCTCCCTCTCATGCTCTCTGTCTCTCATTCTCTCTGTCTCAAATAAATAAATAAAATCTTAAAAAAAAAAAAAGAATTCAATCATTACAATAAGAAAACAGCAATATGTGGTTTACATAATTAGCTCTTGTGATAATTAGGGGAAGGGGTGGGAGTCGTCAACGAAACACACACATTGCTGTCCAAGTTAAACCAGAAATTCCTAATGACTAACATTAATTGAAAAAAGACAGCTCAAAAAAAAAAAATCTATGTGAAACATTAAACAAAGTTATCTGATGTTTATGTTTTTCTCCTTTAATAATTAATGGAATGTAAATAGTCAGGGGAGGCTACAGTTTTGCATTGTAACTAACCACCATTATAAATGGCAGTCAGATGTTTACATAATACCCGAAACGCTTCTGTATGGAAGGAGGTTACAAATCTGCCCCTTTGCCCTGTTCAAAGTCAAAAATAATGGTGCCTGATCCCCAGAGCATTCACTGCAAGAACTGTTTGCATATTCAGTTATTGTTTCTGCTGTGTCAGTCATCTGTTGAAGTTCACTCTGATGTGGCCCTGATCAATGCTGCCGGCTGTGCTTAAGACCTGTTTACTATAATAACATCACACTGCATTCTTATTTGGCAACAACAGCTATGACAGCCCCTAAATGCATTGAGAAGCCAAGATTTTTATCATGTACACAGCTCAAATTGAAACTGTTTACAGGGGACGGTGATGTTCTATTTCTGTCCATTCTAGTGAATACCAATAGTGTAATAATGGCTTTGCCAAAAGCATTACTACCCTGCCCTTTCTAATAAGCAAAGAGCTTGTTGATCTAAATCCTCAAGAGGACATAAAAATTATTTTACGATTGTATATCTTATAATCTTGACCTTGTAATCTTACACATGTTGATTCACTCTAAATAAATAAACCTTACCTCTAGCATGTCCTAATACAAGGTGTAGTATGTGTAAATTATCTAAAAATAATTTGTTCTCCAAAATATGTAGCAGCCAAAGGAGTGAATGTGCAAGTTAAAAGGCAAACACAAATGCAATCTTATAACAGCAGATTAGGTCAACAAAATATTAAATTGTATGCTTTCTCACCTGTTATAATAGTACATTTCATCTCATATTAAGCAATGAGGCAAACTAAGCCAAATATGTCACTAAGATGAAAAATCAGTGTGTCTACACAAAACGTACACGGTCATCGTGATCAACATTTGTTACTGTTTTGCTACTTTATATTTAAAGACTTTATAAGTGAATTTTACATTGATGCAACATTAAATTTAGTGTTGTTTATTTTGATTTTAAAAATCTCATTCTTATTTACGTGATTCTTCCATCATTTCCTTTATAATAAGTAGGATATAAATAAAAATACTGGCTGGAGAAAGACCAGATAAAGTCACTTTAATCTTCCTAAAGCAATAGCAAATAAGTGGATGTTTTTAAGAATAGCATAGAAAACATATGGATAACTCTTCATATAAATTCATGTCATAGCTCATAAAGGTTCTGAAGGCTCCTTCTGAGCTATTATAGTGCATGCTGTGAATGCGTATCAAGGCTAGTGCCCACTCCTATGTTAAATATATAATATATTCGCATATTTAGTTCTATTCAAATGCCAATTCTAAAATACACTTTTTCTGAAGTCTCGGTTTCTAGTAGCCGTAATTTTTACGTTAGCGTCTATCAAAATAGTCACCTACTTGGACACTATCCAACTTTTTAAATTATATTTAAACTCCTACAAACTAGGAAACTATCTTTTTCTTTTCTTGCTCAGTCACTTAGCTACAGCTGAGTGAGAATTTTAGGAACTTATCTTTCTGAAGAGGATCAACACTTTATACATTTTATATTAACACTCTTTAGTAGATAATAATTATTTCCCCAAACAAAATCTTTCATTCCTGCTTTTGTAGAAAACATGACATTCTTTTACAACCATCAGGTTGCCGGCAAGAATCCAAAACAAAAATAATTCATTCAAACTGCTTAATCTAGTCATTGAAGATTGACAGTATCTTTTTATATTTTTGAAAGCTCTTTTAACATTAACTGATATTTTAGTGTGGGAAGAAACTAAAAGCTTTCTACATATAAAAGTTCATCTTTTACCTCCTCCCTACCATCAGATAAAAGCATAAGGGGCTTGAAACCATACTCAGATATACTGGTCCCACAGGAACGAGCCCAGCGCATCAATGCAGGGACAGGCAGCAAGTGTGAGCAATGACTAGAAACGAGTCGTGTTACACCAGCAAGACAAGCTAGAGAACAGTTACACGGGACCTGTTAATACCACTATGCATGGGATAATAGGAAGGCCTTCTTGTTACTAAAGATGAAGCCAGCCTGGCTAGAAAAATAAGCAAAGCACTGCAAATATTGTAGTGACTGTCCTGTGAATGGATTGCCACACCAAATGACAGAACTCTCTCAATTCTACTTTCCAATAACTCCAAGGCACTCGGGATGTGACAGCATGATGAATACCACAACAGACAGCTCCAATATGGTACCATTTTACCAGATCAATATCTCGCTGCAATATAAGAAAAAAGGAGCTGATATTAGTCTACACAGTGTATTACAGATGAGGTACATTTCTTCTTACTGCACTCATGCTGAACCAAAGCAATAATTCATAGATCCCTTAAAAGGTTCCTGCACCACCACATGCAAAAAAAAGGCTAATCTTTATTTTAACATCTGCTGGAAGATGTAATAGCTTAAAGCAGTAAGTATGCAAGTTTTTTAAAATGTCTCTCTTTATCATTTTCTCTAGATGTAGGAGTAACAAAGTATATCCAAAATCTGAAACAACACAAGCATTCATAGATTGCTGACATTGTTCTATTATCAGTATAAAGAAAATTGTACTCGATATTTTACTACTGGGCTACCTTAATCCCTCTGCAAGTAGAAGCTTTAGAACTTTCCATATTTGGAGCGTGTGAAATATAACCAATTCTCAATTATCTGTGATGGTTTATTCTTTTTTGGATTATTCCATATTTCCTTTTTAAAACCAAAGTCATTGTGATCAGCTACTCACACTTAGCAAGAGCCACAGAACAGCAAGCTGCCAAAAGCTCTTACCCACTCTCAAGAAATATTAGTTGCTATGTGTATACAGATCATACAAAAGTAATGCAAGTAATTCTAATGCCACAGTCAAACTATAAATGACTAAATGTTTTATCATTTTAAAATATCCTAATTTGTTCAAGCCACAGGTACAAGAAGAAGTCAGAATAACATAACATGCTAAATCGGAAGCCACCTAATTCTGACTTAATTTGACTCATGATTATCTTCTTCTTTAATCCACTCTATTCATTATCTACTGGAGTGGTTTTTTTTTCCCTCATTTTCTCCCTTTTTTTTTTTTTTCATATCCTGTTTCAGTAAAATAAATATTTACTTCCTGAAACAAAGTTCTATTAAATTAAAGCTGTTCTATTAATGCTTTACAGGGAAATTTCACAGCCAGCTCACCTGAGTTGTGCTTCCTTTCCAATCATGCCCATTTCCGTTCTGGCACCACCCATTGATCCTAATATAGAGATCCTCAATCAACATCTCTGAAAATCTGAGCCTGGCTTCCCAGCTCCTGCCCAACTGCAAGGAATGGTTGACCCCCACTTGTCTCCTTCACTGCCACTCACGGAAGGATCTGCACTGTGCTAGGTGAAGGCTTGGTGACATGTAGGAGTTAATACTTCACAAAGGGATGACTACCCCAATATTTTCTACTGTTGCCAACCTGAACCATGAAGTAGGTCAGCACTAAGAGCTTTGTTTTACAGATAAGGAAAATGAGGTTTTGGAGGTTAAATGTCTTAGCCCATTGACCCAACAGCTGTCAGAATTTAGTAACCATTCTCTGGGCCAGTGCTTTCCAGCCCAGATTTTGTAATACCCTGGGGTGTCTCACATTTCCTAAAGCATTTCATGAAATTCTCAAGTAATATTCAATTAAAGACAAATATAGGCCAAATTAAATATTTTAGACATAACCAGGAGAAATGGCACAAATATATAGTGCGTCACAACTGGGCAAAGCATGGAAATGTCCACTCTCTGTAGTCCACTGCATCGCCGGCAAGTTTTATGAACAAGACAAAAACAGAGAGGTGTAATAATAAGATGAGCATGTAACCAATCATTAAATATCATTTTGTCCTTTGCACACACCACATTTAATATAATTCTATTTTTTTCCAGTAGAAGGGCAAAAAGACAAGGAAATAATAATCATAAAATACTATATCGCTCAATCTTCTCTTTGAAAATTAGCAAGAAAAAAATGATTAACTTTGTCTATGTGTTTTGTTTTATCATCTTCAGGGTTATTATACACACTGAGATGTTGCCTAGCAATGCTTGCCTTGGCTAATATTGAGAAAGACTGTTCAACAGAGTTACCACTAATATCTCCCCAGTTCATGTAGCTTGTTTCTTTAAAGCAGACATCAATCAACTATGGCATAACAAGAAAGATCTGTTTATTTTATGGACATTTATTAATATACCACACATTAGCTGAGGAAATAGGTATTTTAAACACTAAGGCTGTTACGTAGTTAGATGCTTAAACTTGGATCCACATCATAACAGCGATGCTAATCAAAGGGCATCAGAATAGCTATCTCACAGGAAATGTATTCCTCAAGTTTAAATTACTACATCAGTGGGTAGACCAAATGGGTGTTAATTTTATTACTCTAACCAAAGCTAGCAAAGAATCTTAACTATCTTCTTTTTGCAGTGGAGGAAACCAAGGCCTAGAAGTGAGTCATTTGCCCAAGGTCCCAATGTTTTTGGCAGAGTTGGGAAGATCTCCAAGTTAGGTCCAATTTTGTCCCATTTTACAAATGGTACACCAGAAGTTCAGAGACATTCCAGGGCTACTCAGCAGTAGAAGTTAGGCTACAATGCATGTATTCTAAATTTCAATTAGGTAGATGAAGAGGAAATATTGTAGCCATCCATTTCTACCCATGTATCTTTTAAAATATGAGATACTGCATTCTACAAATTAATGTCTAAGAATAGAGACAAACTTGTATATTCAGTCTTCATATTCAACTTAGTCTGCCCCTTGACGACTACTTCCTTTCACATGAATTTCAGAAGTATTTATTTTAATCATAGCATTAGAAACAAATACATACAAACCCTTACTTTTTAAATTATTATACCATGATAAAAGAACACAAGATAATATTCACTACAGATCACTAATTCATTCGTTGAGTATGAGGTAAAAAATACAAAAAATGCTAAATGTTTAAGTGTTAAATTGTTTCAATTCAAAAAACCTAAAATGCCAAAACCAAGATACTTAACAGTGTACTTGGACTTCACTTACTAGGGATTCCATTTATATTTCTCAATACTTCAAGGTTCGGAGAGTTGAACATCCACCTTTATCATTTGTTATCACGTTTGAACTTTCTCAGAATATTGACAGGAGTTAGATTATGGTTTAGGGTTGGTTTTCCAAGCAACAGAAAAAATATTTTACTTTGAAAGATACATGAAAAGTTGAATGGCCACTCTGTCCTACACACCGTATTAGGAATCAAACAAATAAAGATCAAGATAGAGGAAAGGCCCCTCTAAGTGGATGAACTCATCACCTAATGAGGAAGACTGACAGTAAAGGAGATAATTATAGTACAAAGCCATAAGCTTTGGGGTAGAAATATAAATGAAGAACTTCAGAAGCACAGTATATTTAACAGAAAAATCCGAAATCCATGATTACTTTCCTAAAAGAAATAAAGAATCGTAACTTTGAGAGCATATTTAGAAAGTTTGCTTTAAACTAAGAAGGACCGAATATCTGATTATCATAGAAATGTCACAAGTGGGTTTATGCTTGCGCATCTGCTTTCGACCTGTGAGAATGACATAGTGAATTTGAAGGATCAGGAGAAATAATGGCTCACATACCACATTTGTAACAACAAACTCATATACTGCCACTGTCTGATTACTTGTTATGTAAAATTCGGTGCAATAAACATGAGAAATAGGTATTAAAAGTTCCAGTAACAATGTATCACACCTCTGAAGATTTTTGAAAGGGCTCGTTATTGACATAAAGCAAAAGTAGTTTATTCAGCTCGAATAATTAATATTATGCCTCAGTAACTCATAATAAACATGCATTCAATTAAATCTTAAAATATCACTTAAATCAATATATAATAATTCAAGACTCAGGATCAAAAGAAAAATTAAGAGAAACTATTTTAATGCTGTAAATGCCATCACCATGGGAGAAAAAAACAACAAATGATATTATTTGATTTTTATAAGCATTTTCTTTTTTTTTTTTAAGATTTTATTTATTTATTTGACAGAGAGAGATAGCGAGAGCGGGAACACCAACAGGGGGAGTGGGAGAGGGAGAAGCAGGCTTCCTGCAGAGCAGGGAGCCCGATGCGGGGCTCGATCCCAGGACCCTGGGATCATGACCTGAGCCGAAGGCAGACGCTTAACGACTGAGCCACCCAAGCGCCCTAAATATCATCTCTTTAATAAAACTAGGGTTTTGGGTTTTTTTTAAGATTTATTTATTTATTTATTTGACAGAGAGAGACACAGCGAGAGAGGGAACACAAGCAGGGGGAGTGGGAGAGGGAGAAGCAGGCTTCCCGCCGAGCAGGGAGCCCGATGCGGGGCTCGATGCGGGGCTCGATGCGGGGCTCGATGCGGGGCTCGATGCGGGGCTCGATCCCAGGACCCTGGGATCATGACCTGAGCCGAAGGCAGACGTTTAACGACTGAGCCACCCAGGCGCCCCTTTATAAGCATTTTCTTTGGGGCTTTAGTAAATAACATGGACCAGTGGCCAAGAACTGCCTCTGTAGAGTCCTTACTATCTGGCCTGAGCAAATCACCTCACCTCTCCAGGGATCACTTTTCCTAATCAATGAAATGGGTGTGATGATACCAATCACACAGGTGTATTGTTGAGAAGCCAAAATGATTCTTTAAAGTCCTTTGAAAGTAGTAAGTCAGTAGTAGTTGATCACCAAAAGAAAATTTTTCTATTATCATGCTTTTCAGGTTTGAATCAATAAAACAGATTTAAAAAGCTGCGACCTCAAGTTCCAAATGAAGGATTTAATTTACAAAATACATAGCAACTAAGTATAAACAAATTTATGTTTCTGTAACCAATAAAATCATGTTTCTATTTCAGAATTGTGTTTATAATTCTGTTTCTATAACTAAGAGACCTACAGTTATAGAAGCATAAGTATAAACATAAACATATGATTAAAAGGAAATCTATAACTATTGTATGCAAAATTAAGAACCAATATGACGAAATGAAATATTTTTTAAGTTGACCACTAAAGACACAATCACCTGAGAGCAATACAGAAACCCAGGCCTTTGCAGTCACTGTCCCTTCCTGTAAATGTAAATTTGTTAAACATGGTTTAAAGTAGTTGGTAACAACTGTTCAGAGAAGTTGCCAGTTTTTCTTTAGAGACTGATAAATACTCAATGTGTGTGAGATGTGATATGTATATTTAAAATAGATTAACAGAAGCAGAGATACATTTTCATGTAAAGGACTGGCAAATACAATATTTTAAGCTATTAGAGACTGGGGGTCGGGGGGCAATTTCTGCCTAGAGAAACATAAGTAGTGAGAACTGAGAAACAGAACACAGACATTGTTTCTAATATTTTTTAAAAATGTCATGTACATATAAAGACCTTCAATGCGATCTAGAAAGTATAAGTTCAAGTGATAACAGATCTCGAAGAAATACAGTGCAACACAGAGAAGACTATTTACATCCTGAAAATCTTTTTACAGAAAAACACCCCCAAATGTGTCTCAATAATTATTTAAGTAATAGCCTGAAACACTCTGAAATGCACTATTTAATCAAATTACAGTATCCTCTCTTCCTGAACATAATACTTCTCAACAGGAATATGTATCTGAATTCTTCATGGGCCTGCTGAAGTTAACAACAAATAAATGAAAACAAGTAAGTATCAATATCTGCTATATTAAAAGATGCCTGAGTGGCATATAATTTCTACGAGTAATTCTGTGCCCATGTTGAAGTTTAAATTAGTACACCGTTATGCCTGCTTTGAAGAACGTTACTACGTACGTTCCATCCTGCAAGCCAATAAACTCCCCTTCCCTCCCACTATGTTGTTGCTAGCCTTTGTCTTTTTTTTCCTGTGGTCCTGTTTAAATTCTCACCTTGCTCTGCCCTTGTCATCAAGTCGTTCAAGCACAAAGCAGGGAGCATGGGGAGTGTTTACTCATTTCCCAAGTCCATTATCTTACACATTAATCACTGGTCTGGAACTTTTGGACAATGCTGAATCTGTTACCTTTTTTTTTTTTTCCCCTTTCTGGCTGCTTTACTCATGAATCTGACAGTTCACCAGTTTCGGGCTGAGCTTACACTCGATGACCTTTTCATCTGATTAACTATTTTTGTCCCTTAAAAAGGTAACGATTTGTCACTTACAGTCCAGAGAAACCGAAATGAACTTAAACGTGGAAGATGAAGCCCTTATTTTTCAAATACTACTTTTTCTTCATGGAAAGACAGACCAAAGGAGCTAAATATCTTAAATATTAGTTTGTGAAAATATTTGTCTTTGTTTGTTGCAATTGAGTTGGGTCCCCGCCCCCTCCTTCCTTCACTATTATTAAGTGTCATTTTCAAAACAAAACATTAATGAGAAATTCTGGTTAACTTTGGAAAGCAAATATTTTTAAATTTTAAAGCAAACTTTTTACTCTCTAAAATCTCCCCAGTTCTTGCATAATATGAAGGGTTGTTCTGGGAATCCAAAGTTAAGCTTCAATAATGATTACTAAACCAAGAGAAATAGATGTAAAAAAGCAGGACAGCTGGAGGCTCTTGAACTATAGTTGTCAAAAGATTTGTTTGTGAAACATGCATTTTATTGCCTTGTATGCATGTTATAATGAGGCATGGACAACTGCAACATTACACTTAATGATTGCATTTCTTGTTTCAGCCAGTTTCCTTGTCCTCTTGCAATTAACGTTTTCCCAGATCACCCAAGGCTACTTTGTCAGGAAAAAAAATCTGAAATTCACATAAATGAGCAATGTCAATAGTTTAGAAAGAGTTTACTTAGAGAACAAAGGGCCCTTATGAGGCACTAGTGAGAAGAAATGGGGAAAAAATGAGTCCTCACAATGTAAGCCTTTTCTTAAAGAGACTTGTTATCAAGCAGTTCGGGATAGTCCCTCAAATCTGCATTAAAATGCATTTCATTCCATTGACTCATTTGCATTAATTTCTCCCATTATATCTGAAAATGGCTGAATGTCTACCCAACACAATGCCACAGCCTATCACAGGCTACCACGGCGGCCCCAGGTGCCAATTTACTCCTCTTAGTTCTTTTCATTCTGTTTGCTGATTCTGACAACTGGAGTTCTCCTCTCAGTCCAAGGGACTTTTCAATTGGATTTGCTCGTGGTGACAAAATTGTTGCTTTGCTGAGAGGAGGGGGTTCTTTGATTGAGCGTCTATCATGCTGCCATGGGAAAGCGAGAGGCGAATGATTCTCAGTGGCTTCTGATTTCCAGTATTTGTTCAGCATTAGGCCCACTTATCTCCAGAAGAAAAAGCAACATGTAGAAAGAAAGTGACAGGCAGAAACACACTCACTCGCTCGTTCATTCTCACCGCGCTCTGTATTCAAACAAGGGGGACCTATTACACTGAAAGCTCCAGATCAGCCTCACTCAATTATCACAGTTAATCCTTATAGCTCTATAAAGTAAATATTTCATTACAATTTCAAATAAACAGTCACCCAATCTAATGAAGCAAGAACTCAAAGTGGCAATGTCATAGAACTCGTTACCGTGATCAAAGGAAAGGACATAGCCTTGTCTACTAATAATGAAAAAATGGATACTGGCATATTTATGAACTCTAGGGTGTGTGGTTGTGAGGTGTTTTTTTTTTCCTTAGTGCCATTGACCAATTTATCTTTCCAAATACAATTCAATTATCAGAATTCTATTTGTCGTTTTTCTTTCCCTTTATTTCTGTCTTTTTCACCCTAGTCTCTTCATGGTTCTCATAATCTTCTTCACACAGTCCATCATCAGTACACAATACGTGTACTTTTTTTCTTTTTTTCATGAACATCAGAGAATCCTGATATGGCGTTTCAAATTCAGGAAACTTACAGAATATAAAGTGATCATTTTCATAATCCATTGTCTCTACATCAATGTTACCTTAACCCTTTATCTTGTATGTCCTTTTATCCTTTCTTCTGCTTCACTCAGGGGCAAGAACATCTAAAAATAACTCTCATTTCACCAAATTTTAATAATCTGAAAAAAGCTTGAATTGAATAAAGATAAGTAGATTAAGTCCTTAATCAAATGTTGCATTACCTCTATGCTACTCTCTCATTTTAATCCTAATCTTTAGTCCCTTGGAGAATGGTTTTCCTTAAATTATTATTTTATCCTTCTTATTAAATACTCTGATAACAGTCATTATATTTTCACACTTTTATAATTCACTCTATTCGACAGAAGAAGGTACAACATGTGTAATAGGACAATTTTGCCTGAACTTGTTAGAGCTTACTCAAAGGGGTCCCATGTTATATAATATGGCACAAACCTTCTCTAGTTAGATGATGACGACAACGCCCTCTCTTTTTCTCTCAATTTAACTATGCTATGTTGAACTATCCTATAATTATTGTCTCATAGAAGTTAGATGAATTGTCTTGGCTTAGTGGTGAATAATTGCATTTTTTTTCTTTCCTCTGAGATTCTTAAATACTTATTCTCCTTTAAAAATATCACTTTAGGGGCGCCTGTGTGGCTCAGTCAGTTCAGTGTCTGACTCTTGATTTGGGCTCAGGTCATTATCTCAGGGTCTGGGAGATTGAACCCCAGCATGGGGCTCTGCACTCAGCAGGGAGTCTGCTTGAGATTCCTCTCCCTCTGCTCTTCCACCCCCCCCTCCACTCTCTCTCTTTCTCTATCTTTCTCTAAATTAAATAAATAAATCTTTTTTTAAAAAAATCACCTTAAATCACTGCTTCCCAAACATTAATGGGCATACAAATCACTGGGGGAGGGAGGCTTATTAAAATACAGGTTCTGATTCAGTAGATCTGGAGTAGGGCCTGGAATTCTGCATTTTTAGTAAAGTCACAGGTAATGCCAATGTGGCTGGTCCCAGGACCATACACTGAGAAGCCAGGAACTAAATTGCTGTATGGTATTTATATATATTTTTTGGTATTTATAATTTGCATAATAAAATCAAAAGTAGAGGAATACTATCAAGAGAAAGGTACACGTCAAGTTTTCAATACTATTTCGCTAACTTCATTAATAAAAAGATCTAAAACATGAATGAATTGATCGATGTTACATATATTAATAAAGTTTCTAAAATATGGATTTAAGTAAGAATGTTACTACTATTAATAATATATTGATAATTAAGTGGCCTGTATGTACACTTAATTATGAATTCATTTTTATCCACATGACAACTTTAAAGGCTTCTACATTATGTGAATTATGATACAGACCGGAAAACTGCAACTCTGAGAGAAAATAGCTGGTCCAAGGGGGCTGGCACTGAAGGATTGCCTGCAAATGTACCGTCAGTTCAGTACCCTTCAAATCAACCTCACTGGGCACCTGGGTGAGTCAGTTCGTTAAGCATCTGCCTTCGGCTCAGGTCATGATCTCAGGGTCCTGGGACCAAACCCCACACTGGGCTCCCTGCTCTGTGGGGAGCCTGCTTCTCCCTCTCCCTCTGCCTGCTGCTCCCCCTGCTTGTGCTCTCTCTCTCTCTGTCAAATAAATAAATAAAATCTTTAAAAAAAGAAAAATCAACTTCACTCTCCATGTCACTGGATCACAGTCTATGGTAACACCTTCACCCAACACATTTTATTGAGGGCCGATAGTGTCCTAAGCACTCTTCTGGGCCCTGTGCACTCATGTGAAAGGACAAGTAAAGTTCCCGCCATCCTGCATTTACACTACAAGTAAACAACTGAACAAATGAGTGAGCAGAACAAAGTGAGCAAGAAAATTTCAGATTTGGGTAAGTGCTATGGAGAAAATGATGTCATAGAAATGAGTGACATAAAGGTACTTAGGAGTGTACATTTTAGAAATAGGTATATTTTCAAATTTTACATTTAAAATTTGGTATTATTATTATTGGACCACATTGACAGCATAATTTTCCTTAATAATTTCAGTTCATATAAAACTGAAAGAAGCATAGATGGCCTATCACTGGTATAAAGAACTGTGTTCACCATACAGATATTTTAACTTTAAAGACTCATCTTTTTGCATCATCTCTTATATATGTTGCTTTGACTGATATCTCATTCTCTGAGCCCAGTGTCACAATCTTCATTGTAAACATGAACACTTACATGTCATCTTATTTAATAGTTTTGTTTGAAACATCTTACATATACTAAGTCATTCAATAGTATAACTGCTTTGTTAAGTATAATATTATTGGACCCATTTTCCAGATTATAAAACTGAGGCACAGAACATTTAACTAATAAATCCAGATTTATGTGGCTGGTAAGCATCAAAGTTAAGTTTGAAATCTGGAAAGTTGCATTCCAATGTCTATGCTCTTAATAGTTTGCTTCTCATTCTTGTTTATAAAAAAATGACAGTTTAGGTTATTTCCAAGATTCTATTTGCACACAAATGCTAAAACCCAATGATACTGATTTAAAATATAAAATCTGAGAGGTCAGGCTCTGTTTCAGCCTGTTCGGTTGTTTTTGTTTTTTTCTTTTGTTGGTTGGAATATTTGAGTGCTTAAAATTATGTAGACCTCTGATCAAAGTTATCCCAATCTTAATTGGAAGTTCTGCCTTCCTTCCTTTATGTACCTTTGCACAGAACACTACATATAGAAATAGTAAACCTAATAACTGATCATTAAAATAAAAGTGTCAGGTGTATCATTTATACAGAAATGTGTTCCGTGGGAAATATTAGTCAGAATGTTAGCACATGATTCTTTAGTGTAATTGTTGGATTTTTTTTTTTAAAGATTTTATTTATGGGCGTCAGGGTGGCTCAGTTGGTTAAGCGACTGCCTTCGGCTCAGGTCATGATCCCGGAGTCCTGGGATCGAGTCCCGCATCAGGCTCCCTGCTCAGCGAGGAGCCTGCTTCTCCCTCTGACCCTCCCCCCTCTCATGTACTCTCTCTCTCTCTCATTCTCGCTCTCTCAAAAATAAATAAATCTTTAAAAAAAAAAGATTTTATTTATTGACTTGTCAGAGAAAGAGAGAGAGCACACACAAGCAGGGGGAGTGCCAGGCAGAGGGAGAAGCAGGCTCCCCGCTGAGCAAGGAACTTGATGCTCCCAGGACCCTGGGATCATGACCTAAGCTGAAGGCAGACTCTTAACCACTGAGCCATCCAGGTGTCCCCAGTCGTTGGATTTTAAAAACAAATTAATCTTTTAATAACATTCAGGACCAAACATCCCCTTCTTTGCCTTATTACAATGAATTTTATTCACTTATCCATCCATTTAGCAAACATTTATTGAACATCTACTTTGTATACAACAGCATTAGGCACCAGGATATAAAGATGAATGGCTGTGGAGCAAATACCAGTATTCAGGAGACTAAAATGTGGGTAATTTAAGTATGACTATCATTATCACTATGAATGATATTAATAATTAGTTGCCTTTATGTGCACTTAATTTTTCACTCATTTTATTCTCATCATGATATTCAAAGTCTCCAGCATTAGATTATGTTATATTAATTATACAGACCCCCAATTATCACACACACACACACTCTCAACTCAAACAATTATAATACAATTAACTGTATAAAACTGAAAATTTATGTTATAACCTAAATAAAGAAAAAGCCCAATGAAAGCACAAAAAAGATAATACGAACAGCCCACAACATTTCCAAACAAAATAAGAAGTAAAGGCAATGATTAACTTTCAAAATGTTGTTTGCCTTGAGATGTAACTCACCAGGATATAGTTTGATATTTCACTCCACACATTTAATAACTGCCTGATCTAGTTGTGCTTGTAGTAGGTGCTTAACATATGCTCAATACATGAAAGTTCTCATTTTACTTCTTTACTTTGAAGATATGCCAAGCTAGTAAATATCTGACTATTCTATCTCCAGTAGGAGAACTCTCTGCAGACTGATTTCTTAGGCATCTTGACAACTGTTTACATCTCGAAATATATTGGTCTTTTGATTTTAGCAATAACACTATAATTGATTGTCTTTTACATCTTTAACTATACTTTCTTTTTTTCACTGAATCCTCTCCTGTTCTTCCTCAAAGGTAAATACTTCTCTGAGTTTCATTCTTGGCTCTTCCCCCTCTCTCTAAATCATCTTATCCAGAAGTTTCCGTTCATTCCAATTTTCAGATTCCAAATAAGGTACATAGTGGTCTCCCCACTGATATTAATACTGTTAACTAACTCTAGACACCACCACTTGGCTATTCCACAGTTAGCACAAATACAACGTTTCAATGAATTTGTCATCTTTTCCCAATTCTGTTCCCCCTTTTGTATTCCCTTCCTGATGCACCATCCATCAAGTCATACAGACCAGACATTTAGAAGACATTGACTTCTGACTTCACCTGCTCTTTCCATCTCCTCTCATCAACAAACATCTAATATGTGATCATATTAGTTCTACCCCTTAAGCACTGTTACATGCATTTCTTCCTCTCCATTCCCGGGGTCACTGTCCCAGTAAAGCCCTATTCATTTTCTACCCAGACTGTTGTAATAGTCTCCTACTTAGCCTTCTTGTCTCTGTGAAAATTGATAAAGGGAAACATCACTAGGATGGAATCAGGAGATTTGGCAGGGAGAGCTCCCATGCCCTACCACTCATTTTCCAGGACAGACTCAGCAGGAAGAGACCTACATTGCACCTTGCATTGGAATACTACTTTACTATCCCAGTACAGGGTGGGAAGCCTGCCTCCTCCTCTGGCAACACCCCAGCCAATGCGAAACAGCCACAGCTCAGCCAATGAAAAGCCGCTATGCTTCACACTCCAGTTTACTCCAGTGGACTCTTTGTTCATAACAGCTCCTCTCAACTTCCTGTTTTCCTGGGTAAGAGAGCAGTTCCTCTCCACTGCAGGTGGATTTGTCTCTGGCTTTGCTGTAGCTTGCTTGTTCTGAAGTCTAATCCTCTACTCTTCTCAAATACACCCTCCTTTTGCTGGTGAAATAACTGGCAGTTTTATTTTTAAAGTTAACACCTCCATTTGTCCTCACTTCCCAATTTGCCCCTACTTGGCTGCTAGAGTTTTGCTTATGCCGTGCAAATTTGGTTATGTAATCTGCTATCTTAAAAGCCTCCCTCATAAGTAATATTTCCTCATTACTTTCAGAATATAATCTAAATTCCATAGACTGCATGAGAGCCTCCATGTTTGGCCCCCTGCCCATCACTGCAACCCATCTGTAAACAATAATAATAATAATAATAATAGTTGTCATTGTACCCACCTAGCACTGTTAAAATGCTTTCATATGCTATCTTATCTACTTTATCAATCCTAGAAAGTGGGTTTTAAGACCCCCAATTTTACAAGTAATGTTCCCAGAGAGAAATAACTCATTTTAAAAGCACAGAATTAGAGAATAAAAAGAGCCAGAGTCTAAAACAGGTTCTAACTAACTGTGAAGTTCTTACGACCAATATTCTACTATCTGCCCCAAATTCCCTCCCCTCTCTACCCCTTTCCCTTTCTGCTCTCAATTCTAATCTAGTAGTTTTCAACCCTGGAAGCACATTTGAATCTATAATTACCTAGGAAGCTTTCAAAAACCCCAATGGCCTGGCTTCACTCACCCCTTGAGATTCCTATTCAGTTAGTGTGAAGTAGGGTCTGGGCATCAGCATTTTTAAGAACAGCCCAGATTTTTCTAGGGTGTAGCCAGGTTTGAGACATGCAGCCTAATAAAACTAAATTATATATAGTTACACCAAAATCATGTAACCTCTCTCTATCTGATCCCAGGGACTGTAATTATTTCTCTCCATGTAATTGTCTATCCTGGATGTTTGGGGTTCCTGCAGATAGAAGTCATGGATTGCTTAAATTTATAACTGGTGTAATTGGCAGGCAGTGGGCCCTCAACAGTAACTTGTAAAATAAATACATAAGACTTGTTGGTTGCTCTTACAAATACTTTGTAAGAATTAATATAAGTACTGAAATGTAATGTTTTGAAGTTCCTTAAATTTCTCAGAGCCTAGGAAAGAATAAAATCCCTGAAGAAAACAACTTTAATACATGAAATTATTTACACATAAAGTGTCAGTATCTTCCTGCAAAACGGAAAAAAAAAAGAAAGAAAGAAAACCTCTCACTTAGCTAAGGGCCAAAAAAAGGTTTTTTTCCAAAGTTCTGTGGTGATTAGCATCATGCAGAATGTACGTGAAAACTTACAGGCTAGATTGAGAGAGTAAGATAATAAAGTCACAAAGAGATCTTATTTTCTAGTTAACACTCTCCTCCCTTCAGATAAAACAGATCATAAACACTGCACCTTTATGCAATTGCCATTTTTCCCCAAATGACACTATGTTTTTCTGATGATTAATTACTTAATCATTGGGAGATTAAAATGTCAGACTACTTGGCAATTGAAATATCATACTATTTAACATTGTTTATCAATAAACTAACTTAATTTTATTATCAATACAATGATTTAAGTTTCTATTATTATCTAGGTAATTCATATAATTTTTAAGAAAAAAGAAATTTAGAAATTTTAGCTTATTTCCATAAGATTTTATTAAAATTTTAATAAGATCTAAAAATCCTGTGTTTCTGCTATTATGTAAAAAAAAAAAATCTAAGTTGTAGTATTTTGAGGGGTGATTTGGTGGGGGGATAAAATACATAAGAATATAAAGAGAATCTGAATGCCCACATAATAAAAATTAATCATGGTGAATTGCTTTGGGGAGAATCATACACTTGACCCACATTGAAGACTGAAATATTAATCCATTTCTATGACAGAGATCAAGCTTCATAGTCGCTTTTTATCCTCCTCATAATAGAAGCAACAGTTGTAAACCATAATGTTATAGTTCAAACAATGCCCCCCCTAAGACTTCAAATTTATTATAGCATTCATCTCCAAGACAAAAGACCTGGTGTAGGAAAAAAGCTCTTTTTAGCAAAAAGCATGGTTGTTATTTATGGCTCAGATGCAAAGAATGAGTTTGGGGAATTTATCAGAGATGAAGGTATGAAATGTTTTAGCTTGTTCTTCTCTCTCTAATCCATAAACCATTTTCTCAGCCACCCAAGTGAATTCTAATGGAACAGGAATGATGAAATAATATTTTCCTAGGCCTTTAACACTTTTTCTTCTGTGTAAGTTTCAGCGAGATGAGAAGAATATGATTTCTTAAAATGAAGGATAGTTTAAGCAGCAGATAAGCTATATTTTCCAATAATATGTAATTTAGTCTCCGGAGCAAAATTCAGCATTTCTAATGATGGTTTAGTGTTCATGTGTTTAATTCTGAAAATCCCTACATTATTATTAGTAGTATTATGGGCTATCATGAAAGTAGAATTTCAAAATAAGTATATTTTCACTAAAATTAGTTCAATAAGTCACATTATTGCCTCTAAAACCATAAGGACTCAACAGTGATACTCAGCCTGTTTTATTTTAGTATTCTTTATCATGAGCTATACCCACATCAGCACTCTCCTTAAAATAAGACATACCATAATCAAAACAAAGATGACTTATGGATTACCTATTGTCCATCTCTCTTTTTGAAATGAGTGTAAGGCCACAAAAGGGATGTCTATTTCTCTAATGACAAGGGCCAGGGAGAAGCCCTATGCAGGTAGGAAGGTGTGGGAATACACCAGGATGTAAGGAAAATTAGTTCTTCATACTTCCGTATTGCTTTTCTTAAGACAAAAACATATTCAATAAGTGTGATTGGGAAAAAAATGAAAACTGTATAGTATTTGCCCTCAAGAAAGTAAAATGTTTATAGTTTATGCACTTTTAAAAGTGTTATAAGAATAGTTCTATGGTCCTGAGCACAATGAATAAGCAATAAAGATGCCATTTGTTTTTTTCTTTCCTAATTCAAAAAATACAGGTAATTTTAGAACAAAATAAGGCAGCCGGAATAAAATATGGAATAATCCTTAAGCTGAAAACCTTTCCTGGCATTGTTTGATAGATGTTATACTACTTCTATTGTTTGCCAAATTCCATCTAAATTGCTCGAACAGCTCAAGGAAAATGTGGACTCTATCTGGACAGTTTTTAACATCATAATCAGTGGAATTAAGAACAACCCACTGCTGAGTTATTTGCCATCATGCATTTCGATTAAACATTTGCTGAGTGTTGGTGCTTTTTCCTCCTAGTTTTGACACTATAATTCCTTGGCCACAATTTTCATCTGTATTAGACTACTTTAGCTTGACATAGAAATAAAAGTTAATTAGTTTCTATGGTGACCTATGCATTAAACATTGCAGTTCTTTCAGATTTGTAAATACATTCCAACTTAGTATTCAGAATGCAATGTGTATAAGCATTCAGTACAAATAGTGTGAGTTTGTTTGCAGTTAAGATAGAACAGGGACTCGAGCCAGATGACATAATTCATTTGAGGATACAGTGCCAGTGAAAGGTGTCCGAAATTTGACATCTATGCGCCATATACTTATATTTAAGGCCACACACGTCTTTCTAAATTTTTTTCTAACTCTTTTTAAAGATTTAATACAAATACTCTACACAAAATATCTTAATTTGTCATAGGCTCATTTTAGGTTCAAAGTGCTAAAAATGGGCCATTTCATTTAGCCAATAGAGTGTGGTACTTTTTGTCTCTAAAATCGTAGTTCTCAAACCTTTGTGTGCAGTAGAAACACCTGTAGAACTTCTTTAAAAATATGAATTTCTCAGTTCCAGCTCCAGGATGTGAAATTCAGTATATGTAAGATCAGACCAATGCATCTACACTGTTATCATGCACCCTAGTTGATTGTAATGTTTGCTTTGGTAGGGTCACTTTTCTAAAAAACAGAATGTAAATCAGATACTCTTTTACCAAATGTAGTAAAAAAAAAAAAAAACAAACCAAAAAACTTTTAAGTTATCAAGTTATCAGCATACCATGATTTTAATACTCTTGTGAAAAATTTTTCCGATATTGAAAGCATAAAAATCACGCTTCTCACACCATTACTCTAATTTTAATTTCTTTGGAGTGATAAATAATAATCTTCATAAAGAAATCTCCCAGAAAGACCAAATATATCAGTTATTGATTGAAATTAATAACATGTGACATGATCCTATGCATAAAGACCTTTCACAAAAAGCAGATGATTTACATGAAAAAAGAGGCTAAATTTTACCATCCACTATTTTCTACAGACAATATTCTTTTTCTATCATGGGAAAGGCAAGCTGTAATACATTATGCTTTGGGATTCTAATCAGAAACCTATAAACAATGTATAACTTACAAATGCCCTTCAGTGCATTAGAATACTTTTAGTACAGCTTTAAAATTTTAAATCAATTCTGCCATTCACTCCATATTATTTATCTTCAATTTCTCCATATTTTAAATGTCACTGTGTCATATTAAGTAATAAAAAGTTTAAAAGATTATAACCTGAACTTGGCAGATATTCACTTTCATTATTAGGCCTGAAATCCTTGCCTTCTTACATTTTCACTACCAAAAGAGTCTTACTTCTGGCTTTTGCTGTTTTCATTCTTAAATGCAATGAAATCTTTGCATTCATAGAACAACCCAAAGTATCATAATGTTGTTTTAAGCCAATTCTAAGTTAATAGTAAGTTAATTTAAAACATTTGGCTCTTAATAAGACTCTTTTCTCACCTATTTTTAAAACTATATTCTGCTAGTCTAAATCATCTTTTAACTTTATCAGTTATACCACTTATATGTTCCATAATCCACTAACATTTCATTTGCTCCAATCTGAAGCTCAGGAAAGAAAGAAGGCACTCAAAGATTGGTTTTTCTATGTGCCATAGGCACAAATTATAACTATGTTATATAATAGGCTTTATTGTAAGAAAATGATCCATACCAAATATGTTTGGGTGGTAAATATAATTTCTTTTCCCAAAATGTCCCCTAAAGTCAGTGTTGTTTTCATTAACTTTGTCCCTGTTGTAATGGTGATATGAATCTCTGTTAACTAAAGCTGGTAAAATCCATGTAAATATTAGTAATTCAGGACTGAGAATTTTATGGAAACAAAACTATGGACAGAATATCCAGGTGCCTCTGTCCAATATAATACAGATCTTTCCTTGACTACACGGTTTTTGCTGTAACACTACTCTCATTAGATTGGAATTTGTGCTAACTTCCCTGTACCAGGGCTTACTAATAGGATTGCTAGCAATTATTATACTGAAATGAAATCAGCACAAACTATTAGATCTGTTTAAACAAGTTAAAAATAAACCTTGATTAAATGTTCTTTTATAAGAAGCTGCTCATTAGGGCTACATGGCCTTCAGAAAAATTGGTATTTCATTAACATCAAAGAATGTATTGCATTTAAACTCCCTAGCCTAAAAAGTTACGTATAAAATAAAGTTTTAAGAATATTTTAGATAATGAAATTTTAGCAAAGATCTTACTTATGGTTCTTGGTTTAGTCAGTAGAAAGAAAAATATTCTTAAGATAGAGAAATATTAATAATGAGATTACAAAGAATACCACCACCACCAAAAGCAAAAATAAGAAAAACAAAATAGTCAAAACTTGCCAGAATGATCAAATGATAAATTTCTTCTAAACTGAGATGCAATCCTGCCATGAAATATCTGAATTAGAAAGTCATTTGGGTATTTTAATGCAAATAAGAATCCACTTTTGCAAAAATCAGTAACTTTTTTTTTTTTGAGAGAGAGGATGGGGGAAGGGCAGAGGGAGAGAGAGAGAGAGAGAGAGAATCCTAAGCAGGCTGCATGCTCAACACTCAGCGCAGAGCCTGACCCGGGGCTCCGTATCACAACCCCAAAATCAAGACCTGAACCAAAATCAAGAGTCTGAGGCTCAACTGACTGAGCCACCCAAGCACCCCGGTAACTTTTGAACCATAGTAGTACTTACATAACCCTAGAAAGTAGTATACCATTCTAGAAAGCAGAAATCACTTCTCTTCTTATAACAATGAATCAATAAACTATGTTGACCTGACTTGGTAAAGATTGTTCTGTTTATGATAGGTGACCTAAAATAATTAAGATGTAATGTTGGCAAATGTAAGTATATGGCCTACCAATTCATAGAAAGGATTTGGGTGAAATTTTTGGAATTTTCCATCTTCCTATCTCCACACCATTAAGCTCATATATGCATACAAATACACACACACACACACACAACACACATGCACACACAACACGCACAAAATTTATCCCACTAGAGTAAGATAAATATTAGTTGCATAAAGATAAATGATACTTGAGTAAAGGTGGGCATCATTTCTACGGTTGAGGATGGGTAAAGGATGAAAAAATTGAATTGAAATACCAACTAAATTGTCAAACATTAAAATTCACAAAAGTGTACTAACTAAAGTTAACAGCCCATCAATCCATTTAAAGACTATAATTTACTATAGTTTTCAAAGTTTTTTAAAACAAAATTTCATTTTTCTGGACAGTACATGTATTATTCTGAACAAACCATGCAGTAATTACTACCAGTAATTTAATCTCTTCGTATAGACTGATATCCTCTACAGTATACTTGCCCCTTGCCTACACAGTAATATGAATATATTCTGATTTTTTAAAGGAACAAACCTTCTAGTTTAGGTAATTAAAATTCCTTAATTAAACGTACTAAGCATAGACAATGAATTCTTCATAAATCTGTGAGCATGCCTAAAAGCAACAAAATACTTTTGTTAAAGCATTTGTGTGTATTTGGCACAATTTTTAAAAGTTTAACCTCTGTAGATCAATGTGCTTCCTTAAAAGACTTTAATAAATTAAAGTGCAGAGAGCTTTTTTTCACCAGGCAGAAAAAGCTGATGAGACAGGTTTAGTTTAATCTCAGGCAATAGAAGTCATTAACCATTCTCTCAGGGATTAAAATATAGCTTGCCCTTTTCTTCTCTCACTTATCATTAGCATCACTTTAATCTCCTAGCGTTTCACACTGCTATTTTAATCATTACTTACTGCCTTTTGACAAGTGCAGAACATGCTTTTTCTCATTGAGGCAATATCCTGGTTTTAGCTGACAAATGTAGGACATAATGTAAAAATATCAAAGTGACATCTCTTAAACACACCTTCATCATAAAAATCTCTAAAGTTACAATATTCCTTTGTCTAGTATTTCCATGAAAATTATCATTTGAAAGGTTTATATCTTAAACAAAGAAAAAAGTTTCTTCTAAATACAACAAAAACTGGTTTGGAAAAAATATTAAACTCATAATGAGATCCAAAAATACACATATAAATGTTAATCTTTTGCTCTAAAATAGTCAGAAACTTCCAATTATTTACAAAAGCAGTCTCCTATTTCAATATAACTTTAATAACAAAATATACACTATTGAAATGGCTACTCTGTTACCATTTGATGCTCTATAATCACATTAAGTAGTAGATACATCCTAGGTTGAACCAAAAGAAAATACTATCATGATTAGGTCTAATTCTATTATTTTTTATAATACCCACCACATGTCTGCTGATCAATAAATATTAAGTAATTCTCAAGAGAAAATTTAGATGGAAATAACAATAGTTACAACTATATTAATATGGAACATCTGAAAATCTATTGAGACTGTTAGAACTGAACTTTTTGCTACACTTACTAAATTGTTATTTCAGATACAAGAAAAACCATATGATGTTTGTTAATGTTCTTTTATCTAATGACATTTAGTCTAATTTATAGAATCTCGTTAATCTAATCTTCCTAAATCTGAAGTGGATAACAAATTTGGAATAAGTCTCTTGGGATTCAGGAGTTTAAGTTTTATACTGTCCTTAGATATAAGTATTATAAGATGAGAATATATTCCAGCCTCTTTATAATATTCTGGTTCAACTGAAAAGTAGACCATTGAGATATTTGGTAATTATAAAATCTGACTTTTAAAACCAAAGCACCAATTTTTTGGTAACGATCACTCACACTTGGCCCCAAGCCCTTTAATCTAGTCCATCTGTAATGATCTCATAGTACTTTCAACCATTATTTAACTGTTAGAAGAAAAAATATGTCGCACTATATGTTTCGACAATAAAATCCCTTCTTAAGCTTCACAAAGCAGAACAATTCATTATTTGATCCCTTTCCAGGTTCAAAGTCTGTCTTATTACAGTACTTCAAAGAAATATGTAATCAAAGACAAACAGCTGTGAAAACAATCTTTTATTACTTTATTATCATTGAGAATATATCTTTGGAGTAAACCAATGGAAATGGGATACAAATAATCTCCATTAAGGTTGTTATTTTGCATTAGTTCACAAACCATGCACATTTATCTGTAAGGCTTTAATTTTATTTCCTATAAATATAATAATGGCACAGTCCAGTTACTCTATTGTCTGTCCAAAGAAAAAAAAACAAAAGAAAGACAACGACGACAACAGTGAGCTGCTCTAATGTCAAACAAATGTTTTTAATAAGCAAATTTTCAAAATGATATTAAGTGATGTGACCCTCTGGGTTAACATTAACCTGCAGTGAAATCATATTCCCTGATGTTCATGCTAATCAGTGAGAATTACAATATTGTTCAATTTCAAATTTGTATACATAACTAGAATGTACAAATTGAGTGTACCAGTTATACTCTATTCTGAAAACAGACACAAAATAAAGCAATTACCTTCTAAGGTAGTAACTACATTGCCAAAATTATTCCCATACTTTATGCATCACACTATAATCTGGTTATGCTTCTACTTCTTAGAATGGAGGGCTTCTATCATCGATATGCAAATAGACTAGAAAATGTAGCATGCAGTGTTCTTTGGATAGGAATGACTCCCTTCATCTGCAGGCTTGTAAAACACTCTGCAGGTGTCAGAGTGGAAGTGATGATGTTCTACCAACCACTACAATAAAGAACATGTGGAGGCAGAAGGAACAAATATCCTTTGAATCCGTATTATACAGGAGAAAAGTTATACATGATTTCACTTAATTCTGACACCATATCGCTGAGGAAACATTACCATCCACATTTAAAGATGTGGAAAGTTAAGTTAAAAAGCTGAACAACTTCTGATTCACTTCTGGGTTAATCTGACTCCAAAGTCAACATGCTCTTGCATTAGACAAGATACCATCTATTCTAGAGCAAACTTTCTAGGTACATGTCCTCAAATGCTCCTGAAATCCAGCTTTTTTTTAGAAGATTTTAAGGCATGATTACATGGGGGCAAAATGGTTAATTATAACTTTCTACAAAACTAAATTGATGACTCATCAATACAGGCCACAGTTAAAAAGACCATTGTCTCTACATCTCCGCTAACATTTGGTAGGCCAAGAGCATCATGTCATTGCTCTCACCAAAAAATATGACTGAAAGATGCAAATGTGTTACCTCAAACTGACAAACCAAAGAAAATGGAAAAATAAAAATAATTATCATGGGACTATGGCCACATAGGCAAACCAGGTAATTAGGCTTATGACATGAATTTTGAAAAACTCATGGTATGTCCACTTCATTTTCTGATGTCTCAATATAATCTTAAAAAGTTTTAATATCTTGGGGCACCTGGGTGGCTCAGATGGTTAAGCGTCTGCCTTTGGCTCAGGTCATGATCCCAGGGTCCTAGGATCGAGCCCCACGTCGGGCTCTCTGCTCAGCCCGGAGCCTCCTTCTCCCTCTCCTTCTGCCTCTCCCCCTGCTCATGCTCTCTCTCTCTCTCTGTATCTCTGTGTCTCAAATGAATAAATAAAATCTTGGGAAAAAAAGTTTTAATATCTTTATATTTGTTTAGAAGTCTCTCTCTATAAATATAGATACATACATATATACATACACATACATATTTATACAAAGATATATATATATTAACCACTCTATAGTAAATTCTTTGCTATTTACATATAACATGGTCTTACTTGAAAGTGTAAGTCTGAACTGAATATGGTTGTTGCCGACTTCCCTATGTATTAATAAGATTATCTGAATGCCACTTAGAGAAAAGAAAAAAAATAAAGGAACAATAGGTAGTATGTAGAAAGAATTTAATTTAAAAACAAAACCTTTCATTGCTGGTAAAAACTAAAAAGTCTACAATCACGTTAGCATAAACATTGTATTCTCTATTTTAAATAACAATATAAAAATACAAAAATCCTAGAGACTCTGGTCAGCCAAGTGTAGAGATACTGAAGGAAACGGAAGTGCTTATTTGAAGTCCTGATCCTTCAATTTATAGCACAACTTGGTTCGGTTTTACTGGTTACTAAATAAACAGTCTCAGAATTGGAAATACATTTAATGCATGACTCAATTTCCATAAAAGTTAATTTCCTGACTTTTCAGTTTGATTGCATCAGAAGTTATTCAGTACAGGAGGGCAAAACAAAGTCAGTCACTCCAGCTTTGGAATAATTAAGCAGTAATTTGACCAAACATTTCCTTCCTTTCTGTGTATTTCTCAAAGTCACTATTACACTACAAATTTTAGAAGAAACATTTTTAATGGGCACAATCTATAAGGGAAATAGTCCATAGTACAATGTTGCACAATCAGGTTCGGCACCACCATCATGAGACTGCTTTTTACTGCTATTTTTAGATGTATTTGAGATAAACTCTTGATTTTCAGGCTTTGAAAACTTCAGATTACAGAAATGAGAGTCGCCATCATTAATTTTCATATCCAAGCCCAATTTATCATTCAATAGGAAACAACCTATGGAAAATTAAATGAATAATGCAATATTAAGACTTTAAATGTTATGTTAATGCAGTATTTGGTCAATGTATTGACTTATAAAAATCTGACTGTTATTCCAGGGTTTCCAGTTTGGGTGATGTTATAATAAGCAATAAAGAAAGGACTATCAGTCTTTGAATTCCTATAGTACCAGATCATTTGCCTTCATTTAGAATGTATCATTGATAAAATTCTGTGAAACTATCTTGTACAGCTTTTGCTTTTTAACTTGAGAGCACCTTCTTATATATAATTGCATTTCATTACTGAACAAAAATTCAAAGTATGTTTGAATCCTTCTTACACAGATTGAAAAATTGGTAAAAATTGGAACAGAATCGGAAAAATTCTCTTCTACTCCCCTCTCCACCCCCCACCCCTCCAAATAAACCCTGATGTTGCTTTTACTTTGCAACTCATTGGTATATTTTTTTTAGTCCTTGTCATTCACCTCCACTAAATGACTTCTCATCTGACTTGCTCTGTACACCTTGTTGTTTCTTCATTATTCCCACTCTCACCCTCTCTCAGATATCTTAGAATCCTCTTGGCCTGCAGTGCAAATATCTGATAAGAATCCTCAAAGTTCTCCAAGCCCTATGCATTATCTATCTTAATGATCAATCAAAAATTAATATGTATTCTTTCTACCTCCCATAATTCCTATTATCAAGCATCTTTCACTGTCTTGCTCCCTGGGTTTCCAACAGTCAGTCACCCTTTTGGTATTTAGAGGTACATTTCTTCTAACGGAGGAAAGGAAGCTCAAAGAGCACTGACACCTACTTTTGGAAGACAGTCAAGTGTAGTTTTTATTTTGTAAATGGTGGAATATATAGATGCTGACACTTATACAGATTCACATAGAGTATTAAAAATCTAGAATATTATAATTGAGAATATTATATTGAGAGCTGGAACATTACAGTCAGGCAATCAGGGCTCACACCCTATCTCCATCAAGCTGTTTTGTTAACTTGAACAATGAGTTTCGGTTTCCTCATTAGTGAAATGGGTATAATGATATCTACATAGGGTTATTATAAGATTAAATGGACAAAATTTGCGAATATTTCATAGCATATTGTAGGTGCTATTCAAAGGTAGTATTTTTCCTCTTCCAGGAAATAATGTATGAATAAAAAAAGGAAATATTCCCCCCAGTGACCAGTGGGAGCACTCAATAGTCCTTTAATTAACATTCCATGAATTACAGCTCTATAATGTTGACCAAATGCCTCCAATTAAAAAAAAATTAAGTCAAAAAATTTGGTAAAAATCCTAACTTCTGAGGACATAACTTCTTTTCTTTATAATAAAGTTTGTTCATGATTAAAATGTATCTTATAATAAAAGTAAAGAAATGTAAACTGCAACTTTTCCTCTACTAATTTAGGTAGAAATAATATCTTTTAAGACACATAGCAAGATACTCCCAGAATTGTGTATATTTATAAAGTCCACTTTAAGACTGTTTCCCGAAAATATAACTTGGAAACAGAATAAATTTTCTCCATCACACTCCATAGGATTATTATCCTAGTAGCAACACAGATCTAATGTGCCATTCATTTATCAGACAATTATTAAAGGAAGGTAAATACTAGAAAGTTGGAGCTTTATGTGATATTTTAATATTAGCACTTCAAATAGTTTTAGGAAAGAAGGTTGCTCCTATCTTTCAGCAGTATTTGGATGCCATTTGATAAAATTTAGCATTGATGTCTTTTTCTTCTGTCACATCTAACTCAAGCTTTCTTAGAGTATAGACATAGTGAAAATATAAGAATTTAATATATAGAACAATGGGCTAAATACTTAAATATGTACAAAACAAGCATGAATTAGAGAAAAAGTTTTGAGAGTTAGATTTTGAATTTTAGAAAAAACTCAATTTCATTCATTCACAGGTATTTGGAAAAAAAACTATAATATTTTAACCTTATAATTTAGAAAATAGAATACAGAAAAGTGACAAGGCAAAACACACTTTAGGTAAGGAACATAATTTCTCTGTGCCTCAGACTCATTGCCTGTAATAAAGAATCCTTGCAGAGTGCTGTGCATATAATCGAGACTGTATTCCAAGCTCAACTGATAAAATACCAAAATAAAATAAAAACGGTTCTATTTTACGGAGTTACTTGTTTCTTATCTTTGAATTCAGTCTTTCTTTTATTCTCTATTCCCACATAACTTCCTTAAGGTCTTCGGAACGAAGCAAAATCTTTTCCCTGTCTCTCTCTGTTCCACTCTGGCCACCTCTCCTCAAATGCACGCACCTAATGTATGTTTCCAATTGGGCAAATCTCAATTTTTGAACTCACACACTGAATTACACAGACTAATTTTCTACCTCACTAAATCGTGAGTTTCCTGAGAACAAAATTTTTTTATTGCATGTTTGGAAACCTCTCCTTTACTTCAGCAACTGACATAGAATGGGTGTTTCACAAACGTTCTATGAATGAATGAATGAATAAGGATAATGGAGGCCAAATGGGATGGGGTATATTAAGAAACTCCGCAAACCATACAACATTACATGCTCCATTCTTAAACCAGCCTTGGGGAGAGGGGTCAGGGAAAGATGCATGGAGAATGTGATAGCTAAACTGTGGCCAGAACCAGAATTAGACCAGAAATGGAAAAAAGATGGGACACCTGGGTGGTACAGTTGCTTCAGCGTGGGACTCTTCGTTTCTGCTCGGCTCAGGTCACTCAGGTTGTGATCTCAGGGTCATGAGATAGAGCCTTGCATTGGGCTATGAGCTCAGTATGGAGTCTGCGTAAGACTCTCTCTCCCTCTCCCTCTGCCCCTCCCTCCTGCTCTCCCTCTCTCTCTGTCTCTTTCTCAAATAAATAAATCTTAAAAAAAAGAAAGAAAGAAATGGAAAAAAGAGGGAGACTTCCAGAAACAAGGAAGAGCATAGAATAAGACAGACCTAAAAGTTAGGAAGAACTTGGGAAATTGAACACAAGGTTACATAATAGAATTTCTTCTTTGTGCTACACTAGCTTATATATTAACATCATTTTATATATGATCAATAAGATGTAATTTTTGACAGGTTTTTAAACTGGAAATATTTGTATTACAGAGGATTCTAAACCACCTGATTTTAGATTAAATATGTTCTTTTAATTATCACTAATATAAAACATATCTAAATAAAATATGGAGGAAATTATAAATAATGAGGTATAAGATAGAGAACACACAACAGATTGTTGAAAGCTTACCCAAGTAGAGCTAATACTATTATTAATGTTAAAATATAGCTAAAACCCCAAGATTTATTTCTCTTATTGAAAAAAAATTTCTTTTACTTCCCTCTTGCTCCTATTCTTCCTTCTGTAAAATAAAAATCTTGTTATATAAGTCAAATCACTCTCTTTGGTTTTTTGTTTTGCTTTCTTGTTCCACTCACTGATTAATAAAATCTATTTTAAAATATTCCTTGCTACAAGTAATGAATTTAGAAAAATCTTCAGTTTGATGGTGTGGTTATTATTAATCATGCAGAATTAAATAAAATGATTAAGGGAAAAAAAAACCCATGAGAATATACTCTCTATAAATGAATGTTATGTATAGAGAGTATATAATGAATATACTTCCAGAGCTCTATTATAATTATTATTTTCCAGGATCTTGGGATGGTAAGTTTAAACTTGGACTATATCTTCCTTTTTTATTCCTTAGGTTATAATAAAGGCTTCAAACCTAACTGCAACAAGAACCAGGCAGGGAACATCCAAACCTTATGACGATCGCCATGAACCTGCACACAGGTTCCATAGAAAGGAAGCAAGTACTACTCCCCTCTAGACAATTGTTGCTATGCCAACATAGAGGCCAGATCTTTAGGATCCTTCAATGAACAACCCATGATTTTTGTTTAAAAAATCCCATTCTAAATTTGACACCTGATTTATATGGTTGAAAATATCTACCTGGACTGAACAGACTATGTCTATGAGACAATTTGGCAACCTCAGTTTACTATAGCATTTCCTCTTTTTTTCTGTTTTCAGGAACAAGCCATACAAAAAGCTTATAAACCTTTGCGTAGATGTCTTTAAATGTTGAATTGGATCAGATCACACCATATTCAGAAAGTTTCAATGGCGCCATATTGCTTACCATGGCAAGTACCAATTTCTCAACCAGACATTCATTGCTCAACAAAATGTGTCCCCAACTTCTTAACTATAACATCATCCTCAGATTCTTACATTCCAGCAAAATGGATACACTCCACTCATGTCTTTTCCTCCTATTCTCCAAAATCCATCTTAAGCATCATTTCATTTGAAAATAAAATGTATACTTTTTTATCCTTCTAATTGTCTCAGTGCCTAATTACTTATATTATTGGTAAAATTTGTATCAAATACTGCCTTGAATTACAGTTATTAGGATAGTTACAAATCTCCCATAAAAATCACTGAGTCGAGGACTGTCTTATTTATCTCTGTGTACCCCCTCAATGTGTGTTAATTGAACTTAATTTCTTAGTTTCCCTCTCATACCAAACAATCTTGGAAAATCTAAGAATGAGATTTTTATTTGTGATAGTTATTAGTATATATCTGGAATTTGCAGAGAACAAAAATATGTATTGGCAGGTCATGCTATGGCTGGCTTATAATTGCAGGAAGTGGGGGTATGGATATGTTAACCACAATCAGTTTTATATATTTCATTCCAAGTAAGAGAATTGCCTCTACCAAAATTAAACAAAACAAAACTTTCTCAAAATCCTTCAAGCCATTATCACAGGAAGGATCAATAAGAAGACTGGAGTTGACAGTGAAAGACAGGAACAAAGGTAACAAACGTGTTGCTTCACAAGACCAGTTAGTGGCTACACACACACACGCACACACACGCACACACGCATACCCATACACATGCATGCACATGTTCCCATGCCCTTGCACACAGAAAGAAGTTATGAAAATATCAGCAGAAAGATTAGGACATGTCAGAGATTCCTGACTCGAACAGCCAATTGTAGAAAGACCTAAATTTAATTCTTAGTGATGCCTTCATGAAAAAAATAAAAGGCAACAAAAGACCAACAGAAAGTAATGCAAACCAGCTAATCACTACCAATTTAAATTCTCATTCTAACCTAAACTTTCAAATAAGTCTTAGAAATGGGATTTTAAATTTTCCTACAGACAAGAAAGAGATGAAATTTATTTAGTATTGTATAAAAACAAGATCAAGACGTCTGCTTATATTTTCTTATCAAAGGATAGACAAAGGTCCCAAAGATGTAAGATAAAAGAGTTTAAACAGTAATTATAAGAGGATTAAATTAATTCAAGAAATATCTACTGAGCTGTTATGGCTTAGATATTGTGCCAAGGTAACCAGAATACAGAGATGATAACAGACAGTACATGCCCTCCAAGTGCACACAGAGCCTTTAGTAGAAAGGGCACAAGAGAATGAATGGTTACAAAAGATTATAAGAGGAGTAATTGAAATTTAAATGTCTTTCTATGGTATACTTGACTCTTGCTCAGTGATTGGGCAGGGAAAGTTTCACAGAGAAAGTGTCAAGCTGGCATTTAAAGAATGAATGGATGAAAATATAAAAGAAAGACACAAAAGTAGTGTAGGCTATATTTAAGGATGATTCCTTTTTTCCTATTGAGAGGCATAAAAATGGAAACAGGATAATATTAACTCTACTGTATTTACTGAGTAACAGAAGGTTAGCTCTTATCCTAGAAGATGGAGCGTAGATTCCACAAAGTAAAGTAATAATACCCAAAGTGAAAGTTTTAGCATGAAAGTAAGAACTTCAGGACAACAGTATAGTGATTTTGAATTTTTTCTTGAAGGGGACATATACCTTGGCACAATATTTGGGTCTATAATAGTGATACTGGGTATCTTAATGAATAAATAATTCATTATATGTAAAGAGTATATTTGCACTAATTTCCAATCTCTTATGTTTAAGATGTTTTTGACTACTAGAACTTCACTTTGTAGGCCAGACAGAGCCTGTCCTGTCTAAGTGCTCAATAAACAGTGTTTTCAGTAAGTCAGTGTGTATAAAATGAATAAATAGTTAAATGTCCTAGAATAAAAATGGAATAAATATGGTGCTCATGTAAGAAAGAGAAAGTAGGAAATTTTAAGGCCAGGGTGTTCTCAGGAATTTCATCATTTTCAGTTCTGACTGGTGTACAAAATCATGTCTGTTCCCTTATGTTTGTGTAATTTATACCCATTCTCATAAGAAAATAGAATAAATTTGGTTTAACTAACTGGGGCCTGTCACTTTTCACTCCTTTCAAACTATTTCAAATCTTTTGAATTCAATCACTGCAATTATACCAATTCTCTTAGAAGTCCACTGCCCCCTTCTATCCTTTTCTCTATATATTTGAATTCATCTAGACATGCTCATTAGCCAAGGGAAGTTTTGTCATTATGAAGTACTAGAAACAGAGATAAATCCCCTGCAGATTTTCTGATCCATTTCTTGACCTATTTAAAAAAAATAATCAGGTTCCTTAGCCTTCATCATAGAGAATTTCTACCATAATAAAATCTGCTGATAAATAGAATAGCCACTTGCTGAATTATCTAGAGCTGTTCTAAGACTTCAGCTGTGTATAGATCCCAACTGACAACTTTTCCTCCTTCTGAAATAAATAAGTTGAGGTGATAATATATAGAAAAAGAAGAAACTCTAAGAAGTATTTATAAAAACACATAATGGGATTCAAGGGAAATAAAATATGCTAACTGAGTGCTTTGAACTCTCTAAAAATGTAATTTATTCCTTATTTCCCATTTTGACAGTTCTAAAATAAGAGAATATTCTGAACAAAAAATTAATAAGGATAATTAGCTCTTGAGTTCTCAAAATTAAACATATATATACATCTCAAAGTTATTAAGAAATCGTGTAATGTCTTTGTCATTTGATTCCATTTTATTTTTCACTGATTAGGAAGGACAAAATTATGGAAGTATGTCTCTCTATGTCATCTGCCAGTGAATCATTCAATGAAAAAAAAAATTCTCTTAGCACTCAAACGTGATTGCTGTAAACATTTAAAAATCACCATCCTGAAACTAACTAAAAAAAGTGCCCAGTGCTCAAATGTATATTATGCACTTAAATTAGTTTTTAGAAGGTTCTCTTTACATTGCTAACCAGTTTGAAGATAATAAAGCAGGACATAGGCTTCCTGATGCTGTTTTTAATGACAATCATATCTGTCTTTTAATGTTAATGTGTTCTTAAAGCCGTGTGTACTCTTGTATCAAGGAGATGTTTTCACTTCATGTGTTGGATCACTGCTTTTCAATATAGCTGAAAAGATTCTGTTGACTGGGTTCAGCTCATTGCACAAAGCCTGAAAGGCCCAGTGATTACTAATGGGAGAGTATGGTCAGAGCTAAAATCTGTAATCTCAACCTCAAGAAAGGTGTCTTCACATATTCTGCTCAGCATCTTTCAATTATTCACATACTTAGCTTCCTAACTTTTCTGTTCTCCCTTGCTCTGTTCTCAAGCAACCAATCCTGTGCTACTTCCACCAATGAATCTTTCCACTGTCTACCCAGCTGTCCATCAGAATATCCCACCGCTATCCCTGGACAAGGCCCTCTCTCAACTCAATCACAAACAAGTAGCAGAGATCAGATCATTTAGGGATTAGCATGAGGGGAGGCATTGATGAATAACAGCTTGGAACAGGGCAGGTGAGAAAATGAGGAGGTTATAGGAGAAGGAAAAAAAGAAGAGAAGGAACACAGACGAATGAGAAAGTTAAAAAGGCAACAGAAAGCCTAACATACCAAGGTTTAGGAGTAAGCAATAGGAATAAAAGAAGGCCTTGCCAAATAAAATACATACTTGAACGATCCATGTCAGTCAAAGAACAAGCCATACTTTTCAGAAAACACAATTAGCTTATGTCTATGTGCATAAAAACATTTAAATCTCAAACAATTAAAGAAGCATTGTTGTGAACAGATCAATATAGCTTCCATATTTAAGATACTTTAAAATTGAAAATGTTAAGTAGATGCTATTATTGCCTTGTGTTCTATCAGGATGAAAAATACAGAAAGTAGTAGACATGGCAGGTACAGTTTCAAAGCCAGCTAAGGTGAAGTATACTTTGTCAGATGAGAAGAAAATTAAAATATTAATTTCAGATCTAATGATTCAAGCATATTGCTTGTATACTCAGAAAGTCAAAATAGAAAGTTAAAAGGTTAATAAAAGTAGATCTTTAAAACTTAGCTGAAAATCGCATCTATGTCAACGCTTAATACTAACTCCAGAAATAGCCTTGACTATATATTTTAATCACATATACAGAAGGACTTACAGAGAACTTTCAGAATGGCTAAGAAAAGATACAGATTAATGCTATGGGGGGAGGCGGTTGTTTACTGGTTATTATTAAGTCTAACCTCTTTGCCCTAAGGACTCAGCTTCTTCATGATATTTAGAATTTTGTAAACTGGGTTACACAAAACTTCTACAAGATTTTCAGGGGGGGAAACATTAAGCTTTTCTATTGTTTCTTCTTCTTTTTGTTTATTGTGCATGGTAAATTGACAATACTTATTGAAACACATTTTTTTTTTAAATCGGACCCTTTTCTTCCTGGACCAAGGAATTTTCTCCGTCACAGAGTAATAGAGCTTGAAAACTTCAGCATCAGCAGGGAAGGCAGGCACTCCTTAGCCAGCCACTGTGAGAGAGAGAAAATGCAATTAAGGCTCCCACCAGGGAGAGAGAGCTAAACAAAACCTGCGTCTTCACACAAGAGCCTTTTTCTTCAATGCAAACTACAAGGCCTCAAATCTTGTTGGTGAGATGCTAGCATTTAGGACAACACACTTTCAGATTTTCTCACAGCAGATCAAAGTAAATAATGCAAGGGCAGCAAACAAAAGGGAAAACTCCAGTGTGCTTACATTAAAAAGAGATTACAGGGGACTTACAAGTGATTGAAGGAATAGATGACATTTTTAAAAACATAAAACCAAGATCTTTAAGTACAGCTGGCAAATAAAGTCTAGTTGTGTTACTTTACTGAGAGTGACAAACCACAAGTGACTTAGCAGGGCGAAATTTTTTAAAAAAGGTAATTTTACTTTATTATAGTATTTTCAACACTGAAAGTTATACATATTCCTGTTCTTCCCTTTCTAGCTTTTAGAGTTTTCAAAGCTCCGAGTCATGACAACTGATAAAGGGAGGCATTAAAGTCATGAGCCTCCTCAAATCAGTGCCACAGAATATGCAGAGTGCTCTGTGGATTGGAGACATAGCATCGTTCTAATTCCCTCTTCCTCCTGAGGACAGTAATCAGTCATAAAAGCAGCTCTCCCCCTTCATACCAAGCCAACAGCTGGAAACTCTTCTGCAATGCTAAATTTAGCACAAACCCCTTACCAGGCACTGAACCTAGTCTTGTGGGTCTGTTCTACAGTCTTAAGTGAGTACTCCAGGGCCATCGTTTATCCTTTATTTTTGTGTAAAACTCTCATTGACTTTGGTGCAACTCTATAAAGGAAGCAAGGATCAAATATCATCCTTTAATGCCAAATTTACTGCAGTTGAACAAAAAGAACGGAAATCTGGGAGGCCCATGTCAATAAACAAAAGATAAATGTTTGAGAGACTTAATAACTGAAATGGGCTTCAAATAGGATTTTTTTGAACTTTTTTTTGAAATACAGTGATACAGTGGTGTCTTGAACTTGGTGATACTTAAACTAGTATTTATATAGTTTGTATAATGTATATATAATGTATAGTACACACACATATATACTATATAGTATGTTATACTCCACACATGTACATATAATATATTATGTATAAGTATAGTGTGTGTGTGTATATATATATATATATATATATAGTGTGTGCATATATAGTATATATATAGTAACTGCAATTGTACTTTGGCAGAAGGTTGAAGAGTAGGCACAAAAACTTTCCAAAACAATTCACTGACATAATAAATGCCAGAATCAAAGAGACAGTGTGGAGGAAAGATGCCAGGACTTAGTCTCTATAGATGTGAGATCTAGTCCAGGCTTTACCATTTTACCTCTTCTGAGAATCAATTTGATAATCAATCTATAAAGCAAGGTTGGATTAGAGACATTCGAATGTTCTCTCCAATTCGTACATTCTGTTAGTCTACATAGACTGTAGGTCTACTTGTGACGTTGTGTGGGTATGTGTGTGTTTATATATATAAATGTGCATATAAATATATGTGCATATACACACACATACATATAACTTGAATCAAAGAGTGTAGTATCAAAGCGCCCTATTGCTACTCTTAATTTTAGAAAGGCTAATTTTGAAGAAATCAAGGACATTTGGACATGGGCTAATATACTGTGATAGATGAATCTAAGCTGAATTCCTTTTTTTTTCCCACATCATAATTGGAGAAGCATAAAGACATATTTTTGTAAAAACTGAAATAGGACTTGTGTTTCCAAACCCTTATAAACACCCATTCTTAAGTAATATTAAAAGGATTTTAAATGTTTCTATCATAGATAGAAACTCATTTAGGGAAATTTATTCTCCAGAAATCAAATCAACATTAATAAATATGATACTAAGTTCTGTTTTAATTGCACCAAGGGAAGAAAAGAAATATTATGTATTACTTATTAAAACCCTTTCTTCAGAAAACCAGAGTGGAAAACAATCAGGCTGTATTCAGTTCACACTCTTCCCCCCGCCCCCCACATGGATAAAGTAAGCAAAGTTAAATTCCCAGGGCTTCATATACATATTTATCTGTAAAATTATTTAATCTTGTTTACTTTGTAAAATATATGATGTTATTCTGTTTGGGGCACAGTGCATTTAATTTAGGAAGAAACTAGAAGGTGTAATATGAAAACTGGCAAGTGCAAAAAGCAGTATTAAACTGTCAATCACAGCTGATATTGGAGAGGTTCATTATTAAACTGAATATGAAGATTAGACACCCTACATTATGCATATCAATTTAAATATAAGAAACAAATTTAATCCTAAATTGGAAAAGTGCATAAAGATTTGCTTGAACTCATGCAATTCTATTTAATTCATGTAGAGTACTATTTCTGAGTCAATCACATGTGTGCACATAAGTCAACACATACACATATCAAAGTTTTACATGTAAGAATTTGGATATCTAGGTTGCCTTTTTCTACGCCATGCGTCCACAACTCTAGCAGTGTATTATAAAAAATTAATATTAGGGCGCCTGGGTGGCTCAGTTGGTTAAGCGACTGCCTTCGGCTCAGTTCATGATCCTGGAGTCCCTGGATCGAGTCCCGCATCAGGCTCCCTGCTCGGCAGGGAGTCTGCTTCTCCCTCTGACCCTAACCCCTCTCATGTGCTCTCTCTCATTCTCGCTCTCTCAAATAAATAAATAAAATCTTTAAAAAAAAAATTAATATTAAGTTAGGGGGAGGGGACCAGCTGTTGCAGACGAACGCCAAAGGGCATTTTAACCCATTAGAGGAGTTCTCTCTGACATATAGAAGCGTGTATACGAGAGTGACTGTTGCGCGATAAGCCTGGGAAACATGTAAATTGCATTTCCTCATGGCAAAATGCAACTGAATTAGAATATTGGGCAGACATAAACAATGCAATCAAATTCTGGCTTTTTATTGAGCTTCTATTTGACTTTGTATTCATTTGAAACAACAACAAAAAAAATTGCGTTTCTCAGGGTCTGTGACATTGCAGGCCATGAGAGATTCAATGTCACTGCCGGCATACAAATTTATTAGTCTATAAAATTTGACATTCTCTTATTTATTCACAGAAAGGACAAATAAGATATTTTTTCATACTTACCAGAAATATCTGGGAGTGTTTATATGCCGCTCCATCTGGAGGATGCAAATAGTCAGAACTGCTTTACAATTCAGTAGGCAAAAGCCTGCTGAAGGATAACAAATGACTTCATGGTGAAACTGCTATTGAAATTCTTTCAGTATGTGATATTAAAAACAACTGAACAAACAGAGATAAGGGACAAATAGGATTTGAAACAGACTTTTTTTTTTCCTTACAGTGCAAAAGAAAAACAAATGAATGCTCTAGTTGAACCTATATATACCTTTTACTGATTTCACTGCATGGATTTGCTTAATGCATGGAAGTTTTTATCTGAAGCTTCTTGAAATGTCCCCCTAAAACCAATGGGACTAATTCGAAAATGCCTCCTTCAGACCAATAAATGCAATTTTGAAGTTTGAGGGGAAAAAAGAGGAGTCAACATAACTCTTTTGATGACCCAGTTTACAGGTTTACTCTTTGACGTTTGGCATAATGCATGACGTGGAGGTTTAATAAATTTTTGGCAGTTAGGGTGCTGTATTTAAGGAAGACTTTTTTTTCTTTATTACATGGTACATAAGGCTAAAAGCAAAAACACAGAGTTAAATTCTAGGAGAATAAAAAGATTAGACTGAAAGCTACCAAAAAGTGTAATTGAAAAATAGATTTCATTCAATTCAGTCTCTCTCTCTCATGGATGAAGTTCTCCAAGTATTGGCTTTGCAAGTCAAACTAATGTTAGTAACATTCAGGTGATCAGGGAAGTTAAAGTCTAAGAAACAAGAAAAGCATTACTTTGTGATGATTATTTTTATTTCTTGCTTTGAAGGGAAGATGAAAGGCTATTTAGTTGCTATTTAGCTAGGTGTTCTTGTTTTATTCTATGGCCAGATCAAAGCAACTATCTCTAAATTTACAAAACAGTTCACAGAGCCCCTGGTAATTGAAGTATAGGCTAAATGATCTGTATCAACAGCATATGAACATACAATTCGCCAAACAAAACTCATTATTAGGCCTTCAAATGACCCATTATTTTGCCTAAAAATAAGCAAAAACCAAAGAGCTGACTGAAATCCTGACATGACAATGAGTTCCAGATCTTCCCAACATAGCATATATATGTGTTAATACCTAATGGTCAAAATTAGCTTGAGTGCGTTATATGATCATCCTTTAGTCTGATCTAGGTTATTCTTTAGGATTGATTTACAATGTTTATACATAAAAGCAAGCCATGTGGGATCAGCTGTCATATAACCCATTTGCTATTTTGGACATCTAACAATGGTTTATATTAGATGAATTCATGTTACCTCCTTTGCTAGTCCTGAACCACTATTTTCTTTATAATTTATTATAAAATAACAGTGTGGAACTCTTCTTAAAAGTAATAGCACTACAAGTGAACTTAAATTTAAATGGGTGTATAACTATTTCGATGAACAATAAAATTTCATCCATACCATCACTTCCCAAACAACACTTAAGTGTGTAGAGAAGCAGATAGCTCCAATACAGTTTGCTAATTTCACATATCGAACAACCAAGTTTAGGTCATGATTGTAAAGTCTAGCTCTAGCTCCCACCTTCTTCAAAAACCACCTCAACTCATACAGAGCTCTCCCTCCCCTCCATCCAGTAATGTTCTTCAACTCTATCAGTCACTTAGCAGAGGATTGTGTCTGTCCTTGTAACTCCTCTTGTGTTTTACATTTCAATTATTTTTATTAGTTTCTTATCCTATAGATCTTGCTTCCTTACCAGATTATACTATTGAAACAACCTTCTTCACGTTTCATATACAACCCTGTAATATACTCTAAATTCTGTGCCCAGTAAATTTCCCTGAATAAGTGACATGTTCCATTCAGCTCTGGTTTCCAAAACTTGATGTAGATAGAAATAATTAAGTACAATAAGAACAAAGATTATTGTGGACTTAAAAGAAACATAGCTTCTAAAATAAGTGTTTGGTAAAGACACACACACACACACACACACACACCTGAAACATAGGCAGTAGGAAATAAACCAGTAGGGATGATTATCAAGGTAAATGATGCTTTTAGTTTTGACTTTAGAGAATAAATCCCGGAAGTATTTTATCTACATGTCAAACAAAAAATATAGAACCCACTTTGTAAAAATTTTAAATTGAGATGTTAGATGTTAGAGAATTCGGCCTAATGAGATGTTTATATATTTTAGCCCACAGTCACCTTATTCCCGATATTACCCTGTATGAAATAAAAATATATAAAGAGGCATATGCTCTTAGTGGTGGCTGGCCATCATTCTACTTCATCTGGCCCTCATATTATTTTTGAGACACTAAGTTCTTAGCTCTCAGGGTTGACATGTCATATTCAACTGCAAGGAAATGTTAATATCAGATAACTAGAACTAGGAGCTCTTGCATTAATTATACCTGACTCTTCATGAAAAGGGAGAGAATGGAATGACAGGAAGAGGTAAACAGAACAAAATGAAATAATCTGAAAGCTACAAAATACTATATGCCTCAGAATGTTATTCTAAAGGCCCCTCTCTTGGAACATTTTTTAGCCTTTGTGGTAGTCACCTTTAATTACTGAAATATCAAATGTATTAAGGAAAATACACTTTCTAAAGTTTAATTGAAATGGTGAGGGTCATAGAAAACACTGGTAAACTTGTTCCAAAAGTAGTGTTATGGTTCAGCAAAAATAGACTAAAGAGTAAAATTACTTAACAGTTTTACTTAAGTGTCTAGAATTCTCAGTTATCTATAAGTTGAACATTTTGGGATGGATGCCATTAGCTGTTTATTGAAAAACTGAACTTCTATTACTTTTGTTCAAAAGCTGGCTAACTAAATCCTTAACACTCAAGGAAAAAACAGCGATAGATAACCTTCAAACCCTGTCAAAGTGGAGAGAAAAATCTGAATTAACTTTGTATCCCAAAGACACTTGGGATGAGACATTTCCCATTTCAGCCTCCCTCCATCCAAATCCTGCTCATCTTTATCCCTTGCTCTTGACTAAAAGGCAAAAAGGAACCAAACTAACCACCTGAGCATTTATTTCATCTACTTCTCAACCCGGTGAGATCTCTTTTTAAGTGAGAAAACTGAGACTCAGGAAGTTTATGTAACTTGACCAAAGTCACACCAAGTACACACAACTAATGAATAGGAGGGATGGAGTTGGGACCCAGATCATCCTTCCCATCTTAACACCTCTCCATTTCCATTGATAGTAATTTTTAAAAATATATTTTTGAGACTTTATTATGAGGCAGGCATTTTTCTAAGTGCTTAATATAGCATAATTTAGTCTCTGCCATAATCTGTGAGATAGGTCAAATTATTAATCCTTTTCTTTTCGCAGATAAAGAAACAAGGGGTTAGAGAAGTTAAGTAACTTTCCCAAAGTCCCAGAGCTAATCAGTGGCAAAGGCAGGATATTAGTCCAGCCAGTCCAAGTCTGTGCTCTCCATCTACTAATCTTAGAGTTTGAAAACAGACTCAGTAAGGTAGTACCTGGATGCCTTTATGCCTTCAAACTCCCTCTTCCTCTACCACTGTCCCAAGAGCATGGTTACACATTCTTCCGTAAAACAGAGTCTTGAAAGGACCAGGACTGACCAAAAATAGCACACTGACATGGTATCCCTATATAAAGATGGTCTGTCATTTTGCATAGGTATACACCTACCTACAAATCTCCTTTAAAAATAACAATGAATGGGGCACCTGGGTGGCTCAGTCAGTTAAGCATCTGACTCTTGATTTCAGCTCAGGTCATGATCTCAGGCTCATGAGATTGAGCCCTGCGTCAGGTTCCGCACTCAGCGTGGAGCCTGCTTAAGCCTCTGTCTCTCCCTCTCCCTTTGCTCCTCTCCCCCATGTGCTCTCTCTCTAAAGAAATAAAGATAGAAATGAACAACTTTTAAAAGGCAAATACAGGCAGAATTGCTTATGTTAATTTTTGAAATCTTGAATTGACACTCAAGTACCAAACTCTTAAGTTTCCTATCATTTTAACTGACAAAAACAGAAAACAAAAAAACTTAATCCCCTTTAAAGGGGAACCCCATTTTATAAGGTCTTTTCCCAGGAAATCCTAATCCTATTTCAAATCTTGTTAGCCAATAAAATATTTAGAATATAATGTTTTTAAATCATAGCAAAAGGTAAAAAGGAAATTTCATTGAGTCAAACACCCAGGTAATTCATATTACTTTTTTAAAAATTTTTTTTGCTTAGTAATACAAATAAGAGATGAAATGAGACAATACCACTATTCCCAGCAAAGCCTATATCTTATTTAGAAGCACATGTCTAGATTGTCTTCTCTACTTACCAAGAAAAATGATCAGAACATAAAGGAATGAAGTCTTTTAAGTTAAAGACATGACACTAATGGGCCTCAAGTACTTAAAGAATGCTGTTAAAGATAGCATTCCCATTTCTAGTTTAACAACCTCATTTCTTAATGCTTCTCCCAAATCCTATACAATTCTCTGACAGAACTTCTTGATATTCCTACATTGTGCCATGTTTACTTTCTTGACTCCTTGTTCTTATTTGCCTTTTTCTTATACATCATAGCCCATTCAACTCCCAGCTCCTCTGTAAGGACTTCCATATCTTCAGGGCAGCGCTGGTAACTCTTCGTCCATAACCCCACTGTATTCTCATTTTACAATGAAATTATTTATTTGGAGTCAGATTCCTCTAAATAGAGTAAGGAAACCATCATTCACCTCTATGTGTCAGCATAATGCCTAACACAGAAGCAATTCATGGTCCTGGGCAGCATGTCCTGCTAACAAAAACCAAAAACCAAAACAAATCAGAGTTTGGAGTCAGCCAAATATACATTCCAAGCCTTCTATGACTTAAATAACCTTGATCAAGATAGTTAACCTCTTCAAACTTCAATTTTGCAGCTCTAATATGGGGACTATAATATCTGTCCTATAAGACTGTTGAAAGATTAAATAAAAAAATATGTTTATAGCCTTGCATAGCCACTAGCATGCTGTAGGTACTTGTGTGATGGGTAGTTATGAGAATGAATAACTCACAGCAAGAAGAAATTAAGCTAAACATTAGGAAACTATTTCTTAAGAAAGTTATTATGAACATTCCAAGCTTTGCTTTTGTTTTCCTGGGAGTTTTAAGACAGGAGTAAGCAACTTTTTTTCTGGAATGCCTTATATTATTGGACAAGACAATTTCAGGAAATCCCTTTTAGCTTCCAGATTTTATAATCATCAACCTTCCTAATGCTGCAAGTGACTTCAAAATTGCTTCAATTCTTTGGTACTGTTACTCTTTTCATGCAAAAAGAGCTCGAATAGCGCTACTTGTCTTTTTGTATCAGAATACAGTAAAAAAAACTAAAGAATGTCACGTTCTTTCCATTGAGAAAAATAGTTAATGGGATTATTCATTACAGATCAAAATTGTAAGCAGGTAAAACTATCTATGGCTACTGTAAAAATCATATTTATTTTTCTCCCTTTTCAAGAACATAAATTGAAATAGCATAATATAATGGTATAATATTATATTACCACGTCTACAAATTTGGCTGTGACAAAGCTTTTGAACTACTACCAAATTTTCAGTATAAGTAATTCCCACTGGAAATGCCATAACATGTTTCAGTTTAATGATTTAAGGTTACAGACATTCCTTCCAGAAAGGTTTCCAACATCTCACAAGGCATATTTATTGTGAAAAGTGGCTCACTTCACAGGTAAACACACAGGAAATATTATATTTCAAACTAATCACAAGGACTATGACTAATTAGGAAATCTCATAGAGACACATTACACACTTTGTCTAGAGGACAAGTAATACATTGTACTAAATTGTAAGCTGGATAGTTCATGTAAACATATTCTATTAGAAAATTCACCATTAAACTTTGCCTTGTGGGAAGATATTTTATTTTCCCAAGGAGATTAAGGATATTTAGAGGTAGGAAATTGGTGTCTCCTATTGATCCTCTTTGTTAACTATTATCTCTAGTAAAAGAAATTTATAGTGAAAATAGAAACTAGCTATTATTTTCCTCCTAGAAAGAAAAATGAACACCTGGTTGCTTTTTTTTTCCAAACACAGAAAGCTCAGATAAACCTAAACTAATAAAATCCTCTCACATGTATTAATAGTTCTAATATTGTGGACGTTAATAATCTCCTTTCTCACTTTCTTATCTCAGATATAATCATTCTACTAATTACAGTAAAAATCTTTATTTGAATATTGCCATTATTGAGCTACCCTATATTTGTTTTCATTCAAAACTGCTTTAATACGTACACACATGAATACACACACACACAAAAGCACACACACACTTTAGCTTTTGTTTTTTTCCTTTAAATATTACTAACAAATGTCCCAATTTCACCCTGAAGGATTTCGAAAAGAAAATGAGGTATTTTGAGGTGATAAATGTCATGTGGAGAGAAAAAAACTAAGCTGAAGATTAGAAATTTAATCCTAATAAAACTTAAAACACCTCATGGTAAGACGATACGCTTAGGATACTCTTAGGATAATTCCAGATGCCTTCCGCCAGCCAGCACATCGCCCGAACTGGCTCAGTCCTTAAAGGGTCAAAATTTATTATCATTTCAGTTCATCTAATAAGTAATGTTTTTGCCGAACAAAACCAATTCCCAATAAATTCTCACTGTATTTGTGTGCTATGATTTGATTTAGAGGCCTATGGGGAGACACCATTTGGTGGCACAGGAACACAGAGGGGTAGGTGTTGCTGGGGAGAAGTAGGGCTCATGTGCCAGAAGTGTTATTGTGTCAGGTTGATTTATTGAGTGAGCTTCACTTCACCGAATGTTCCGAGATATTTATTTCCCTAAAGGCTCTGCAAAGATATGAACAGACCCGCATCCACAGATGTCATCATTGCTCATTTTACCGAGTCATGAAATTTTCTCAACTGCAATTTGTCCATCTAAAATTGCTGTAACAGAGCAATGTCAATAGTAACATCCTACTCCAGCACCACCTTCTACAGAAGGCTCTGTTGCCAAATTCGGTACTTCTGTGCAACTTCATGGTAATTAAAGTGACAGAACAGTTTCACTGTAATTTCAAAAGAGTTTTTCAGAGGAGTTGCTCCAGTTTTTAAACTCTACTTTGAGTACTCAGATAAAGCAAAACCTATAAGGGGAACCAGGTAGGAATACATAAACACAGAATAATTTGTCCCTGTCAAAATTAAAATAAAAATAGATGTGGAGAAGTAAGGAAAGAAAGCAGGCCCTGGGTCACTAAGCCCAAAATTTCAAAAATGTTACCTCTCTGAAAGCCACCCTTAAAGTTAATGTCTTACACTCTGGGGGTAGACTCCTCTGTTTTCTTTTCCCCCCCTCTCCATTTTCAAGTAAATGAACTACAGAAGTTGATTTTAAAAGGAAGTTGCTGTATATACATCCATTTGCCTATAACTTCTACTCAAAAACACTTAAGCAAATGTACGAAAAAGTTCTTAAGGTGCATTTATAATGCCAAACATGATAACTTGGGTATTTTCCATAATTTCACCTAAGATCATCTGCAGAACCTAACAGAATTTCAATGTCTGTGTTAAATAAAAACTGCATGCTTGTGTTGTGTGCCAGAATTTTTGGGTTTATTTAAATATGTTAATATTTCTCATTATGCCATTAACAATAACCTTCATCCATTTGTGAAAAACATTTTGCCAAGCATGCACATAAAAAATTAGCAAGTGAAGCAAAATCACCTTAATTTGCTTTGGACCAGCAAATAACCAACTAATTTGCAGAAATCCCTGCCAAGCACTCATATTAAATGCTTCATGCTTATTTTATGACCTCTGCTGTTCTTCTCCTTCCCGGGCCCTGAATCATATGATCATTAACATATTGCAAGGTCTGAAACTTTATTTTTTACATTCTTTAATTAATGCCTGTTTATAGAAGGCCATAGGACTTCAGATCCAGTTAATGAAACTTCGCTCCCCCAGGCCCCTAGAGCCCAATAGAGAGCTCTCTCCTCTGTTGTTTTAGTAGCTTTTTTCCAACTGTTTGTTTATACACACTTAATTGATCTCTTTAGTCCCAGAAGCATTCCAGAGACACAACCTGTTTTGAGGCAAGCTAAAGTTTTCCCCCTTCCTTTATAAAAGCCTTGAATGCCCAAGGTTATCAGTTTTAATTTGAAAGTTGAAGATTCAGCTTTATTTACACTGTCTAAAAGTAAAAACTGATAAAGGCCCCGAAGTGTTTATTTTTACATTCATATATAGCAGAGGGGATCACAAGTGCATACTGGATATAATTATTTTGATGTAGAACTAAGTAATTACTAAATGCTGCTATGTCTTATTTTATGGCATTGAATAAATGCAGTCTTTATAACAAGTTGAAAATAAAAACAAATCAGGCTGCCAATGCATGAAATTTTCATGGCTCTTCAATTTACATTTTACATATTCCCTATGACAAGAATTTCTATTATGCTATTCTCTTTTTTCTGCTATAATTAAATTAAAAAAGTAATTGGCTGGTGCTGCACACTGCAGCAATGTCTTAATCACATAGACAAACAGTTTTACAATAGCTTACACCATTTGCCACATGGGGCAATGACATTATTGTACCAGACTGTAAGCTTGAGACAGATATCACATACCAGCTTTCAACCACGGCATTGGCAAGAACGGAACACGAGGTTTATTCGGCACCCTGACTGGCACCTCTGTGATGGAATCCCCAATTAAGTAAGAGTGGCTCCAGTCAAGCCACGTGGCTTTAGAAATTGCCAAAAGTCGAAGCTCATGAATCTGCACGTACATGCTTACACTGTAGGTACAGGATATATGTCAGAAGGGCCAAAAAGAAAGATAGAGGGACAGGTTGTATATGCAGCAGGCTTTCCAAGTACTGGCAATGAGAGATCATTTTTTCTGAATGTTCTGGTGGGAAAAATCTTGACTATGTATGTGCAGATATGTGTGTGTGTTCTATTCTTTTTTATTAGTGTTCAGTTCATGGGTATTTTTGTCTTTATAAATTCACAGCGAATACTTCACGGATAGTTTCTGAGGGTGGAGGAGGTCGGAGTCAGGAACTCTGTGGTGTTTCCAGAAATTTCACTGATGAAGAATAATGAGACCTGGGCCTTAATTCTGGCCTTTCCAGTACCTCATGGGGTAGTCTTGAGTGAGTTGCTTGAACTCTTTCGGGCTCAGTCTATCCATCTCTAAAATGAGTATGTTAGGCTAGACTATCTCTAAGGTTCCCTTCCACTCTCAGATGATACAATCATATACAAAACCCATCCTTTCTACAAATAATACGTGAGAAAGAAACAAAAATAAAGCACAGGTGCTTCCAATGGCAGCAAGGAAGCAAAGAGGAATAGAAATCTGAGAAGTTTAATTCGACGTAGCTAGAGTGCTGAAAAGAATGAAATAAATAAATACCGTATGAAAAGCACAAGGGGAACACACAAAAAGGAGCAGGTATATTTTATAGATCGCCTTTCTCTATTGGTCTCAGTGAAGTCCTGTTTAAAGGACACGGAAAGCTAAAAATTTTAGAATGCAGTTCCTTCTAGATTTTAAAGCTATCTACTTAGTGATTTTAACATTTGCTCTTTTCCAACAGATACCTTTTTCCACAACTGTCTGTAAAGAAGGTAGGCACAACAAGTCAAGAATTAGCAAGAGATTGCTCTAAACTTCATAAAACTAAGATGTTCCCTCCAACACCTACACTTGATTACTTAACCAGGATTTGAATTCATTTAGCTGAGAGCTCTGAAAAATATTCAAGTGCCCCATTCTCGCAAAATGTTTTCTAGAATGAAATTGCTCTATCCAAAAATGTACACGTCCTTTCAATAGAGTCTAGTGGCCAATTTGAAGTGCTCAGATATTGCTCTTTGGTCGTTTTAATTATTATTAATAATTTAAGAAGTCCCTTCGAAAAGGAGATCCCTGCAATAATCAACAAATGTATGCCACACCTTATCCAAGAACACATTGTCCATCACTAGTATCCATTTACAAGTTGTCTTAAATGGAAGGAAATGATGGCTAAAACTGAATATGAAGCAAATAGAAACTGACTTTTAAAGCAGATACGTCTTAGGAAGTTTTCCAGTGCACGTTATACGCATCTAACTTATGGATAAGCACACAGCAGCACTTTCCAGACTTTGGAGAACCCCTCCCCTTTTTTTCCATGCCGCCCTTCTTCCCCCAACTTCCTCAGTTTGAACTATCACCCTTACGTAAAACAATTTCAGTCATTGCTGCCAAGGTGCTCAATAGCTAAAGTCTTCAATCTTCACATAAATAGGGTGCAATTCAAATCTTATGATGGTATATTCAAGCTTTCAGGATCTCTGTTTGCTACCAGAAATGTCAGAGTTTAGTACCTACTAAACCATAGATTTATGAGGAAATGCTTGTAGATTGACAAGCAATTTTGTAACAAATGCATCTTCAGCGTTAGATTCACAGGAATGTTTAGGACATGCCTAAATGATTTAGTATTTTATACCTCTGCTCAAAAGAACAGTTCATATAAGTCAGTTCTATCTGAAGACTGTCAATCAAGCAGAAACTAAAAGTAATTTTAAGATATCATGATTCATTTACAAAAAAAGTTTATCTCTAGAATTCAGGAGTGTGCAGTTCCAAGTGATAAACTGATAACAGGCAAAGTTCAAAATGCTTTAATTGAGACAAGGTGAATAACTTTCTTATTTAGAGAGCATCTCTGATTACTTTTATTTATGAGCTGCCAATATTTGAACATATGCAAAGTTTGAATTGTTTCCCATTTGCCCCAGACTTTAAAAAACATAATTCCTTTTCTTAATGTGCCACCCTTCAGGGCAAGGAGTTGTAATGAACACCTCCCAGTCACACAGAATTACAATGTTCTTTATCTCACCCAGTACTGAAAAAAAAAAAAAAAAAAAAAAAAAGAACTTCCAAAGGTTTGGAATCCTGAAACCTGTAAACAAAATCTGTGGAGCAGATAAAATTTTAAATGGCACAATGCAATTAAAGCTGAATTCAATTTGAGCACACCCTGTCCATCTGTCAGAGGGAAACAAAAGCCGAGGAGCTCCATTATTGCTGAATCCCTGCTCTTGTTAATTTGCTTGCTGAGAGATTTCAATTTCTAGGAAGTGCACAAATTAGTGTTCAGTCAGGGCTAGATCCTCAGTAAGTATAAGCAGATGGTGGAAATCAGCCCTAATCAAGTGGCCAAAGCCTTTTTTTTTTTTCTGTCTGATTAAAGCATTTTAATCCTTTCAGATTGTCTGCTTTTTTAGCAAATATTCACCATCTTTTATTTTTCTTATATTCCAGGATGGATTTAGATTTAGCTAGGCACATGAGAAGAAAAATAACTTGAGAAATATAGCTATCAATATCTGAGTTACAAGCAGTGGCCAACTGGATTTGTGAATTCATTTAATGTCTTTTTTTCTATTATATGTTAAATAATTGTTTGAATCATTATTAATTTATATGCAAATATAAATAAGACATACTTAATCTGTTCTGGTGGAATTAAATTACTGGAGGAAAGACAAAGAGTTTGAAAAATTTTCAGCTTTAAGATTAAAGCTAGCAAGAACAGAGGGCAACCAGAAAAGTAACATGTACGTGCAAATCTCCTATCCAGAGAAAAGAAAGAAAAAGATCTGATTCTTTACATTAATACAAACTAACAAATATGTAAAATTTTACTGAGGGGATATGTTTAAATCAATACAAAGAAAATCTCATAACTGAAGAGTTGCAATCTTTTATAAATAATGAAAACAAAAATTAATTAGAAATAAAAACTATATAATTATTCTCAGAATATGAGACAAGCACACTCAAGATGTAAAACTGATACAATCTTTATAGGTGTTTAAAACTCACACACACATTTTCAAGCCAACGAATACATGAAGCAAAAATTTTAAAAATATTCTAAGAAGCATTATTGTGATGTAATTGTGTGTTTAAGCAAACAGTTGGCAAAAACAAAGTCCTTCTGCCTCCAACATTTATCCAGGATTTTTGAAAAATAAACTTTTCTAATTATATGTAAAATGTTTACGATATAACTTGTAAATAAAATTTCAAAGTATTTGGGCCCATTTCAGAGTAAGTCTTTACATATACCATTTTGAAACCTCCCTTAAACTTAGGCACATGTATGAGAAGTATTCATGGGGGACAAAACAGTTTAATATCAGAAGGTATTTTTGAGTGAGCTCAAACTTGGAGTTGAACATTTGTATGAGTTCTGATATGCTGAATATTTGTAAGATTCCTGGTAGTACTTTAACATCCTGTTTAGCAATGTCATTACACAACCAGATTCTTAACAAATACCCTCCCTAACAGTTTGATAAAATTTACATTTACAAGTGTTCATGTATATTTTTACATGTTTCTTTTAACTAGAAATTACTAAAGAATTCGAGTTTTCATTACTTTATTTGAACATTTGAAATTTATATTTACAAATTTTAAACTGAAATACATCCTACATGCCAAATTATGCCAATTTCATGCATTTGCCCATGACTGTAAATATGCAAATTTCCCAAGTTTAAAAATTGCAACTGCCATATGTAAGGGTAAGTGGTTCCTTACATACACAGCTTACCCTTATATTTTGAAGTTTCTACTTGAACTATCCTTAAAATTCTCATTCAAAAGTAAATCGTTGAAAAAAAAACAAAAACATCAAACTCATTGGACATTCATTTCATGGAGATACCTTTAGAGTTTTTCCATCATTGATAAAAAAATGGAATCAAGCTAAAATCAGCTCACAAAGAAAAAGTTTGTATTTTTGTTTATTCCTCCCAACCATTCACTCCCATTTATTATTAGTATAATCTAATAGTGAAAAGCATTGCTCAGATCTCAACACCCTTTCTTTAAGCCGCCTTAAAGTGCTGGATCCTGCTGTGTTCTTACTTTGACTTGTTTGTGCCTAGGACAGGGTACTTTATAAGAAATATCTATAAAAGTAACTAGGTACTAAGCTGAGAAGGCCACAGTGTGCACAGGAAGAACAGATGGACTCATATCCCCATTTTTTAAAATATGCCTCCATGAGTAGATGTAGCAGAATGCACCCAAGAAATTTGTGCCCTTCACTTTTGTTCTTTATTTTTTATTTTTAAATTTTTCTCATTTTAAAGATTTCAAACTTTATTCTAAGAGCAAATGAAGTCATGGAAGGATTGACAGCAGGGAAAGTAAAAATTGTTCTTTTAAAAAAAACCCTGAGGTATAATTGACATACAACATTATATTAGTTTCAAGTGTACAAGATAACAATTTGGTATTTCTATACTGGGAAATGATCAACACAATAAGTCTAGTTACTATCCATCAGCATACAAAGTTACAAAAAAAAATTTTTTCTTGTGATGAGAAATTTTAGGATTTACTCTCTTGGCAACTTTCAAGTATGCACTACAATATTATTGGCCATAGTCACCAGGCTGTACATTATATCCCCACAACTAGTTTATTTTATAATTAGAAGATTATACCTCGACTCTCTTCACCTATTTCATCCATCCCCCAATGCCCACCCCTCTAGCAACCACCTTTCTGTTCTCTGTATCTATGGGTGTTGTTTTGTTTGATTTGTTTGTTTTGTTTTTAAGATTCCACATATAAGTGAAATCACATGATATTTGTCTTTCTCTGTTTGACTTACTTCGTTTAGCGTAATTCCCTCAAAGTCAGTCTCTATTGTTGCAAATGTCAAGAGTCCATTCTTTTTTTATGGTTGAGTAATATTTCATGGTATATAAATATTTACCACATCTTCTTTTTTTATTTTATTTTTTAAAAGATTTTTATTTTTTTATTTGACGGAGAGATAGAGAGAGAGCACAAATAGGCAGAGGGGCAGGCAGAGGGAGAAGGAGAAGCAGGCTCCCTGCAGGGAACCCAATGCAGAACTCAATCCCAGGACCCTGGGATCATGACCTGAGCCAAAGGCAGATAGATGCTTAACCAACTGAGCCACCCAGGCGAACCCGCATCTTCTTTATCCATTCATCCATTGACAGACATTTAGGTTTCTTCCATACCTTGGCTACTGTAAATAATACTGCAATAAACATAAGAGTACATTTAACTTTTCAAATTAGTGTTTTTGTTTTCTTCAGATAAATTACCTAGTAATGGAATGGCTGGATCATTTGGAATTCTGTTTTTAATTTTTTGAGGAACCTCCATACTATTTTCCCTATTGGCTGTGCCAGTTTACATCCTTACCAATAGTGCATGAAGGTCCACTTTTCTTCACATCCTTGCTAATACTTGTTATTTCCTGTCTTTTTGATAGCAGCCATTCTAAATGCTGTGAAGTGATATCTCAGTGTGGTTTTGATTTGCAATTCCCTGATGATTAGTGACGCTGAGCATCTTTTCATGTACCTGTTGACTATCTGTATGCCTTCTATAGAAATATGTCTACTGAGTTCCTGTGACCATTTTTTAATTGAATTATTTGGGGGTTTTGCTATTGAGTTGTAGGAGTTCTTTATATATTTTAGATATTAACCCTTATCAGACATATGATTTGAAAATATTTTCTTCCATTCTGTATATTGTCTTTTAATTTTGTTGATGGTTTCTTTTGCTGTGCAGAAGTTTTTTAGTGTGAAGTAGTCCCATTTGTCTATTTTTTTTTCTTTTGTTGCTTTTCCTTTTAGAGTCAAGCCCAAAAAATTATTGCTGAGACAAATGTCAAGGAACTTATCATCTATGCTTTCTTCTTGGAATTATATGGTTTCAGGTCTTACATTAAAATTTTTAATCCAGTTTGAGTTAATTTTTGTGCTGTGTAAGGGAGCAGTATAGTTTCATTCTTTTGCATATGACTGTCCAGTTTTCCCTACACCATTTGTTGAATAGACTGTACTTTCCCGAATGTAGTTCTTGCTTCCTTACAACTGGGCTCTATTCTGTTCCATTAATCTATGTGTTGTTTTTAATGCCAAGACCATAGTGTTTTGATTACTACAGTTTTGTAGTGTAGTTTGAAATCAGGGCATGTGATGTCTGTAGCTTTGTTTCTCTTTCTCAAGATTGCTTTGGCTATTTGGGTCTTTTGTAATTTTGCACCATTTTGGAATTGTTTGTTCTATTTCTGTGAAAGATGCTATTGAAATTTTGATAGGGATTGCACTGAACATGTAGATTGCTTTCACTAGTATGAACATTTTAATAATATTAATTCCTCTAATCCATGATTACATCTTTTCATTTATTTGTGTCTTCAAATTCTTTTTTTTTTTTTAAAGATTTTATTTATTTATTCATGAGAGACAGAGAAAGAGAGAGAGGCAGAGGGAGAAGCAGACTCCCAAGGAGCAGGGAGCCTGATGCGGGACTCGATCCCAGGATGCTGGGATCATGACCTGAGCCGAAGGCAGACGCTTAACCATCTGAGCCACCCAGGCACCCGTGTCTTCAAATTCTTATAGTTTTCATTGTACAGATCTTTCACCTCCTGGGTTAAATCTATTCCTAGGTATTTTATTCTTTTTGATACAACCATAAATGGGATTGTGTTCTTCATTTCTCTTTCTGATAGTTTATTATTAGTGTATAGAAATGCAACAGATTTTGTTGACTTTGTACCCTGCAACTTTATTGAATTTGTTACTTAGTTCTAACAGTTTTAGGGGGAGTCTTTAGGGTTTTTTATATATAAAATCATGCTGTCCACAGATAGTGACAGTTTAACTTCTTCCTTTCCAATTTGGATGCCTTTTATTTATTTGTTTTTTATCTGAATGCTCTGACTAAAAGGACTTCCAATATTATGTTGAAAAAAAGTGGCATGTCCTTGTTTTGTTCCTGATCTTAAAGGAATAGCTTTCTGCTTTTCACCATTGAGTATGTTAGTTGTGTGCTTGTCATATATGGACTGTATTATGTTGAGGTATGTTCCCTCCATACCCATTTTGTTGAGAGTTTTTGTCATAAATTGATGTTGAATTTTGTCAAATGTTCCTTCTGCATCTATTGAGATAATCATATGATTTTTATCCTTTGCTTTCTTAATGTGGTGTATCACATTGATTGATTTGCAACTGTTGAACAACTCTTGCATCCCTGGAATAAATCCCACTTAACTGTGATATATAACCCTTTCCATGTGTCACTGATTTTGCTTTGCTAATATTTTGTTAAAGATTCTTTGCATCTATGTTAATCAGGAATACTGGCCTGTCATTTTCTTTTATGTGGTGTCCTTGTCTGGTTTTGGTATCAAAGGTAATGCTGGCCTTAGAAAATGAGTTTAGAAGTGTTCCTTCTCAATTTTGCAAGAATTTGAGAAGATAGGTATTAAAATCTTCTTTAAATTTTTGGTAGAATTCATCAGTGAAGTGTCTAGTCTTGGGCTTTTGTTTGTTGGATGGTTTTTGATTACTGAATCAACCTCCTTAGTAGTAATCAGTCTCTTTAGGTTTACTATTTCTTCATCATTTAGTATTGAAAGATGGATTGTATATTTGCAGGAATTTATCCATTTCTTCTAGGTTGTCCAACATATTGGCATATAATTTTTGATAGTAGTCTCTTATGATCCTTCATATTTCTGTGGTGTCAGTTGTAACTTCTACTTCTTTATTTCTAATTTTATTTGAGATCTCTCTTTTTTTTTTTCCTGGTGAGTAAAAAGTTTGGTAAGATGGGCATTAAGATGGGTATTAAGGAGGGCACGTATTGCATGGAGCGCTGGGTGTTATACGCAAACAATGAATCATGGAACACTACATCAAAAACTAATGATGTACTGTATGGTGACTAACATAACAGAAAAAAAAAAAGTTTGTCACTTGCTTATTTGTTTAAAGAACCAGCTCTTAGTTTTATTTATCTTTTCTATTATCTTTTCAGTCTCTATTTCATTTACTTCTGCCCTGATCTTTGCTATTTCCTTCCTTCCAGTCACTCTGGGTTTCTTTTGTTCTTGTTTTTCCAGTTCCTTTAAGTATAAAGTTTGATTGTTTATTTGAGATTTTTCTTGTTTCCTGAGGTAGGCCTGCTTTGCCATGAACTTTCTTCTTTGACCTGCTTTTGTTGCATCCCCCAGATTTTGGTATGATGTATTTCCATTTTCATTGTGTCAAACCATATTTTTTTTATTTCTTTGTTGACTCATTGGTTGTTCAACAGCATGTTGATTAATCTCTACATAATTAGTGCCCTTTTTTTTCAGCTTAAAGAAGGCCCTTTAACATTCCTTCTAAGGCTGTGATGAACTCCTTTGGCTTTTACTTGCCTGGAAAACTTTTTATCTCTTCTTCAATTATGAATGATAAACTTGCTGAGAAGTGTATTCTTAGCTGGCAGTTTATTTTTGTTTTTTGGTTTTGTTTTTTCATTTCAGCACTTTGAATATATCTTGCTGCTTTCTCTGATCTGCAAAGTTTCTGCTGAAAAATCTGTTGATAGTCTTATGGGAGTTCCTTGTACACAAGTTGTTTTTCTCTTGCTACTTTTAGGATTATCTCTTTACCTTTAGCTTTAGATATTTTAATTATAATATGTTGGTGTGGATCTCTCTGAGTTCACCTTTTTTGGAACTCTCTGGGTTTCCTGTATCTAGATATCTGTTTCTTTCTCCAAGTTAGGAAAGATTTCAGCCATTATTTCTTGAAATACATTTTTTTGCCCCTTTCTCTCTCCCTTCTCCTTCCCAGATCCCTGTAATACAAATGTTAGTTCCCTTGACATTGTTCTATAGGTCCCTAAAGCTATCTTCATTTTGCAAAATTCCTTTTTATTTTGCTATTTTCTTTGAGTGAGATCCACTGCCTTGTCTTCTGGCTCACCACTTCATCTGTTTCTTCTAGTTTGCTGCTGAATCTCTCTAGTGTGGTTTTCATTTCAGTTTTTCTTCCCCCCAGCTCCATGACTTCTTTTTAGCACTTTCTTATATTTTCTATCTCTGTTGAAATTCTCACTGTGCTCATCCATTCTTCTCCCAAGGTTGGTGAGCATCTTTATGACCATCACATTGAACTCTTTATCTAGTACGTTATTATCTCCATTTTTTAAGATTTTTTTCTGAGGTTTTGTCATGCTTTTTCATTTGGAACATATTCCTCTGTTTCCTGATTTTGCTTGACTCTCTGTGTTTGTATCTGTGTGTTAGATGAAACAGCTACTTCTCACATTCTAGAAGGAATGGACTTGTTCAACCATGCCTTAGCTATTGGTCATCTCTTGAACCTTTGTGATTGTCTAAGCAGCCAAATTTACTCTAAGCAGGACCTATTCTTGATAGGTCCCGGTTGTTGAGGTTGTGCCAAGATCTGTCAGTGTTCCAGAAGGAGGGATCTCAGTCAGCTCCTGGTTTCAGGCTGATTGGGACCCAGACCCTTAGGCCACAGCTTTTAAAGTATAGAAATATATACAGTCCTGTGGGACCATGGTTGTAGAACCTTCCGGCCTCCAGACCACGTGATCTGGAGGTATCCCCTTGGCAACAGTTGTAAAAATTAGGGCTCCAGATAAGTGTATAAGCTCCTTTCTGGGAGGTACCAGCAAGCTGTAGTGAGGCCAAGGGAGAGCACAAAGATGATGTTCTCTAGCCTACATTCCCTTAGAGCACCTCTGTAGCCATTAGATGTGTGGCAAACATGAAGCTTGCCTTCAGGTTGAAGCTCCAGGACAAGTAGATCTTTTTTTTTTTTTTTTTTTTTAGGAAGATTGCAGTGTGTTTCAATCTATTGTCTGTACAGTGCTCTGGAGGGTGATAGCCTGCCAAAAACTATTCCTCTGATTGTTACAACCCTGTGGGACTCAGGAATGCAAGCCCCCCTGGCCACCAGTGCCAGGCAATCAAGGAAAGTCCCTGTCTGGTCTGTTGCACCCCCACGTTTAGCAAGGCGGCTGGAGAGTACAGGGGCAAGGCATGACTTCCAGCTTTAACAGGGCATCAGGAGAGAGCAAGAGTCATGTGCGCCCACCAGCTTTAGGAGGTGAGCTGGAGAGTGTGGGAACTATGTGTACCTCCCTGTGCTAGCAAGGTAAAGGGAAAGTGCAAAAATGGTGCCCATGAGCACCTCCATCTGGGAGTCCCAGCAGGCCCCTGCCCCTCTTCAAGATTAGCAAATGGATCTCCTTCACAGTAGTCAAGGCACTTTTCAAACTGTTGCTTTGATGCTGAGCCCTGGGGTGAATGAGTGTGCATGAGCCCTTTTAGAGCAGTATCTCAGTTCCCTATCACTCTTTGGGTCTCCTGGACATAAGCCCTGTTGTTTTTCAAAGCTAGACATTTTGGGGGCTCATGTCTCTGTGCAGGTCCCAAGGGTTGGAGTGCCTGCTGTGGGGCACAAACCCCTTGCTCCTCAGGGAAACTTTGTGCGATCTCTCCCAACTGTGGGCCACTGTGCTACAGGTGAAGTTGTTGGCAAGATCATGTTATGCCTCTCCTACCATCCCCCCCACCTCCATTCTTTTACCACTGCCACCAACCCCTCTAATTCTGGCCTCATACCTTTCACCTGACCATTTTATAACTTCCTATTGGCCTCCATACCTCTTTAAAGATTCCCTTCTGTCAACAAAATAGGACTTCTTTGCCCATCCTGTGAAGGTTCTTGATGTGATGGCCCTTGCCAATACTTAAGGCTCTTCTTCCTTGACCCTCCAGCTACATCTTATCACTCACTTGCCACATGAAATGCTCTCTATTTTTCCAAACCCTGACTTTGCTCACAAAATTCCTTACATCTGGAATGCCACTGTAAATTAACTCCAACTCAAGATATTACCCAAAGCTTGTCTAAATTTCTACTAATTTCATAAAACTCCATCACAAACCTCCATCCATAAACCTCCATCCTTCTCCTCCATCACAAACTAGAATTGGAGTTTCCCTACTTTTTGCTCCAATATCTTGTTTTGGTTTTCTTAGTGTAACTACTTACAGCATTCTGGTTTGTATTACACCTAATTATTTACACACACAATTATTTCTTATTTTTTCCCACCACATAGAAATTTTTTTTGTTTCTTGGTTTGTTTGTTTTATCTCCTCTAGAACACAGTAATGTACTTTCCATGTTATGGAGATTCACTGAGCAATATAGTAGTCACTAGCTGCATTTGTCTGTCTCAATTAAAAGTACTTAAAATTAAATATATTTAAAAATTTAGTTCCTCCATTGTACTTGTCACATTTCAAGTGATAATAGGCACATATGGCCAGTGGCTACTGAACTAAATGGTGCAGGCATAGAATATTTTCATCACCAGAGAAGGTTCTATCAGATAGCACCTTTGTAGAGACTCAATAGAGTTCAATTAGAATTTATATATAATTATCAACAAAGTACCACAAGAACAGGAAACAAGGAGGGAATCTTGAAGACTACTTTTCTGATAGTTTAGAGGATAGAATGATTTCTGCACTCAACTCTCTTCTCTGTGAGGTTTTGGTAAGCTGAGAGCACCCAACATTTGCTATCTCTATCATATTTAAAACCACCCCAACGAGGCCAGGACAATTTTCTGTTACTTCATATATAATTAATAGTGGTTAAGGAAATTTATATGGCAACTGTTTTACAGAAGCTTTAATTCACACTTTCAATATTTAAAAAGGTTGCTGTCACGGCTGATAGGAATAAAATTAAACCCACCAGCTGTGGTTTGTTTTTGAAGAAAACATTTAACATTTTATTTCTGCTTTGTCTGTCGTCCTTGTAAATGTCAGAAATACAGAATTGAAATGTACTGAATATCCTGGTTTACTGTTAGAGTCTTCTGAAAATGTTTGTTTTTTAAAATTAGATGGATATTTTGGTAATTTTTAGTGGGAGATTTTTGTTTCTTTTTATAGTGGTAGAAAATGCACAGTTCTTATATTTGCTTAGGGAAAGAAATGTGGTAATAAAATCCATTTGAATACTTTCTAGTTTTTATACTCTTTGTGAGACTTGTCATCAAAGGATGATCAAGGATTTTTAAAAGAGATATATTTTCCAATTCTTCCATTTATTAGATTTTTGAGTCTATTCCAAGAAATGTCATCCTAGATCATTTAAAATTGACCAGGTGTTTAGCCATAAAGGTCAAAGTATTTTGCTGAGACTTAGTAGTTTTCATGACACATTCTAGAATCATAGCACTGAATTACAAAGTTTCCTTTTGATCTGTGGCACTGATGTTACACAGTGGGCTAATAGAACTTACTTGTCACAAAATTCACTTACAGTCTAAGAGAATATAGTTTGACAATTTAATTCTTTTCCATTATTTTTAACTAGGAAAAATTTTCTACTATTCTTTTTAATGTTTTTGCCTTATAAGCAGTCAGCCATTGGTAATTACCCTAAGAACAAAGACTTAAGTACAAAAACCTAGGCATTACCCATTATTATATATCAGTACTTGTTAATGTCATTCTAATCAAAATAAAATTATTCAAATCTAAGCAGTATCACATATTATGAAGAATTTCCTGATTGGATCTCTCAAAGTTCACCATTATCTCACAATATTATTAACCACTCTTGGTCTGCTTGCCTCCAAATATTTCCTTTACCAACCTATGATGATATCAGCATCCTCCTGTACTGAACCTAAAATCTCCACACAGAGAGCAGGTCATTTGGATTCGATACAAAAAGATGGAGTCCTTCCAAAATGTCATGAGTTTCATTAACATACCACAAGTAGTTACTTTCTTTCATCAATTGATTATGAGTCTAAAAATCATAAAGTAGACACAAATTTACACCATAGTATGAGAAATATGGAGAGAACACCATCATGGGCACCCAGGACGCAAAGGAAGTAGATGGTGGCAGCATGACAACTCCAGGGCAGAGCGGGGTTCCAGGAATGAGCTGTAGGAGGGCACAAGAGGGGAACTTTTGGCTTTGTAGTTTTGCCTAAGGTAGTCCCTGCCTTTACAGAACAGAATGACCAAGTTAAATCAGTTCCCTTATGTCAGCTCATGTAATACACACACACATAGTATTTATGCTAAATTAACAATCTTCTATTAAAATGGTAGGTTTATATCCAAAAACAACAACACAAAAACATGCCAATAAATGTATTTGCTAATATATTTATAGTTCAGTACAGTAGTTTCAGTGAGATTAGAATAAATAGTGGAACCTACTGTTTGCCAGTTCGTTTGCGCTTTCTGCACCCCTGTCATTTTATAATGCTCTACCAGTATTTATCACAGACTGCAAAAAAAGGAAAAAAATCCCTGAATATGTAAAAATAGCAGCTGTTATTTGCCATTAACAATAGGGTAACTTCATAAATCTTTAGAAACTCAAGGAGAAAACAGAAGTGTGTGGCTTTAAGATTGGTCAAAGTAAATTTTTATTCTGTCTTCAAGCCAAAAAATAACTTAGGTTTTTAATTTAAGCTATTATTCCTTTTGTTTATAAATATTTTTGGAAATACGAATCTACCACTTTATCTTTGGTCACTGTATCACATGGATGTTAATATCAACATTTGGTAATTAATTTCTTAAAAATCAACAGATAAAAGTAGTGTTAAGAAATTAATCCACACCCCAAATTTTAATTTCATCCAAACAATATGGCAATATCTCTCAGTTCAAATCTCAAATATTTCTTGGATTTATCATATTTTATATGCCTCAAATGATACCGCCTGGGTAAAATAAGCTTAAAATGTCCTCATAATTTCTAACATTGGTTCACTGCTGTCTCCTGAATATTTTCCTGGTGCTAATATCATACCCATCAAATAATGTTACCAGAGTAATTTATATAGTTTGAATACACAAGTCAAATACACAACATCTCCCCTCTTAATATCCTGACACATAGACCTTTCATAATCTGACCATTAACCTATCTCTGCTATCACCTCCAACCTTGGACCAGTGAGCCCACCATACCAACCTACGCCAAGCAGACCTCAAACTGCTCTCTCCTACATTTCTACATCTTTGAAATGCTTTTCTCACTGCTTTACACTGATATCTCCAGATATTTCAGGAATTAATTTAAATTCTATTTCATATTTGTAATCCTTTGTTAATGTGTTGCTTCTAAAAAGTCTCCAAAAGATTTTTTGTTGTTATTATTCCACAAACCTGTTTCTGTGACCTCAACTTTCATTATGGAGCAGAATTATCCATTTTGTGGTCTGCCTTGATCAAATTAAACATCTGTCTGCAAAATTTCTACTATACTTTTGATATGGTCAAAGCTCTAAACAAATTTATCTAGTAGTTTGCAAAGAATTTTCATTATTTCTATAAACACAAAAGCAATAAAAAAAACATAAGCATCATTGGAGGTACTAATGTAATCTGTTTCTGCATCCTTCTTGGAGGTGATTTTAATATAACATCATAAGATAGAAAATATCATGTTCCTTGTTCTGTCAAGGTCATTTGGTCACTGATTTCAAAGGAGTCAATGTTTTGGAGCAGTTTGACATCCTGCTTGTACGTCTTAAGCGAGGTTTAGTCAATACAGTAGGAAGAATCATTAGTTATTCAAGGTAAAACTTTCAAAAAATGCGACTAAGACACTTTGACCTTCTCTGAATCAGGAAATGCTCTGTGCATCTTTATGCTCTTTTAAATATAATTTGTCTAAACTGTCTAAAGTAAATCAAAAACTATCACTCAACCCTCTTAGTAAAAAGGGTAAATTTTAATTGCAGAACTTAAAACCTCACAATTAAAAGTTGTGCTGCTACTTAAAGCCAGCACAAACACAGGAATGAACACTGGTGCATACAAATTAGATTTGTTAACATATTTGTAATTCTGAAGGATACTCTAAAGCATAGACCATTTATATGCTTTAAATGTTTTCATAAGAGAGGACCAAAATGGATGATTGTTACACTTTTATAAAGTTTTGTCATTTATGTTCTTAGAAATAACTTTATGACTAGCAAGACCTTTTATCTGATGAAATGTTCTTAACGTACCTCAAACAGAAACATATATGTGAAAAGGAAAAAAAATTCCTTTATCCTGAAAACTGTACTTAGAATCATAATATTGTTTAACATGTGCACTTTTAAGGTTAGATTGAAAATGGTGCCACTAATCAATAAATAAAACTCAAGAAAAAAAGTCTACCCAAAATGTAAGAAGGAAAAAAATGAATGTTACTACTGCTAAGCACAGAGTAACATCAATTTCCTATTCCTTCCAAGCAAAGATGTATTGTCTTCTACATGGGATATTGTCTTATTTAATAACAACTTTATAACAAACATATATACTCAAATGATATAATTCTTCATTATCCTAACTAATTGGACACATAAGTATAGGGTTATAGCAGAAAGGAGAGAAAATATATGGTGACATTATAATTAAATATTAACTAATATGTAGATCCCAATATTAAAAGAAGCTGCAGAGCAAAAAGATATAGATTTACCCACCTACTTCTGGAATGCTCAGCCCCTTGGGTTCAGAATTTTCAGAAAAATAGGTTGAGGGGAGAGTAGTAAGAATTTGGTAGTTTTTTAGTATTCAAGAGGGCCATGGTGGAGAATATTGTGTGTGTGTGTGTGTGTGTGTACGTGCAGGGGAATGGAGGTGTAAAATCACAACAGAATCACCATCACTGAAAGAAAAATAACACATTGGAGTGTTGAAAGGGGAAGCTGACTTGAAGACCAACTTTGTGAATTCCACAATTTTGCAGAGGTTAACAATAGTTAAATATAATAACAACCAACATTAACTGAAAGCCTATTAAATGCCAGGGACTGTCCTGAATATTTTGGTTATGTTTTTAACATTCACAAAAACACTGCCATTTAGAAAGCATGGATCCATTTACAGACGAGACCAAGGTTGAATGGCCTGGGAGAGACCGAGATTTGCATTCAGGTTTATCTAATGCCCACATCAGTGTCCTTTCTATCACACTACACTCTGTAATTAAAGGAGAATCCATTCAAGGGAATATCTGTAGCATATGTAACTACCAATGTGTAAACCTTAACAGGAATAATGCAATTTAGTAGAATAGTGAGCACCTACAACAAATCACTGGATCTGGGTGGAATTTTGTTGAGTACAAAATGCTTATGAAAGAGCTTCATTCCCAAAGAATGCCTGAAGATATAAGTTACAAAAGCACTGACAAGATATACAGTGGACTCAGGTGACTCTTTTTATTCTGAATAAGAAGAGCAAATACTATGAATTTGCCAGTAGAAATCGTAGAGAAGATAAATTGATTGCTCTAATCTTTTAGCACAATCATAACTAAAAGCTCATATAGCTTCAACTTCATTATTTTTAACAAAATTCACTATGTTACAGTTACTTGTGGAGTACAAAGTACCATAAATAATTTAAATTAAACTACACTTGTCAAAATAAATGAACAAGTAGGTTTTATGATGCAGTACATTTTATGATGCCCTGATTCTTTAATTTGTGTGTTTTGCTTAGTTGCTAATTCACAAAAAAACTATAATCTGCAATGGCTCTTGTACTCATTAGTATAGATTACCAATATCCCAGCTCAACAGGAAAATCAGTATGGAGAGGCACTGTACTGAACCAAAATGTCTCTTTAATAATATCCTATGAGTATTTTATAAACACTGATTTGAAGGAAATAGGAGAAATACTTCACCTTACTCCATACTAACTCATCAATTATTCCCATGTATAAGGATAGGAGAAAATCTGTAGCTATCTCTGTATCTACATTTATACCTATCTATAAGAGTATCTATAGGATTCTAGACTCACTAACTATCCTTATCTAAGTTATCTGATTATATTTCCCCCAAAAAAGAAGTTTCTTACTAATTTATTAATTCTGCCTTCATATAATCAATGTATCAAAATTTAGATTATCAAGTTATTGATATTATACTACATGTATACACACAAAATGTTTTCTTTAAGACTGGTACTAGAGCTCTCCAACAAGATCTAGGTAGAATCATTGCAAGGTAAAACATTAAAATAACTTAAAATAGTTGGGTTTTTTTTAAAGGTTTTATTTATTTATTTGTCAGAGAGAGAGAAACAGAGAGCACAAGCAGGGGCGAGAAGCAGACAGAGGGAGAAGCAGGCTTCTTGCTGAGGAGGGAGCCCAATGTGGGACTCGGTGGGGGCTGGATCTCAAGATTCTGAGACCATGACCTGAGCCGAAGGCAGACACTTAACAGACTGAGCCACCCAGGTGCCCAGGCCTACAACTGTTTAAAATTGTGTTCCCAGTACTAATTTCAAGGATCATAGTGGCCTTCCCCATAAGTTATTTATTGACTCTAGACTTATGATTTATTGATAGATTTCACAAAGGATTAAACTCAAGGAATATATATTTAAATATTAAGCAGAGAGCTCCAATTTTATATGTACTGTAATAAAAAAATGAGTATTTCTAAGTCTTAAGGATATAAATTGAACTGTTCATGATCGTTGGTACTCCACTCACCTCTCTTACAGAATATATCAGCATAGTACATTCTGATGTTACACTTTCATGTTTATTTGTTATCTTAAAAATCCTAGAGCTATAGAATAATTTTCAAAATTTATTGTTGTTCTGATTGTACTTAACCAACTTCCACTCTTAAAAGAAGTTTATTCTTCTTATCTTGATGAGTTTAGATTAAAGACATCACCTTCATTCCAAAATTATGTACTATGATAGTAGTTAAGGACAGGTCAATTGTGGTTAGGGGACATCAAAATGGTATGTATCATCATCTCCTTAAATTAAAATAAATTAGGTAACAGTTCCCTGAAGTCCATTTCCAATTGATTCATTTACTAGGTATGTCCCAACAATGTGCATTTTATACATTTTTATATGCTCACCATTCAAATATATGCTGCCATTTAGTTTGGGATTTCTCCTAACAACAAGAGACTAAAGTTATGCCACAAAAAAAGGGACACAGCTGGAAAATGCTTATTCCCACCTTCATGACCAAAAGTATAACTCAGCTACAACACCTAAACTGTCATTGGACTATTACCCAAGGGGATCACACTTTGGGGCTTAAACCATGATTCCACATAAACGCTAGATCACAGCACAGTCGGTCAACTTCAAATTGCTTGATTTGCCCCAGGCCCACTTCATTAGTTGTGAAAACCCACAGCTACTCTTCCACACCATTAGCCCAAATTGAACTTCGTCTTATAGGTTTTATACTTGACTTATACTAAAATGTTGTATAATACGCCTAGCTCTTTAAAAATATTCAGATTTTTCAAATAAAGATAATAGATTTCATACATTAAAAAAATGTTAGTTGAGTGCTACTACGTTCTAGGCACTGCACTCAGTCATCACATGCAGGCCAGTCCTAAGTAATGGGTTTTATTATTTTTCTTTCACAGAGAAGGAGAGACGTGAAAGTCACGTAAGTTTACTAAGTTAATAATTATGACCACCATTTCTAGAGCACCTGCCAAGAAACAGAGGTTTTACTCACAATCATTATGATATTTAATAACAAAATTTTACAAGAGAGATATTAATCTACCCTTAGCATAGAGAAAAAGAGGATCCTCTGAGTTGAGCTACTTGCCTAAACATCTTAACATGTGAACAAGCTAGTGATCAACCCAAGTGTGTCAGACCCAATAGCTCACACTCAAGCTGAAGTCCCATAGTTCTCCTGACACACAGATGCATGTTTTCATCTCCATCCACATATATCTTCTTATCTTTCCATGAGATAATGAGGTTTCCTTTCTCCATTCTGAATGAGAATTCACTCCTCAGCTGACTCAAAGTCAGTACAACTGGGAAAGGAAAGCAATGACACCAGGTTTAAGAGCAAAACTGCAATATGATTTCATTAGATTAGGTCTCACACAAGTCATCTCATAGACTAGTGATGCGCCAGAATGTGCAGGTAGGCTAAAATACACAAAAATCAAAAGCACGAATTCTAAAAGGGCACAACATATCATTATTTAAATGGATAGCCCTTTCCTAACCATAATGTAAAAAAAAATGCAAATTTATAATTTTTAGTTAGAAGAAACGAGAGATTATTTAGCCACGTGACTTCATTTTACAGATCAAAAAACATGAAGCCTAAATAAATGAAGCTATCCATATGGCCAGTTGGGAGATAAAATGAAGGTTTGGATTCAGACTTCAAGCCTTCAGCCAGGAGCTCTCTCTATACTGTGATGTTGCATTCTTGTAATAATTATTTGAGGGCAAAGGACAAAATTGAGGCAAGTGGTGAAATAAATGGATTATCATCCTGTCAACAAATGATTTGACTATGGCCTTATCTGTTAGTAGAAAATAAATTAGATGAACTGAATATAAATCTAAAAATGTCCTCAACAGTCAATTTCATTGTGTTTGTCTAGAAAGTCTAGTTTTTCCAAATACTCAGTTAAAAAAAATGACCTTTAGTGAATGAAACCTTCTGATTGTTTCCACAACTATGTATAACTTTATAAATTATATATTTGTTTAGTTTAGTATACAACTAACCTAAACTATAGGAATTAAATAAGTATAAGTTGTTTACATCAATTCACATGCTATATGTTATATATTACATTATATTTTATTTATAATATTGTGTTATAGAAATATATTTCTAAACTTAATTCACTAAATACCCTGCATATATGAATGAAGGATTGGTATAATGAGGGAATATATGAGAGTAAGGAATAAAGTATCTTATAAAACTTTAAATGGGATTCTATTAATAACAGTGGTAAAAACCTGGCATCAAACAAGTTGCATATAATTCAATACAAGTAAAATTTTAAAACATTAAAGGACTGAAATTAGATTGTAATGGACTCTTTAGATTAAATCAATGCAATTAAGAATATGATGAAGTATCCAGTTATCTGTTTTCTGAGCCTTTGAAAAGTGGAAATATTAATGGAACTGTACAAGAAATTAGTGCTGACTAGATTAATTGCCATAGCGATTGTCATATTATAAATATGTTATTTGTGACAATTATGCATCAGTATAATGCACGGGTTGTCACACTACTTGAACAAATCTTTAGATTCTGAATAAAGATCAGCAAGCATTTCCTCATTTCCAACATTACTACAAATTTAGAACACTCTAGAAGCAAAATGAGAAATTCTGTCCTAACATTGCATGTGTTTTTAAAAGTTTACCAGCACTTCAACTAATAAGTTGGGGGAAATTAAGCAGTAAAAATGCAACCTGAGGAAACCTCAACAGGAATGTAAACTAAACGGGTGGGGAGGTCTGTAGGTGTCAATCAAGAACAAAATGCAACTGTCAAGCTTGCTTTGCTAACAAACTGTCACATCAACAATATGGAGTTAATGACTACAAATTAACTGTATACCAGATGCTTGACACTTTGTTATGACACTTAGCAAGCTAGTTGACATTTGGGGATCAAAGCTTCTTTAATTACACTTTGTATAACATGTGCAACCTTTATGCTAATGTCCAAATATTCCTTGGAGCAAGACTGTCCAAGTAAAAACGACCACAGACTGTTTTCTAGGTGTAGGTTTTTGAAAGTATTCATGTGGCTCTAAAAAAGGCGGGGCGGTGGCGGGGGGAGGAGGAGCTGAGCAAGAGCCAGGCTTCAATGCACAATGTTATTCAGTATTACCATTGCCTAAAATAACACTGTTTTTTAACTTGGTGAACTGGTGAAGCACTTTTTCTCACATATAGACATAGTCTGTGAAATAACACATTTTCAAACAAGGTGGTAATAATATTTAAAGCCATTTATAAAAAGAAAGACAACTAGGCATATCAGAATTTAAAATAACTGGAAAAGGTATTAAAGAGTACAGAGATAAAAAAAAAAACAAAAACAGGGGCGCCTGGGTGGCTCAGATGGTTAAGCGTCTGCCTTCGGCTCAGGTCATGATCCCAGGGTCCTGGGATCGAGCCTCACATCGGGCTCCTGGCTCAGCGGGAAGCCTGCATCTCCCTCTCCCTCTGCCTCTCTCCCTGCTCATGCTCTCTCTCTCCCTCTCTGTATCTCTGTGTGTCAAATGAATAAATAAAATATTTAAAAAAAAAACACACACACCACTAACTGCCTTTCAGAACACTGATTTGAGTGATTTTTCAAGTCCTTTTTAGGGAAATGGTTTGACATTTTCCCAAGTGAATAAAACTCAACAAATGATATAAGCAAAATTTTACATTATAGGTATAATACTGAACATGTATAACCATGAATTATAGGCCATGTCAACATAAGAAAATGTTAACATTTTTACCAGCTTTTAGCATAAGCTCAAATTAACAACAACAAAAGACTGTCTTAAAATTAAGAAAATTTAGAAAATAGCTAATAAATCAAAAAGAAAAATATGTCAATAAAATTATCTACATATCTATACTAATAAGTTAATGATGCAATAACAATATGAATCCTATCAGAGCTTCCTTTGGAAAAAACACTCTTTGTGTGTTAGACACAGTTAAATAATATTGTTACAAGATTCAGTGGCATGTGACCCTTCTTCCCACTTTTGCCTGGACTATACTTCTTGGGAAAAGGCAAGTTTGTGATACGTGAATTAAAATAAAAGAAAGGAGGGCGCCTGGGTGGCTCAGTTGGTTAAGCAACTGCCTTCGGCTCGGGTCATGATCCTGGAGTCCCGGGATCGAGTCCCACATCAGGCTCCCTGCTCAGCGGGGAGTCTGCTTCTCCCTCTGACCCTCCTCCCTCTCATGCTCTTTGTCTCTCATTCTCTCTCTCGCAAATAAATAAAATCTTAAAAAAAATAATAATAAAATAAAATAAAAGTAAGGAAAGAAAAATATATAATACTAAAACTGGAAAGCACATCGAGAGTCAGCTAGTCCAAACTCTTCACTCCATAAATAGGACAAACCATGGCCTCAATAAGTGGAAATCTCCAAGCCATGGGATTATGGACTGGAATGCCTAAATGCCGTGTAATTCTATCAGTTGGTGAGCCAGTTATTGAATACCTACTGATCTCTTACACTGGCAAGCACTCCTCTAGGTGCTAGTAATGTTGGCAACTCAGCCGCAAACTATGGTTGCCCTGACCAACACTGTGACCACCAGCAACAAGAGTCACTCACTGATGAGCACCTGAAATGTGGTTAGTCTGGACTGATGCTTGCTATAAGTATAAAATATGTACCAGATTTCAAAAACTGTGTATTAAAAATGGTAAGATATCTCATTAATAATTTTTGAATGTTGACTATATGTTAAAATAATATTGGGATATAGCTGCATAAAGAAATAGATTATTAAAATGAACTTATCTGATTTCTTTCACTTTTTAAAATACGGCTATAAGAAATCTTAACTTACAGTATGGTTCACATTTTACTTCTATTGGACAGCACTGAACTGGTCCAAGAGAGTCCCTCCTCGAGGAACTAAAGGTTGGAGATAGGAAATAAGTAAATGAAATAAACACATGCTATAATGAAGATAAAATCAGGTGGCCTGATAGAAAGCGACAGGGTGTGGGTGTGCTTTAGCTGGAGCTACCTGTGAAAGTCACTCTGAGGAGTGGAGACTGAAGTGGAGACTTAATGAGAAACACACTGACAGAGGATTGAGCTTGGTGAATGCAGGATCAAGGAGAAGGTGACTGTGGATGCAGCTAGACTGCCCGTGAGGTCGGAGAGAGAGATAAGAGACAAGCCTGTCTGAACGCAATGTTTGAAAGTCCCAGGAAGGAGCTGGGATTTCCTCTGGCTGCTGTGGGAAGTCACCGCGGGGTGCTGATTATCACCACACCCAGGGCTGTGGCCTTCATCAAGCGACCACCATTTCTTGCCTCTTGTAGGGTCACCACTTCCTTTTTGGTCATCCTGTCTCTCTTCTTGAGCGTCAACTGTCAGTCTTCTACGTTAGGCCTCAATATTAATTAATATTCATCAGTAAATTTCCAAATGTAATATTTTTAACTTCCCATTAGCAAAACATTCAAAGGAAATCAGATTTATTTGTTAAAAAAGTGGATCTTCCTTTGTGGTTTGGACAATAAAGAAAGCAACTTTTGACTCAGATACCACCCTATCTCTTTTAACTTATCCTAAGCTCTAAAATCATATTTTCATTCTAGGTTCTCATGCTAGTTCCCTCAGTACATCTTCTCTGGTTGTGAAACTCCATGAAGGGACATGTATCCATCAGGATCTCAGCACAGAATGCACAGAATTCACTCAAATGTTGTAACTGAGGACAGTTACATGATGTAGGGAGCATTCACAAGAAGATGCGCAGAGCTGGAGCAAACCTGAGAGAGTATGGCACCCTGGGGCTGCCAGGGGTGGGAGACGAAAAGGGCAAGGAAGTGAAATAGTTACTGCAACTGGAGAGTAGCTGGAGCTATAGGAAGAGATCACCCTGCAGGAACTGTGGACTTTGGAGGAGGGGATGAAGCCACACCTCATTAAGGCAACAGGAAGGAAGTAAGGGAAATAAATGCCTGACCCCACTCTCTCTTCCTGATCTCCAGATGGCACTTTCCATTGGCTGAGCACATCCAGAAGACAGAGGGCAAGAGAGGCCCATAAGACAGTCCATAAAAATTTGGCTCCCAGAGCACAGGGCCAAGTGGCAAAGGATGTGGTGTAGATCCGGCAGAACTTAACAGAGAGTCATGGCATCCTCCCTCCTTTTATTTTATGTAGTCCTGAACTGGGATTGGCAGCCTATAGCTAAAAGCCTTTTTTGTAATCATAGCTATCACTAGGTACTTCCGTAGTGGAGATAAACACACATTAGGAACTGATCCTTTCTTTATACCCTTCTCTCTTTCCACAAGCAGAAATAATAAGAATGTACAAACTCCGCTCTCTACTACCATAGAATAAGAGCAAATTGGAGAGTGTAAAGGTTCTGTTTCATCATTAATTTAACAAACCATTAATTGATTTCTTTCAAAGTGCCAGGTGTTAAATATTTCCAGCACTAAATATCCCAGTAGTGAAAGAACAAAGTCCCTGTCTGGAAGAATTCATATACTAATGAGCAGAAAACAAAACTAAGGAAACAAATCAGATAATTTCAGATGTTGATAAAAGCTAAAGCAAGAATAACATAGCATAATGTAACAAAGGGTGTCTGGCTGAGAAGATATGGGCAACATGAGTTAGAATGCATCAGAACTGGCTCCGTGTCATGTAACTCATACCTAATGGATAAGACTGAAGTTACTCACAGGAAGATATCAGGGGCAGAATTTCTGTAGAAGAAAGAAATGCATGGAGGATCAGGGGATCTACGACACTGTCAGAGGTATGTGGGCTGGCCAAGGAGTCTCAAAGAAGCCCCAGTACCTGCCACCACGCCTTTATCCTAAAACCAGCCAAGAAGAGGCACACACAGTCAGTGGCACCACCTTCCTGCTACTGAGGGGATGCAGTTGCCCATGAGATGACCTTTTCTAATTCCCAAATGTGCCACAAAATCTAGCTGAAGCCTTGGGTAGGGCTTTCTAGGCCATGGTAGAATGCATGGATTCTATTCTAAGTGCTAAGGAATGCATTAGAGGTTTTGAAGTTTTAATTTTTTTTTTTAAAGATTTTATTTATTTATTCATAAGAGACAGAGAGAGAGAGAGAGGCAGGCTCCTCGCTGAGCAGGGAGCCCGATGCGGGACTCGATCCCAGGACTCTGGGATCATGACCTGAGCCGAAGGCAGACGCTTAACCATCTGAGCCATCCAGGCACCCTGAAGTTTTAATTTTTAAGTTTAAGAATATAATATTCTCTGGATGGCTTTGCTTTGGACTAATGCATTCATTAAACCATGGCTAAAAAACAGAGCTCAGTATATTTCAAATTAAATTATTAATATAACCCTTTGTATATGCAAGTCAATTAAAATCATGAGTAGCATATAATTATAAATCCATACTCCAATACAGAAAGAATATTAGAGATGTTCTTTTGTAATAGATCATTATCCTACTCTGATTTCTATGAAGGAAGGGTAGGATTATCAACTGTCCCCTAAAAACTGTTCTACAAGAGTGTCAGGGCCACCATATTCAAACCAACAACCAAAAGAGAGAACAAAATAGGAAGGAGAAAGCTTTTTCATGTTTCTCTTCTAGATGATCTCACCACACCATCAATCATGTCGCAAATGAAAAAAATACCCCAAGTATGAAACTTGCCAATCCAATGCCAGAGTTCTAGACCATAACACAGGTCCATTAGATCCTGATAGTCCATAGCTGTACTTCAAAGTAGCCAAATCTGTCTCTTCATGAAGACACAGCCTGAGAAAGCCAGGACCAACTCTGGAAAAGTTCAGAAGTGGACAGAGTAGAAGAAGTATCCTACAGACTACTAATCAAACTACCTGGAGTAATGATCCCATCCAAAAGAACTCAATCACTTCTCCAGTTTGTGAACATGGCCTCAGTAGACTAATCCTTTTATACGGTATTTAGTTCCTTTTAATGGACTTAGTGGTAATCTTTTTTTTTTCTACTTTACTAAAATTGAAAAATGACTAACTCTATCCACATACTATAGCAATATGTTATTTTTCCTATCTAGTAACAAAGAGCTTTTTCCCACATAGGTAGGTATATTATATGTAGTGCATAAGCTTCTGTGAGGTGTATTTTGAAACCCTAAGATTATTTTTTTTAATACTAACATTAAAAATCCAATTCAGTAAATTGTCCCCTACTTGATCATCAACAGCCTATCTTAATATTAAAACTTAAATTATATATTTTTAATTTTTTTATGCCAATCAATAAAACAGAAAGGGTTGCATGCCCCTAGAGCACAACCCAACAAACCAAAAACCAGATAAACAAAACAAACAACAAAATAATCCTGAGACAAAAGAAAGGAAAAAGAAAAATACCTTAGAGAAATTACTTTGTTTTTTCAATTCTGAAGCAGGAATAATATTACATTTGAAGCCTATGAGGAATAGAGAGGTTAAGATGTGATAAAATTCATAAGCTATGATAATCAATATACCTAGAATTTATCCCATTTTTCTCTAAAAGTTGAATAAACACCATATGCATAATCTCAAAACTTCTGTGAAACAGGAAACAAAGGGGATAGTCAGAGATGACTTAGAAAATCATATGTAGGATTAAATACTGAGTTTTCCATGAACTTCCTACCCAGCTCCACAATCTGGTACCATTATGTGCAAAGCTGCCCTTCAAGGTAGCAGAATGCCATACCAAGTCACTCTTTGGCTCTCAAATCTTCCATATACTTCTCTACAACTGTGCTTTTCTTCCACTGGCCATTTGGCGGTTTCTAACTGCTACCAGCTTTTGTTTTTTTTTTTAATTTTAATTTTTTTAAACCAAAGGTAATTTTATTTCTCAGAGTTAACCACTATTGCTATTGCTATTTTGGTCTATTTTTCTGTTAGATCAATTCATTCACATATTTAACAGATATTTAATGAACTCTTACTTTGTACAGGGATATGTCTCTGAACAGATCAGGTTCCTGCTTTCATACTTCTTATCAAACAAGTTTTGTAGCCTGTTTTTTCTTCCCGACACTTCCCGTTATGCCATACACGATCATTCTGCAATTATTCTTTGAAAGCAAAGATGTTCGTGGTTACATAATACACCATAATAGGAATGCACCAGGACTTACTGAACAAGTGCCCATTGTTGGCAGTTGGATTATTTCAATTTTTTTGCTGTGCTCAACAGTACTTTAATTCAGACATTTAAATTGTTATTATTTCCTTTGAACAGATTTCTAGAACTGAAATTCAGTTTGGCGAGCACAAATTTTTAAGGCTTGCAGTGCTCATTTCCAAATTGCTTCACGGATACCTTATACATACAATAAAGATAGAATAGTTTTATATAAACCTGCACACACGCATATGCTTTTATATCTGTGTATTTCTGATGCAAGGAAGTGTAATATTTGATCACAAAATACATGAAAAAATGTAATGTTTCCTTCTTTTTAATTTTGTTTTTGTTTTTATTTTATTTTTTAATGTTTCAAGTTTTTATTTAAATTTTAGTTAACATATAGTGTAATATTAGTTTCAGGAGCATAATTCAGTGATTCATTCACTTATATATAACACCCAGTGCTCATCACAAGTGCCCTCCTTAATGCCCATCATCCATTCACTCCCACCCCACCCACTTCCCCTCCAGCAACCCTCAGTTTGTTAAGAGTGTCTTTTATGGTTTGCCTCCCTCTCTCTTTTTTTTTTTCCCCTTTCCCCTATGTTCATCTGGTTTGTTTCTTATATTCCACATATGAGTGAAATCATATGGTATTTTTCTTTCTCTGACTTATTTCGCTTAGCATAAGACACTCCATGCTATCAGTTTTAAATTCTCAAAATGTTTTGCAAAATGAAGCCTATCTTTAGTTTCTGGACTCCTTTATCATGGACCTCTTCTATTAAGAAAAAGTACATGACAATGATTACAAAATCGTGTATTTATTACAATAAATCTTCCTCTTTCCTCTACCGCTGCCATCTACTTCCATCCATGATTGCAATAGTACACTTAGTTTTCTTCTCCTTTCGGATTATGAAACCCCTCTGTGTGCCTCAGGTAATTGAGGGAAGTTGGGTAGACAATTCTGAGGCCCTTTCAGAGTCTGCTTATCCTGAGATTTTAAAAATCAAATAGCCCGTTAATTTAATTTTTCCCCAAATTATGCTGCATTCTGTTTTCTGCACATATGCAGTCTTTAATTTCTATTTGAAATGTTGCTGTAAGGTGAGAATGCTAATGAATCTCTCTTTTTTAGATCTATGCTCTTAGATGATAAGAGTGTAACTATTTTTTTAAGTTACAATAATACACAATCTTGGGGTTTGCTCCTCTCTCCAACCATCGCCCTGTGGTTTAAGGCATTTACTATATTCACAGTCTCTTTACCAGAGTGTTGTTTAATAAGTCCCTTTTGGTAATTAACTGCTGAACAAGTGGAATATCATCTATCATTGAACAATACAGGTTTGAACTGTCTGCGTCCACTTATACGTGAATTTTTTTCAATAAATACAGTACAACTGTAAATGTATTTTATCTTCCTTATGATCCTCTTAATGACATTTTCTCTAGCTTAATTTATTCTACAAATACAGCATATAATACATACAAAATACATGTTAATCTACTGTTTACGTTATTGGTAAAGCTTATGGTCAACAGTAGGCTATCAGTAAGTTAAGTTTTGCAGGGGGTTCAAAACTTATACATGGACTTCAACTACATGGGGGTTGGGGGTCCTAACCCCTGCACTGTTCAAGGGTCAACTTGAACAATGTCTCTATTAAAATATAAACCAGCAAAATTATACACTTACACACATTTCAATGACATCCAATCCTAAATATGCTTAGGATTCTTATAGTATCATTTATTAAAATATTCTAATGTCAAATTAGCTCACACCATAAATGGGAAAGAAATGAGACTTCCACTATATCTGTAGGGAACAAAGCTACCCACAAAAGATCAAAATTGCATCTTGCAGAATGTTACATGGATTAATATTGTTACAACTACCTTTAAGATAGGAAATGCAAAACGAAGTATGTATATTTTTATTTCCTTTAACTTCTTTCTAGTGGGTTCCTTAAATTAAGGAAAAGGTGTACTTATTTATGTTCGGTGCTGTGCTTTCATAACACTTGTGTATCTTATTATATGTGACATACTGCACGTTTCCAAAAAGTTGCATTGAATGTGGAAAGGCATTGACTGAAGAAAACTTTCCTTGATTAGACTTCATTTTCCTAATACAAGGATTTCTAAAGACAGCTCTATTTTAGTTATGTAAAGCATGTAAAAAAAAAAAAAGTGCCATATGCTCAATCAAAGCTGAATTTGAAATTAACTTGTCACTTTAGACACCACAGTTTAAGAGGAAGGTTAGGATTAGTATTTTTTCAAAGTCTCCATGTTGGAATATAGTGGCTAAAGGTCCACTGGGGCCTTATGTGATTTCAAAGGAAAGAGGGAAAAAATTAAAGGAAAAAATCCAAACAAAACAAAATCCACCTCTTGTTTTCATTGTTATTAATTTAATGGTTCTGCAAAATAGAAATCAAACCATAATTTGAAAATATTATGCATAAAGAACAAAGGCAAATGTATTTACACACATTTGAATTTATAGCTTACAGGTATAAAAAGATCTACAGAAAATGTGTCTTCGGAGGACTCTATCCTAAACAATAACATAGTATCTCCCCAAAGGTGGTGGCATGTGTTGACTCATAATTTTCTGCAAAGCTGAGTATAATTAAATGTGTTTATAAATTTTTTAAAAGCTCAAAAAATTATTTTTCTATTCTATATATAAATATAATAAGAACTATTAATAATAGGAAGAACTGCTTTCCTAAAAACACCCTTTTCTGCAAACTATAAAGATAAGATTGTAAACTATAAAGATAATAAAATTATCCAATCCCATGTTTCCATTAAAAAAATCCATCAGAGCTATTCTATTAAGACAAAGAAAAGGGTCAATGTGTTCAAATCAGAAATTAAAAGGGTTTTGGGAGGCTTGGCTGGTTCAGTAGGTGGAGCATGTGACTCTTGATCTCAGGATCATGGGTTCGAGCCCCATGTTGGGTGTAGAGATTACTTTAAAAAAATTAAAAGTGTTTCATCTCTTAGCTAAATCTCCTGTTTCTAGATGCATGCGCATAATGATACTAAAAAATGACAATGGAATTTTAAAGAGTTATCGAGCTATGAAATGAAAGGCCTCATGAAGACATGTGATTAACTTATTTAAACTTTTTCACTGATGCACTGAGAAATACATTTTCTTTTATTTCTGGTATTATAATTAAAATCATCACATAATGAAATACTTCTGGATGTTAAACCTGTATCTACAGTGTGAAACAGCTGAGAAAGTCATTTGACATATTATATCACAGATAGCCAAAGGTGGCATTAAACTTAGAGCTATAAGAAAGCAATTGTAGGGTTCTAGAGGGGAGGGGGGTGGGAGGATGGGTTAGCCTGGTAATGGGTATTGAGGAGGGCACATTCTGCATGGAGCACTGGGTGTTATGCACAAACAATGAATCATGGAACACTACATCTAAAACTAATGATGTAATATATGGGGATTAACATAAGAATTAAAAAAAAAAGAAAGCAATTGTAGATGAAACTTATTTTAGCTTAATTGTTTTAAAAAGCATTCAAGTCATCATAAACTTGAAAAAAACAAAATGTTTGTTATGCCAATACAGTTATAAAATAATCACTGTGCAAATTATGTGAAAATGTTCAAATTGGTCAACAAATGGAGGCTAAATGACAATATTTTAAAAGATTATTTATCTGGAGGCTTATGCTATTTGCAAAAAATGATGCACAATTATTGAAATACATTTTCTCCACTCCAAATAGAAGGTTAATTAGTTACCAGGAATTATAACCAAAACTTAACCAAATTTGCTATGTAAATTCCACTATTTCATGGAATATCAAATGGAAATAGCACTGATTTCTTTCCACATGGAATAAGTCAAAATTTCTGCAACCTGTTGCCACATTCCACTAATAAAAGAAGTATAAAATCATGTTATTCTAAATTAAAAAATAATAAGGAATGTAAGTTTCTAAAAGTTGATCTAAGACTGTAACATATTTCTTTGACAGTGTTATTAACCAGAATGGTATTATAAATATGGAGGGCCTTCCATAAAGTGTTGTCATTAACTGTCTACAACAAGCCAAGATTTAAGTTCTATATATTATATTATTAAACTTTATCTGCAAAATAACCATGAGCATTGTATATTATTATTCCTATTATTATTATTATGAAGGTGAGTCATCTGGGACTCAGAAAGGTATTTCTAAGATCAAATAATTACTAAGAAAATGAGGGAATAAAATGCAACCCATTTCGTACAACAAGTTGACATACTGAAATTAGGGAAAGATAGGAACTTCTGAACAAATAATCAATAGCTGAATGTTGTGTAAACAGCATAAATATGCTAAGTAATGAGAAGTGAAACTCTTGCCACCATAAGAATAATGTGTGTCCAGCATGAGTGAGTGAGGGGTGAAGGGGGTGCTGGGGAAATGAAGTGAGGGGTGAAGGGGTGTGGGGTGATGGGGAAATGAAGAGTGAGAAAGAGGGAAGAAAAGAACTCATTGGGCAAGCTAAGCCATGGCAGACTTAATTTTTATGTAGTCTTTCCTTGGTCTGCTGCTAGAGTTCCTGTTTTCAGGAACTACAATTCCCCATTTGGTTTCTTTTATCAACTTTAGAAGATAACTCTTTCTAAGTCACTAGGGTATTATTTCAATTACTACTTCATCAAAAGAGTTAATATAATTTCTTACTTACTCCCAGGGAGGAGTTTACACAATGGGGGAATTTGCCCTAAAATGCATTGTGTTTTTTCCTATCATGAAGTCAATAAAGTAGAAGCTCTGTCCAAAAACATTCATTTCCTTGAGCAATTTAAGGCTGAAGTTATCACTATTTCGTACATTTGTGTACACGGGATTTTTTAAAATACTGTTGCTTAAATTTTATTTTAATAATTAAAGGAAAACATGCTATTAAATTCAAAGAATGTTTCAAATAATCAAGTCTTAAATTAAGGAGACTCTCACAGGAGGAAGAAAATGGGAAATGCATCAGTGATTGGCTTGGGAGGTAAGAGAGTTATTAATTTATTAATTTTCATGTCTTACCCAAATTGATGGATTAAAGGTTAAAAAATAATTTAAAATGAACAATGAAAAGATGCCCCAAATGTGTTTTTAATTATGTTCTCCACATTTAGTTTGTTCCTTTATTTACAAATTTAGTCTCCATATTTTATTTAAGAACATTAAAAAGAAGAGACAAAGAGTTGATAATTTTACATTATTAAACTCATGTCCTTATCCACGCTATTCTATATATTACTCCTTTTTTTCCCACAGCTTTATGGAGTAATAATGCACATACCATACATTCATCCATTCACACTGTACAATTCAATGATTTTAGTATATTTACGGAGTTGTGCAGCATGACCACAATCTAACTGTATAACATGCTAACTCCCCCCAAAGACACCCCCCACACATTAGCTGCCCTTCTCCATCTTCTCCTGCAGCCCTAGGCAACCACTAATCTACTTTAGGTCTCTGTAATTTTGCCTATTCTGGTCCATTTCTATACATGGCATCATATAGTATGCAATCTTCTGTGACTGATTTCTTTCACTTAGCATAATGTGTTCAAACTTCATCCATGTTGTAACCTGTATCCATTCCCTTGCCTATTAATACTGAATAATACTGTATTATATGGATATGCCACATTTTGTTTATCGATTCACCAGTTGATGGACACCTGTGTTGTCCACATCAAACATCTGTGTTGTTTCCTTGTTTGGACTATTATGAATAACACTATGAACACTCGTGTCCAAGTTTTTCTGTGGACATATATTTATTCAGTATATTTCTGATTGACACCTAAAAATAAAGACAACTTGGGAACCTGGGTGGCTCAGATGGTTAAGCATCTGCCTTCGGCTCAGGTCATGATCCCGAGGTCCTGGGATCGAGTCCCACATCGGGTTCCCTGCTCAGCGGGGAGCCTGCTTCTCCCTCTGCCTCTGCCTCTCTCTCTCCCTGTCTCTCATGAATAAATAAATAAAATCTTAAAAAAAAAAACAGTAAAGACAACTTGCCTTTATATTTCAAATGTATTATCATGCACAATAATACTTTACCTCTGGGAAACAGCTGATATATTGAAAAGCTTCCTGAAGCCCCTTGTCTGACATCTGGCGATTTGCACAAACAGCTGTATCTATGCACATGTAAAACTAAAGCGATGGAAAGAATTAACACCCTGAGTCCACTGCCTTTTGCATATCAATCTAGATTCCAAATTCTGCACCTTAAAAACTAGAAGCAAAAATGTGTATTGAAATGTCAATTTGACTGCTTAATATTAAAAAAAAAACATTTTTATAGCAACAAAATAATATTGCATGTAGTATATACATATCAATAGAAAGCATATTTGTCAACCTCATCTTTTCCTTTCCCAACCTTCATTGTGTGTGGCATATTGCTTTTTACGATAAACCCTAGTTTTAGGTTTCTTTTTTTTTTATGATTCTAAATTAAATCAGCCCAGAAAAAAATAAAAGAAACTTACTTTAATCTGGACATTTTCCCCGGGGGCGCCTGGGTGGCTCAGTTGGTTAAGCGACTGCCTTCGGCTCAGGTCATGATCCTGGAGTCCCGAGATCGAGTCCCACATCAGGCTCCCTGCTCAGCAGGGAGTCTGCTTCTCCCTCTGACCTTCCTCCCTCTCATGCTCTCTGTCTCTCATTCTCTCTCTAGCAAATAAATAAAATCTTAAAAAAAAAAAAAAAATCTGGACCTTTTCCCCATTTCAAGAATTTCCTTTTTCTCGTCTACCTAAAAATGTTTGCAGTTTTGCAAGCTTACCCAAACTGTTTCTTATCTGCAAGCCTGTGCTCATGCTGTCCTCAGTACTCAGATGCTGTCCCTCCCTTTGGCTCACTTTAAAGACTTGGTTCAGGTATCACCTCATCCCGGAACATATATCATCTGCCTTCCCGCCCATTCCCACATCATCCCCCTGAGATTTCTTTTGCCACCTTTCCTCTGTGGCCATAACGATCTATAACTGAGTTTTGTGCATGAAGATGCAAGTAAAATAAAATGTGGTTAGAACACTAAACATGAGCTCTATTCTCTACAAATTTTAAGTGCATAGTGGAGTATTATTAACTATAGTCACTATGTTGTACACAGTAGCTCTAGAACATATTCGTTGTACATAATTGAAACTTTATATCAAATTGTATACATAAAATAGGTATCACTTTATATTAACTATACCTCAATAAAGCTGTTAAGAAACAAAATGTGGTTTATTATATGTAACTGTGCCTATCATATATGCATACCCACACATACAAAAGTGAACTTAATATATGGCATTTTACCTACTTGTTTATATGGCTATGTTCCACAGTAGATCCATGAGGACAGAAACTGGTACTTTATTTACCATTTTATCTCTAGCACCTAGAAAGTGCCTGAAAAGAAGACACTCACAGAATGTCTGTTGACAACGGAGGCTGACTGCTTGGATTCTCATTAAATATAGGTTGGAGTAGGGAAGCATCAGAAACCCTGAGCCTAAGTCCTCCAAATGTTTTACAATTAAATCTGTGGACAGTTCCCATAGAACATTCAAATTCCACAAGGACATGATTAAGGACATCCAAGAGAATGGGATTATTATCATCATGATAATGGGTTCTAGTATGTTAGGTTCACTTTTATAATCTAAATTTGAAATGATTTTTTATTGAAAATAATATAATAGAGTAGAAGAGGAAAAAGTTGGTCAGTGCAGCCATGGAGTCCAAATGCCAAAACATAAATCCATTTTTTATGCCTCTAAACACAGTTCGAATACTTCCAACCTACCAGTATCGAAGGAGGTTATAACCATGGTCTGAAGGATGTAGGCAAGGCTGGATCTGGAGCCTACTGGCTTACAACATCCTAAACTAGATCATCTTCTGTTATAATACATGGGCTGCAGGAACCTAAAACTCATTACAACTTGGGCTTCATTAATTTGGAGAAGACAACCTTTAATGCCAAGCTGGCTAAAAACAAAATAGATGTGCAACTTAATTGGTAAGGCATCCTTGTGCACTGAGTTCCAAACTTGAGAAAATATTCATTCAACCAGGAAATGATTCCATAATAGCAGAAGCACCAGGCAGGCCCAGGGACTGAAGCTGAGAGCACAGGAGTGATGGCTACATCAAAGGATTGTCAACGTACTACGGAAGAATAAGGTCATTGATAGAACGATCCTTATTCAGTTTATAAAAACACTGGATTCACCTTCAATGGGACACTGCCCTTTTAACATTTACAATTTAATTTATGTCACTGATAATAAAACTTCAGACTGTGCACGCCAGTTGAAATAGTGGGAACAGAAGAGGGTAAAAGTCATAAATATAGAGCTGAATTGGGTTTCCAACTTCCCTGATTCTAAGGTACAGATTAAATAGCAAATCCTTCATCAAGGCAATTGCCTCTGTTCCCTTTTTTGGAAACTCGAAACTGAATTTTAGAGCAACTGCATTGTGTAGTGGACAGTAACAAAGAAGAGTGCCATTAACCTCGTGAAATTATTTAACAGTCACCTGAGTTTATTTGTAAATTTATAATCCTTCTGATGGCTTTTGATTAACTAAGTCAAGAAGAGGTTCTGCAATACAGATGCGTAAATTCAGGTGCTGTGTCAGGAATTGCAACAGGAGTTGGTTATCTTTAATGCTACAAAGCAAAAGCCATCTTTCCTATCCTCTGCAAACAAAATTTATACATAAAGATAGAAGTGCCCTGAAAACAAAGGGAAAATTTGTTTGCATTGTTTTCTGTGCTAAACTATTCTGATGAAGACATGAACCCTATGAATCGGGAAACCACAATCTTTCAAAAGTAGAAAGCTGCATTACAGAGTAACGGAAAGGCACTGGACCAAGAGATAAGATCTGGGTTCTGCTTCTGTCTCTGAAGCTAACTGTCCTTGACCTTAAGCAAGTTCTTTAACTTCTATGAAACCTACGTTTCCTCCTTGATAAATGAAGCTAATTATACCTATATCATCTACCTCCAAGTGCAATGCAGACTAATAACAATGCTTTTAAACATCTTTTTAAACTTTTACACTTCCTAAATTACAAACCGTAGTGTATAGTCTCAAAACATGTATCTGACCACAAAACATGAGCAAAAGCAGAATGTCCATCTAACAAAGCAAATGATTTTAAGAAGATGCACTATCTTCACTGTTCACAGAGGTAGGTTATGAAGAAGACTGGGTTTTTCTTCATGATGTGGTCCTCCTCTGGTTCTGCCCTTCTCTTGTAGCTGGACAGTCCCTCTCCCCTCTCTTGCAGTAGCTTATCCCTGCAGAGTCTGCTCTCCCTCACCTCTGTCCTGTGTTCTCCAGTACCCAAGCCCTGAAGTCTTTTAGGCTCACCTCTGGGGTCCCTTACCCTCCACTCTCTAAAGCTATTGCTGATGTGCTTGTAATCACCACCCCAATGCCACCCCCGTCCTCCATATTCCCCTCCCATATAAACTTAAGTCCAGTTCCCTGAAGACCGGGTTTTTGTGTACAAGACTGAATGCAATTATCTAACCTGACATTCGATCCACACTAATGTACGAGCATAACAAAGTGAGTCTTAGGAGCTTAGATATTTCAACTTCATTTATGCCTTTTAAATAAAATTCCATTATAGGGGGGAATTATAGGAGTTGGGTGGTTGGGGGTATATTTTCCATACATGTTTTAATCAAGCAAAATGTCCATCTATAAATCATATAGGATAAATAGGTATTTAATTCATAATTAGCCTTGGTTTTGTGTTTGTGTACGTATGTGTGTGCATTTAACAGTACAAATAAAAGAAAATATCTTTCAGTCTTTGCATGCAAACTAATGAAATTCCATTTAGGAAATTCTTTTTGAAAGATGTAACAGAATAATTTTAGGCATAATTTAAAAATTCATTTGACATCGGAATAATGTTTATCTAATTTCAAATAACTTGATTTTATAGATAAGAAAGTTACTGCAACTATGTACGAGTTGTAAAAATTCTATCACATAAATTCATATAAAATTCAATTCCCTTTATATATCTATTTCCTCCTTAAAAACTAAGCTTTGACTTCTTTAAATTCTAAACAAGTAATTGCAGACTGCTCATCCATTATATCCAAGCACTCTCTCCCTGTACAGGATCCACCATGGTAATAGTTCTTTCATCAAAGCCTAATGGTTTGTTTCAAATAATCAAAGAAGTGTTTATATCACTGTCCTCAGGTGCAACCATTTTGTTTCCCGGAGAGCAGTATGGTACATGCTAATGTCACAAGTGATAAATCAAAGTAAGTACATTTGTTTTTCTACCTTAACCAGTCTATTCAGTGCCACTAACAAAAATACATGTTGGCATTTGCCTTATGTACTTTCTATTTCAGAGCATCTAGTAATAAAGATTACCAAGAAAAAATACATATGTAAAACAGATGGCTATATGCAAGTCTTAGTTGTACGAGAAATTTCAGTGTTAGATGGCAGTTGCTGAGAAGTAAATTGTAAGCTTCACCTAGAGAGGAGGTAGAAATAAAGAAGCATTTCTGCTCTAAATGATAGATATGACTTCTACTTAAAGGGAATCAAAATGGCATACTCACAAAAAATCACCACATATTTTAAGTGGATATATTCATTTACATTTTCAGTATTATAAATACTGTAAGGAAAGAATAAGAAATTCATCTACAGCGTTTATAGATTCAGAAGAGGTCTGAGAAATTAAGACAGACTATATCTTACCTCTGTAGTATATATTTCTATATATTTCTATATTTCAAAATTCCTAAGGCAGTCAGTGGGAGGCAGAGTAAATTTAGAGTAAGTTAGAGTAACAACTTGGTTACTATTGCCCTGGTCATTTTCAGCTTGAATTTGCAATGACATTCAGAACTTTTGTTATGTAAGCTAACAGAGGCTGGAAAAGTCACAAAATTACTGTTTTCTGTATCTGAAAGAAATGGAACCTGCCTGGATATTGATCATTTCCAGTTTCCAGTTCATGCAGTAGCATTTTTAGCAGCACTGGAAAAACTAAGGCAAAGAGACGCAGTTGAAATCTGCCTACTCACCTACTTAAGCATATATAAATGAGGAAGAAACAAAGGGAAATTGACAACTGGAAAATAAACTGAGATGAATTAAAGACCCACTATGTTCAACGGACCCGTCTAATATCCTTCGAGAGTCAGTATTCCCTTTCACATTCATCTTTGCTCAAGAAAGTAAATGAGAGCAAAACCACAAGGTCTGTGACTCCTAAAGGGAAAAAGAAACAGACCACGGAAACAGCCTGCAAAGTCTATCATCTGCCTAATAAAAAATGAAGAGCTGCAAACTCCATCTTATTTACCTTTGGGTTTTGGAACCATAGCATAAAATATATCCTTAGCAATAACACCTCACTTTGTTTTTCTCTACCCTAAGTGATGGCTTCTTCACAATCAAAATTCAGTCAATAGCCTAAGACTGATAGGACTTATCTCTAGATGTCAGCATGGTTCCAGAGGAACAAACTGACAAAGCAAAGGAGATAAGTTAGGGAATAAAATCCATTTAAATGGGAGAACGCCTGATTATGGTCCCAGAAATGTATAGAGATCAAACAGTGCTGAAGAAGAAGCTTAAGTACAAATGATAAAATCACTGAATAAAGTTAAAACCTTCTTTATTTACACCACCACAAGAAGTGCTGCGAGGGCAAACGAAGAGGCATGTATCATTTTCATCAAAGCCAGGGTTTTACTTTAAAATTTTGACCACCATTTCCTCAGTAACCCTTAATCTAATTAGAGCCATTTTCTGAGTCCTAAATATTTTAAAGATGGAATTGTTAGCTTTTTTCGTGTCAAAGGAGGTTATTTAAAATATTTACTATCTATTTAGTTTAGTTAAATGGCATTATATAAAAATAAACATAGCAACTAATAAATGCAAGTTAATATTGTAAAAAGAATAAGAATACAAGAGCTGTAAAATCTGCTAGTAATTTATTCCAGGATTGATGTTTGTATCTCTTATTCACATTTTTATATAAATGCATGTTTTCTTTCATTAAGCCATCTCCCCTTTGAAACCAATCCTAACATAACTTGTTATACACAGGGTTGTTTTTTTTTTTTCCATATTAATATATATATCCACCAGGGAGTTACTTTTCTGATTCTTTGAAAGACCCCCTTCAAATGAAAGGCTTAATAATCTATCACCAAATCATGATTAATTTTCTACCACCATGCTACATACTGGGATTACTCCCAAATGTTCAGTTTAATTTAAGTACTTTCTGATTCATGAACCAGAGGATAACATACAGCTATAAAAGGTAATCCAATCCTAACATGGCCTTAACCCCTATAATCTGCACTTCAATAGCAGGGAAACTGTATAGTTTTGAAACTGTAATCAAGAATTTTTTTTTTTTTTTGCAAACACACACTGGAGCTGTCCTTTGCTCCCATCTCTTATTAGATTACAATAAAACGACCATGCTCTCTTTATGGTGGGAACAGAGCGACCCTGGGGTGATTTATAATCTTGTGAAACCCTGTCCACACTGCTGACCAGACTTTTTTTGAGGTCACTATCTGTTTCTTCAACTGATGTCTTCCTGCTGTGACAACACTGTTGGAGAGCTGTCAGCACACAAGAATTTCTCAAGCTACGTATTGTCTTTGAACGCATTTCTTGTGTTATTTCTATTGAGAAGCATTTGCGTGCTTGGTGTTTAGACAGTAAAGAATCTTTCTGAGGTTTTCTCATTAGTCTAAATCCTGACAAAAAGAAGACAACTAAATAGGAATAAATGAAGTGGATCTCTTATTGACAAAAGAGAGTATTTATTCCTTCTAAATGTATAACATCGCTGTTGAATACAAACAATAAGGCAACAATTCATTTTTTAAAATGAGAGCATTGCTCTCCCCAAAAGTAAAATAATTTGACTCCAACATGTTAGATACTGTCAAAAGTAAGCATTAGAGGAAATGTCTGGGGATTACATAAACATAAAAAATAAGTAAGCTTTGCTATTTTTCTTTAATGTGGGAAGTAGGGGGAAAAGTTAAACCAAGAAAATGTTTTAATCGCAACGTTTGATAAAATCAGCTGCAATCTCCACTCTTGTCAAAAAACTACTGTAGATGAGTAAAACCTATGTTGTTTTACCAAATAGCCAATGATTTTTAAAAATCAAGTAGATGCTAGCTAGATTTAGAACTAGCTAATGTTTTTAACATTATGATACAAGAGGAACTTGTTCAAATGATAATCTTGGTCAATTTAGCTTCTTGAAATAAGAGACTTTCCACTAGTTGAAACATAAAAATGTTAGAGAAAGCATGGTATCCATCCTGGTAGGTTCAACTGAATCCGTTTGTTCCTTACTCTCATTTTAATTGCATTTGATTAAGTTAAATGGGAAAGCAGGGAAGCGAACATGGGATTACTTTGTTTTTACACTTAAATATCTCATATTGATTCTAAAAAGAGAAGAAATAAACGTTTCTTAATTTTTCTTTTTCCCTCTTTCTTTTTTTCTCCAGAGAGACAATTAAGAAAAACAATCTGAATTCTTTTTTTTTTTTTGAGAAAATGAACCCCATATGGCTTCAGAAAGTTGTCCTCCCTTTAGAATGTTCCTTTCTTAGATATACTTGAGGAGACAGTTTTGAGGTCTATAAGGAAAGAAGATATTTTGTAGGGAAGAGCCAAAATTGACGTAAAAGAGTCCCAGGGCACTGGATTCATTTGTAGCACCTGGGCCAGAGAGATTGAGCATCAGCAGAAGGATGCCTGCCGCAAGGGCTCTGGATCCACTCCGGGGTTCTGTGCTCTACTGAACATGGATGACTTTTTTTCAAACACAGACCTGTGTTCCTTTGAGAGGCACATAAAGACCTTGCACTTTCACACATTTGACTTTGTCTCTATGTTTAGATGACAAAGACCCAAGAATATGAGAAGAAAATAAATGTTAACGGAATTTTATTTTAAAGTGTCCATAAACTTAATTTGTGCATAGCATCACTTGCAGTACAAGTGGTCTAGTGGAAAACAGCACTGCTGATCAACTAAAACCATGATATACAAAAGTATCACGTAACATTATGATTTTTTTTTTTTTACATTAGCCAAACTTCCAAAGGGGGTGAATAGTGTTGGAATTTAACTGTATCTGACTTTTATGAACATCACAACCCAGAGCCCACAACAGCTCTGGGATTTGGCAATAGGGCTTGAGGGTTTTATAAGCCTTTGAGACTTTCTGATTTATAGGACTATTTACTCATCTAAACTTTTGTAGCTTAGAGCGAGGGAGACTCCATCTGAAGACCTTTGATAGCATCATGCAATTTTGGCTAGGTATGGCTTTACGAAGCTAAAACAAGAAAATATTTTAAGGGTCATTATATTTGATACAACAAATTATGATCCCTATTCCTGTCAAAAAATTGCCATTGCTAGGTAAAACTTACGTTAATTTCCCCAAATAGCGTATGATATTTTTAGATCAAGTAGACCCTAGCTAGAGTTAGAAGTAACTGGTCCTCATCATCTTAGTCATCATCATAAGCTATTTTGAAATGATGAGAAAATGTTTAACCTTATGAAAGTATGGAGACACTGGTAGTCATAACAAATAAATTAAGTGTTCCTTTGTTTCCTGAAGTAATCCACCATTTACCTTCTCCAAGGACTCTTTTTAAAAAATGGACAGAAAAAAAATCAATTAAAATAGTGAAATGCCCCTTAGGATAAAGTTAGTTCAGCAGGCAGTGCATTTCTCAATAATCTCTTTATCTTGTGCTGAAGTAATACACATTTGTGCCATGTTTTTAAGTACTATATTTTTCATAATGAGGCTGTTTAAAACTGAGCACTGGAAAGAGAACGGGTGCTGATACAGCAAGTGTTATGATATAAAACTGGGGTTATGAGCGAAGCACACACCAGAAATGGAAAACGTGATTAGAGGCAAAATGGATGATGCAAGGTCTCATATAACAAGCCAGTGAAGTAAACCAGGCTGAAAGACCCTGAATATCCACCTAATCTCCACTATCTAGAGCTATTGTGCCCAAGAGCACCTCTAAAAATACTATAATGGGACATCATTTCTGGAATCGCTACCTATATAACAGAAAGTAGTCCCAAGAATGAAGTCAGAACTTGAAGAATTCAGCAAATAATTCCACACACTTTTTTACCCGACTCTTACCTCACTACACCTCCTACTAGCCTGCGTTTGACCCATTCTCTCCCTTTATAAAGGGTGTAGCCATTTCAGCATTTCAATGACACAGGATTTTTTGGAAGCACTATTAAAATTGGTTTTGTTCCCCCCCACACACAGACAAAAGTTGTGACTATCAGGATACTGGGAATTATATTCATTTGAGATCATAGAAATAATGCATGGGTTTTTTTTATCCGAGAATCAGAGAAGCAGCATCAGTTTCGGAAGCTAAATAGATACTGAATATTTGTTAGCATTCTGCAAATCCCATGATTTCATTTTTACCTCTACTTTTCTTATTCCTCCCTTTGCCTGCCTCTTCTTTTCACTCAGTGATTGCCCATGCACGATGGAGGAATTTAATGTTGAGACCGTGCCCAGAAACTTGCTGGTCAGACAGAGAACAAGGAGACAGAAAAAGCAGGCCTGCCAAAATTGTTCCTATTTTGCCCCAACTCCCTACCAAAAGTCACTATTCTTCTAACATACTGGCTAGTGAAGACCATGGCAAAAACTTTGGGAATGCTGGCTCATATGGTCACAGTAAGGCCAAAATAGACCAAAGGCAGCTATTTGAAAACAGTAACTACCAGCCTATTTGAAAACAAACTGGCCTGTATTCTTTGTGAATGAGAGACCTAGCTAGAGCTTGCCAAGGCAAATAAAGGCCTTGTTTACTAAGATGTATAGAAATACAAGAAACAGAGCAAAAAGACTTGAAGTAAACTAAAAAAAAAGTGTCTTAAGAAGAAGTCTGAATTAAAATGAGCTTTTAATCAATTTTGTAACCACTGGCATTCATGAGAAACTCTATAGCCCTTATTAAAATGAAAATAAAAAACAAGGGTAAGAACTCTGCTCTCCTGGCCTGCCTCCAAGTAAGGTAATTTTGTTTTGTCTACTCAAATTATCCCTGAGGTAATAATTATCTCATACTTTTTTTTTTTTTAAACTGCTCATCCCTAAGCTACTGGGTAGAACCTCTATGTACTGGTGAAATGGAGAAATAAGGTGCCCTATAGCTCCGTGGCTGTCCATCCTATCTGCCCAGGAAAGACCTAATTTTCACCTGTTGTCCCAACATAATTATGAATACTGCCTCTGTTGATACTCAAGAGTGTTCCGGTTTGGCTAATTAATTTCATGGTTACCCCACCTACGCCACCCTGGAAATGGTGGAAAAAATGATGAAAGTCGGTCTTTTAGCAAAGAAAATAATCCAATAAAGAAGTTTACATTAAAGCATAATGGGTTGGCTTTCTAATATTCTACTAGAAATGTTCAACTATTAAAATCACCTAGACCTAGAAATTCTCTATGGGATTCAGGACATTTACATCTATTAAGACAGAACTAAGTGGATGATAATCACTGCAATCTATTTACCAACTTGTGAAAGTAAAACATTTCTGTGAAACTTCAAATAAGGACAGAATCCTTGAAAACAGACTTTTTCTCCTGTATTCGGCTGAGGGTATTGGTAACAGTCTTACCTCATCCTGCTTGGTCAGGTATTGCCTCATAAACATATACTCAAAGTACTCCAAAATCATACATTTATTCCTTTGACCATATCGAAAAATAATGTACCATTATAGAAAATTCTTGGTACCAGATATTTTATCTTTAGAAAGAAGGCTTCATTTGAAGCTTTGAAAAAGCTATTCCCAAAAAACAATGTTCAACCATTAAATAAAATATTAATACTTAATGTTTATTGAGTATTTATTGTATCAGACACTGCATTAAGTGCTTAATGTGCTTGATTTTATCTTAATACAAGTATTATTATCCCACTTTTAGAGATGAGTAAACTGAAGCTCATACGCTTTAAAGAACTTGCCTAAAATCAAAAAGCCAACAAGTGGTAGAGACAAGATTTAAAAAAAAAAAAACCCAATTTTTATCTGTAGCATGGTTTACTCTTGTACCTTGGAATTGCAGATAAATTTTTAATCTTGCCCTACTTGTATATCATGAAAAGCCTATTACACTACCTCTGACCCATTCTTCCCTGCTTTACAAGGCTAGAAATCAAAGCCAGAGGAAATGCAAAGAGAAATAAACTTTGTTAAAATGCCTTTCAGCACTTCACATCTCCTTCAAGCATTGACTCAAACGTCATCTTTTCAATAAGGACTATTCTGACTACTTTATTTAAAATTTCAACTGCCCTACTACCCACACTCTCAACTTCCCTCACCCTGATCTCCGTTTTATGGTATGCGTCACCTTAAAACTATGTAATTTGTTTATGTATTCTGCTTATTGTTTATTGCCTATCTCTTCACCCCCAACCATGACCACTAAAATATAAGCTCCGTGAAGGCCGGGATTTTTGTCTGTTATATTCACTGCTAGAGTCAAAGCACCTGGAGGAATGCTTGCAACACGTTAAGTGCATAATAAATATGAACTGAATAAATAGATGAACGATAATTTTTTTATCACTTCATGTACAAACACACATATGCGTACATATTACTTTGAGTTCTCTTAGGTTGAGCAATAAAGGGAGACTAATAATAATGTGAAATAAGGAAAGATTAAGGATAAAATGAGTATGCACCATTGTCTAGAGGCAAATTTAAGGTAGTATTTACTAAATATTCTCCTTCATTTGGAATTTATTTTAAATGAAAACTATGCATTGAAGAACTTTACAAATAAAATAATACATAAAAACTTTTTTTCTTGAACACTTTTGGGTAGACCTCCTATGAAACAGGTATTGGATTTCACCAGCTTCAGTGGTTAAGATATCCTGTATTTACACACATTCAGGGCAAGTATTATTTATTCATTTGTAAAGTAGTATGTTTAAATATGGTGTTTTTTGACATTCTGTTGAAGTTCAGTGGTGAGAGTGTGACAAACAGTTGAGCTGGAAATTTGGGTAATTACTCTTTTCAGTTATCACTGCTCTCTCCCAAGTGGGTATAAAGTCAACATTGGTAAACCCTAAAATGAACAAAACACACAAACAACAAAAAAAAGTTAACACTACTTATACTCCTTCTCCAATCAAATCAATAACAACCTTATTAGAGAAAAAGAATGATGGCAGAAGAGACAGACATGCCAATATGAAATGTCTAAGAAGTACCTACCTACAAAAAGCTAGAGCTTAAACTTCAAAACCATGAGAATATTTCATTGAATTAATAGTAAAAGATGCAATAAAAATATAAACTCCAAAACTAAATACAAACTGGTAGACTCTTACTCTGAGTGGGATCACTTTCGTTAATAGGGAGTTGATACATATTTTGAAGTCTGCAAGTGTAATTGCATTGTTTAATATGTATTTTTGTGGAGTACTGAAGGGTCTCCTTATTTGAAGAATATTAGCAAAAAGAAGTTCAGTGTGAACAATGATTTATTCCCTAATAGATGTGACTATAATAGCTCTCTAGGTTGTTTTTGATTATAATTATGTTCTTTTATTTAACAAAGACATTTCTGTGCATACAAAAAGTCACCAATTTAGTGGAGGAAAGAATCTTTCTCTTAAGTAGTCTTTCTCCTAAGAATTAGATTGAGTATCTAATATTAGATAAATAGAATTATCAATAAAAAGAGGGAAACCAAATTCTGGTATCAATCCCTTGAAAGGAATCACGTCACCAAAACCAAGGTGCATTATTGTTTATAAGCGATCTGGTATGAGAATGTTGAGTTAAAAAGTAATTCCGAAGCAATTTTAGTTTGTTTATGTTACGGTTGATTTACATTAGATCAGTCTCTTACTTTTGACATGGTATCATGATACGCACTCGCTGTTGCTAATTGTTAGTGTTGATTTTAAAGTACAATCCTTAACACTTGCTTTACCTCTTAACATTGGATTAAATCACCTTGGGTCAGCCTATAAACTCTGCAAACTCAATCTGCCGCTGCCTTCCATGGAGCCTACCTTTGTGGTTTGCAGCAGCTTTCCTATGGAAAGGTCAGATGAAAGTTTAGGGTGAACTCTGTTAAGAGATCTTTCATTTTTAATCAATGGTATTTTCAAATTCCAGTACAGAACGTTCTCATCTTTTGACACTAGCTATTATCACAAGCTTAGAATCAAACACAATAAAGGTATTTCTTAGAGTTCTAATCATGACTCAGCAGCTTAGAAAGACCTGCTCTCTGCAAGTCTCTATCTTTGACTTCCATTTAACTTTGAATAATTCATAATGGAAACATAATATTTGACCTCTGGAAATTAAGAATTTTTTTTTGAAAGTTGACATGTGGTTTTCAAAAAGTTATCTGAAGCCAGAAGACATAAAAACAGTGTTTTTAATGACATAGAAAGCTAAAAAAAAAAAAAAAAAAAAAATACTGTCAATTCATGGAGTAATTATCCAATCCTTCTGACAAATCCCATTCATTATTTTATGACCACAATCTGCAGCTCCTAAATCTCATCTAAAAATTTCTTCAAGAGTTCACACCCAAATCTCTGGCTCCTTTCCTGATTTTTTCCCTTGAATCCCAGACACATGCCTCTGACATCATCTGGATAATTCAAAAGATCTAGAACTCAAAACTTTCAAAATGGAATTACTTAACATTCACCAAAAACTTCTCCTCTTCATGGTTTTATGACTCACAACACTGTCCATCAAACATTAGAGTTAATCTTAACTCCCTTCTCTTTCTCCAAACATCTCACTAAATCTGTTTTAATTTAATTTCTCTTTTATCTTTTTTCCTCCCTCAATCTCCACTGCTGCTGCCTTAAACTAAAGCCTTAGTTATTTCAAACTGGATTACTGTAATAGTCTCTAGTTTAAAATGTTTCTAGTTCACCCTTCTAAGTGTCACACTGTTCTCTATCCAAAACCCAAATCCAATCATATCATTTCTCCAATTAAGAATTTTTCAATAGAAATACATCTTCCAGTGATTTTTCATCATTACCATATAACGTTCAAAATCCTTAATTGTATCACGTAGGGACCCTCCTGAGCTTGCCATTGTCTATATTTGCAACCCAATCACCCACCCCTGACTAACAGGTATATCCCAATCTCCAGCTAGGCCAATCTATAATCCTTGGAAATGATGAATCTTTTTTTTTTTTATTGTCATTCTAGGCATTTGCACATTTATATCTGCTTATTTTGTTTTAACTTCAGAAGCCTTAAATTCACGAATATAGATGTATCCTTTGCTAATACTACCAAATTAGGATAAAGAACAGTGAAAGATGCAAAATGAATAAAAGGAGAAGAAAGAGATGAAATGAAAATAGAGCAAGCCAATAAAATATGTAAAAAGAACACAGTAAAGTTCTAAAGGCCATACCAATATCTGAGCAGATAAATTTGATTCTAATTTTCTTCATGTTCATGTCTTTATGCTTGGATTTCAAGAGGGATGTGATTTATAGACTCGAAGGAAGAGTTTATCACTTTTCTTTCTGTCTTAAAAAAGATAAAGAGCATGTGTAAAATTAAGGGAGAACATGCATAAAATCTTAGCCTATGTCTAGATTATGGAGGGACAGTTGCTCTCTATGCCAAAGGCAATATTTTACAGCAGGTTTTAGAAGGCCAGCAGGGTAATCTTCATAAGGAGGGCCTTCATTTTCCAGAGAGCCATAATGTGTCCTAAAACCCAAAATATGTGGATGTCATGAAATAGCAAGATTTTAAACTAGAAAGTGTTTAGAAATATTAAACCAGTGTGTTTATTTCTTTATTGTCCCACAAATCTATTTTCCTCACAGATTTCTAATAGCATCAATGTAATAATTTAATATTTATACGTATGGTGCAGCAACTCAAAATAGAACGTTAAACACATAATTCTATCTGTTTTCTAATGAGGAAGCAATTTCTTCTTGAATTTTATCTCTAGCAAAACCCAAAAGTTTAAGCTTTCAGTCAGTGACAGGTTTGACACTCCCAAGAGCATTTTTCTTAGTCCATTGGAAGGATACTTGAACGGAAGCACTTCTCACCATGAATAAGCTGTGAAATGTGGGTGAAAATTAAATTTAGTTACAGCCACCAGTCTGGGGTCTGCTCTGTACAACAGTTGTCTCACTTAAACAAACACATCTGTTTGTGACATTGGAGACAAAAAAGTATTGCTACTGAGTAGGACTGAACTGTCCAGGAATGGGAAACCAATCTATAGTCTTTTAAGGTCACTGTAGAACTGGCACCAGGAAGCTGGACCTCATGGTTTTTCTAATGACTAACTGTAGGTGTTCATTCTTGACTTCTCTTTCTCAAGTACAACCTGGCACACAGGGAGAAGGAAAATGGTACAGGACTTTTATTGAATTCCTACTGAACCTCTATATAGTTTGTGATTTCCAGGACATTTATTTTTTTTTTTTAAGATTTTTTATTAATTCATTTGAGAGAGACAGAGAGAGCAAGCGAGAGCCAAGCAGGGGGGAGGGGCAGAGGGAGAGAGAGAGAGAGAGAAGCAGACTCCCTGCTGAGCAGGGAGCCTGACACGACACGGGGCTCCATCCCAGGACCCTGGGATCATGACCTGAGCCAAAGGCAGACACTTAACCGACTGAGCTACCCAGGTGCCCTTAACTTTCATTTTTTGATCTCCTTTCTTTAAATCCTCATCTTGCTGGGTAGGTGTTAGGCTCCTTCACTGGCAAGTGAGAAAACTGAAGCTCAAGTGAGTTTTTGCACCTGTCCCAGGGTAGGAGTGCAGGGTAGGAGTAAAGAGTGTAGGTTCTGAGGTCAACTCCATTTAACACCACTGTCTTGGATGATTTATTTAACTTCTCTGTAACTCAGCGCCTTCCTCTGTAAATGGGAAATAGGACTATTATGAGGATTACATGAAATAAGAAATGTACTCAGGTTAGTGTCTGCAGTGCACAAAAAATAATATTGATAACAGAAAAGGAAAAACCATTCCATGGTGCAAATTTTGTAGAGGATGCTGATAGTGGAGTAAAGTGAGAAGTGGAAGAAGAGCATGAGTTCCAACGAGACTTGGAAGTAAGATGATAAAGAATTGAAGGATTATGAGGAATTGTTGGTGGAGATGAGAAAAAAACACAACAAAACAAAACAGGGGAGATACTTTGCATATACTCACCCATTTTTCAAAGTTAAATTTTAAAGTATTTCTCTTACAATTTACTCAGCATGGTTGATAACAGGCTGAAAAATGATCTCCCAATCAAAAGCTATCTATCTATTCTGACTTGTTGAGGACTTCTGGGTGTCTTGTTAGGACACTGGCTTAACAAGGTGAGTGTTCAAGTGGGACATAACTCATTTAAAGAGATTCTTAATTCTCAATAACATTTCACAGTTAGTGAACTAGAAGCACTTCTATCATTCTGATATTAAAACTACTACACTATGAAAAATGTGTATAGCTCCTTTTTAACTGTCCTACATTACCTGAAAGTGATCTAAAGTATAGGCATGATGCTCCTAGGACTCTATTCGATTTTGAAAAACAACAGTACTCTAAATTCCAAATTTGCCGCACTACAGTGAAATTCACATTTCTTCAAGAAACTTTTATTCCTTAGACACATACAAGTAAAGATAAAGTTCGGTTTCAATATACCATATACCAACAGCCAATTGCAGTGCTCCTGGATGAGCCAGCATATTGAGCCAAAGAAAAAGTGCATGGGTGACACATTGTATTAGGGTTATTTAGAAAGATACATGTATTGTGAAGGTATAGTCAGTTTTGCCCATTGCTTAAACCTGATACATTTATTCCTTATAAACATTTAAATGAGCATACTGTTTGCAAAATGGTAGGACTACTGCTCTAGGGAATTCATAAATGCAAAGAATCAAACTTCATAGGAGAAAAAGGACAAAGCTAGATCTATAAGGCAGGAGTCTCTAGAGGAAGTGAAAACGGCACTCTTCCTTCAGTGCATCCTTATCTTTTCACAGAAAAGTCCCTCACCTGAATCTTAGCACTAAAAGTTACAAAGGAAGAAGTAGGTTTGACACTCCCAAAAGCATGAACAAATATAATTTAAAACTGAGTGATTTGGGTATGCTTAAAATTATCATTTTTTAAAGGGCTTATTTATCTATTTGGGGGGAGGGGCAGAGGGAGAGGGACAGAGAATCTTAAGCAGACTCTGTGCTGAGCATGGACCCTTGCCCAATCCCACGCCCCTGAGATCATGACCTGAGCCAAAACCAAGAATCAATGCTTAACCAAATGCACCACCACGTGCCCCTCAAATTATCATTTTAAAGCAGAACTACTGAGGTTTTCCATGAATTTACTTCTTTCACATAATATTGTTAGTTTGAAATGACACAGTTCAAATCATCCTGGACAGGCAACCAAGGCAGGGATAGAAAGGTGGCAAAGGAAACACACTGTAATTAGTCCACTGATGAACTCAATTATGAATCTCTGCAAATCTTTAGAAACATCAAGGCACATGCCACGTTTTCAACACACATTTGATATAATTCAGCAAACAACCATTACAAATATAGGAATCATTGCTAAATATTATATATAAACACTATACCTTCTCTCTTGAATTAGTGATAAATGATACCCTTTTGTTTCGATTTATGCGATTTTTCAACATGAAAGACTTTGATGGGACACTAAACATTAATAGAAAAATTCAACATATTTAGCTCTACCAAAATTAATTCCTTACCTTAACTGTAGATATCCTAGAACAAGAGTTCCATCACTTTCCACACATAATAATTACCTGGTAAAAAAACATTATTTCCCACACTTGATTAAAGTGAATAAACAAAAACGAGCAAAGTGACGCACATACCCTACCTACCAAGGAATTTGCACATCACAGAAATGTGCCAATCTGTTAAATAATAAGTTCTTCATATGTAGTATGAGGATGCCAAAATATCAAAGTACCTTTTCTGCTGCAGAAAAAAAAAAAATTACAGATCTAAGGATCAAAAAGAATAGCAAGCTACCTGGACAGAAGAAGGCATCCAGGTGGGTAATTGAGATGGGATGATGAAGCTTATTCCAAAAAACATGAAGGAAAACAGACCCAACCCCAAACTCTCCATGGCTACTCTCCAGTTTAAAAACCAGGAAGTTATTGGTAAAACTGTGCCAATAGTAGTCTTTTGTACTACACAACGAAGGTTTAAATCCCAACTATATGCCCAGATGAATGAATTTCCAGCTTCTAAAAATAACCTATTTGTAACTACTAGGAACAATTATCTTTAAGTAATAGGAGTGGCTTACTCTAAGAATAGTACTCAGTGGAACTGTGAAACAGGCATAGAGATTGATTTAGACTCTGTCAGGAAAGAACTGGAATTACAATAGATTATAACCCAATTATTCTTATGTATTTCTTTCTCCCCACCAATAACCATTGATCTGGAGGCATGAATTAGTTAATAAATTAATACTGCAATTGTTTTAAATTTTATCTTATGAGTAAAATTTGACCTCACTACATGGTTGGCTATTTGGTAAGGATCCCTTTGATGATAATGAACTCAAGAATTTTAAAAATACATTGTAGCAAGATTGAAGAAATAAAAAGGGAGTAAGAGAATATACTTTTGTACTTGGAAGAGCATACAATAGGTTTCTATCTCTTCAAGAGCTGATGAAAATTAATTGACAATGCTAATGGATGTAAAAATGTCACTTCTTCATTTCTCATAAAGAAATAAATTACGACTGGCTTGTTCTACATCTTCAATGTAAAAATGTTTCTAAAAGTCTTAGAATTATAAACAATATTAAAGTTTTCCTATAAAATTGTTAAATTGCTACTGACACAGAGCACGCACATACATCTTGAATATTTTTAAGAAATGTGTATCAGCGCTGTTTTTTCCAAATAAGCTATAATCTTCAAATATAATCTATATTAGAGTCATTGGTTAGCTATTATTTGAATAGAAAAATATAATATAGAAAATAAAGTTTTAAAATTAAATTGCTTCACTTCTATTCCCTTCAATTGCTATGCACTAGCTGTGTAATCATGGGCAAGTTAATTAACTGACCTGATCCTTGGTGCCCCGATCATTCTTTAAAACCATAGATAGAACCTGCCTCCTCTCGCTGCTAAAGGGAGTGGAACAGAAAGAGATATCATACCGAACACACTTACCTCTAACAAATAATAATCACAAATAATGGTAGCTATAATTCTTGTCATTGATGGTGTTTTGAACAGCATCTTATTTTGAACTCTTATTTTTGGTCTGGCCACTCAATTAGAATTTTAGGTACTTCAAAAATTATGTATTTGGTGACCTTTCATAATTAATCTGATAAACATTAATTAATAATAATTGAGATAAAGATAAAATATCAATCTTATGAAATTATGTGTGTAACATATACAAAGTTTAAACATGTGTGCTTTATGTACTACAAGAACATGTGATACATTTAGGAAGTAAAGATACCTCATACTATATTTAAGAACTAATGTTAACTACACTTTTATTTTGTTTTTTTATTTCTACATAAAAATCTAAAACACTTCTGTTCATGCTTTAATTCTTGATCATAATCAAAATGCTCTAAAATTAAGAATCTCATAAGAATATTTTAATTCAGTAATATGCAAACAAAAATTCCTTTAAAAAACCAATTACACTTATAATGAGTGTCTACTATATGCCAGAAAATACCTGAGAGTTTTAACAACAATAGACGCAACATAATCCTCTATAATAATCCCAGTGAGGTAATTATTATTCACCAGAAATTAAACTTACTCAAGTTTTTAAGTGAATTAAGGAGTTCAAGAAATAGCCAGATCATCCTCTATCAGCAAAAACCTATATAGTTATATTTAAAACTGTTAACAGTTGATCACAAATATTTTAAAACTTTGGCTACATAAAGGAAAAATGCAGCAAAAGAAATCCACCTGGATTTCTCCTCCTTTTGTGAATTTTAGACATGAAATGCTGTTGTAGACAAATGCCAAGGAGAAAATCAATCAGATCCAGTTTCAACAACCTACTAAATTTCACAATATAACAAGGGAGAAACAATGTGTATTACATAATTTACAAAAATGTCAAGACATTGTCATAAATCTACAAACAAAAGCAGAACAATGGTATTCTGAAATAGGGAACTTTGTATTATTGATGAGTTCACAAAATACTTGGCGGACACCAAATTTTATGTTAAGATACTTGAATGTCTATCCAAATTTATTTTCAAAACAGGTGACTACAGAAAAAGTAATCATTTGGGGAATTTTGACATGTTTGGCAAAGAATAATTACAAATTATGCATTTGGTTTAAGAAAATCCTAGAGACTTAACTATAATAGAATGCTCTAGCCAAATTAAAAAGAAATCCAAGTTTCAATAGTACCTGCTTTAGCATAAGGAAAAAGGAAAAAAAAAAAAAGCTGATTTAAACTCCTTTGGAATCTCTGCTTTCACAGAGAATTGCATGGCAGTTACTAAAGATATTGAATGTCATTCTCTGCAAAATAAAATAAGTTATCCTTTCATATGCTATGGCCATATTTTGTCTTTTCTTGCTTTTCAAAGATTTAACCATGTTAACCATTATTCGAAAGTCAATGCCAATAAAATTTTAATAAATATTATATTTATAAAAAGACTGTAATTTTTCAAAATTCACAAATTCTTTGTTTTAATTGTTATGATTTCACTGTTACTTCCTTAAAAAGAGGTGAAAAGTGTGACAGCAAGAACTGAAGTAGATTATTCTTTATGCTTTTGTAAGCTGTTCTGGTAAAATGAGTTTAAAAACATAATTGGGTGAGAATGTTTAAGATCTAGTATCTTAGCAACTTTGAAGCATATAATTGTACACTTTAAACTTATAGGATGTTACATGTAGATTATATCTCAATAAAAAAAAGTAATTGAGAATTCTAAAGAGGTAACAACTCTTGAAAAGTACCTTACCATTTCTGAAGTGCTTTCAAATAACTATTATCACATTCCTATTCTCACAACCTTCTTTTGAAATAAATAGAAAAGTTATCTCATTAGCCCTATTTTACATTTGACAATATGGAGGTTCCAGTTGACTAATCCATCTCCCAGCAAGCAAATGATATCACCAGAACTTGAAATCAAGTTTCCTGATTGTTCTCATGACTCCAAGTTGTCTATAGATGAGTAAATCTCAAATCTACAGCTATTGTGGTCATGAAATACTTCTCTTGGATTCTCATGATAATTTCTTTTGGAAATAATACTATAATATTTTTGTGGGAAACAGTTCTCCCAAATTATGCTTGTTAATAAAGCCTTCAAAACTGAATTTTCATATATGTCTCGAGAATTAAATTTTCTTGCTAACCTAACAAAAGTGAACTAGAGAAGACAAAAATGTATCTGTCAGTTGACTCAATACAGTCATAACTGTTTAACTTGTCTCACCCATGCTGCTGAGATCTGAAAACATTCATTTCAACATTTGACAGCATATTAACAGTCTCAATATTGTGGACTCCTGTTCAGTTTGCTATGGGCAAGAGACCATGCCATTACACAAGCCAGTAGATCGATTGGTCTTTGGTAGAATCTTAGTTTAAAACTCTTTAAGGCACTGATTTATGCACAATTGATCTGATCAGCCATGCAGTCAATGTGATTTATTAGCTAAGATGGCCAAAACGCTTTTTTCTCCTTTTTCATGCAGTAGTAATTCACCTCATTAGAGGTAGAATCGTTATAGGAAGCTACTGAGAAATAAGAAGTTGAACCTACTGGCCTCACTCCTTATTTCCCCCAATCTATGGACCTACCAAGCAGTAATAGCTAAGACCAAGGCTGCTGTGCACAGATGCAGAAGCCAGTGAGCTCACACCATAGCTAGAGATGGGTGGATCGATTAAAGGGGATTCTAATACTCCTTCACTCTGGGATATTTGCAGACAGCAAACTTGTTCACTGAGCTTCATGAGAAACTCATTCATTTCATTTCTAGCACACACTTTTTTTCTTTATTTAACCACAGTAAGACAAATGACTTGTATTACCTTGTAATTATGGTGTCTAACTAAACATAAGACCAACAATGTGTATAACAAGGATTGGCAACCTATCGTGTACGTGTGGAGATGCCTGCGAGTGTGCGCGCACACACACACACACACAATTATACTTCCAGTGTTACACAAGATCCAATTCTGAATAGCCCAGAAAGATTCACCTATGGGTAAAATACACGTGTAAATTTGCAAACAGTTATATTTTCTATAATATATGAGGGGGAAATGTCTGTAGCTTATATATGGTACAAGCATTCCTTTCCTCTCATTAAGGTCTATCCCCCAGCCAGGTCCTTTATCTTAAGTCTGTACTGACCTCCTTAAAATTTATTAACAAATAGTTAAGGGAGGGAATATAGCAGGGTAAGGTAGGGCCATTCCATGAATCAGTTCTACTTTCCAATATTTACTTGACACCTCTTCCTTCCACTCATTCTGCTGCTGAGAGCTCAAAGCCAGGAATCTTAACTCTGGTAGCCTCACCATGCATTTGCCTTTGACTTAACAGAGATTCTGCACATCACAGTGATTTCATAGGATAATAGCTGCCCCCTACACCTCATTTTTTTCTAAAAGAATAAGCATTCTGCCACTTCCCTGCCTGCCCCCCACCCACACTATGGATGCAGTAAATGAATGTGCAATACTCTACAACTAAAGATTTGACAGCCACACATTAGCATGATTATGCAGAACAAAAAATGCTGAGGGGTAGTACATTATTTCACTGCATATGTGCTATATAAATTGTGAATAGCTTTGATTAAGAAATCCAGATTTACTTAAGCTCAGTGATGTAATTTCTGTACAAAAGTATACTATGAACTCTACCTTTGATTAACTCTGACAAATGACTCCTTTAGAATATGCTGAATGAATGCACAATTTTTAAGCTGAGCATTGTTTCCATAAAACAGGGCTTAAAATAAAACAAAGAACAAAATAATTTGCAAAATATATGAATGTTTTTATAACTCTCCCAGGAGGTAGAGCACCACCTGTCCTTATTACTAAATCAGCAATGCTAAAATGCCAGCATGTTTAGCTACTGAACTAGTTAAAAAAAAAAAAAAATACTGTGTGTGTGTATGTGTGTATTTGTAGTGTGATGTGTGTGGTTGCATATTTGTAATCACATATTTGAAACCAGAAACCTTTACTGAAGGGCTCTCAGGTGAAAATTTTGCAGTATAAGAACCATGTCAGTAAAGGAAAATACAGTCTGGGATCTGGAGTTCTTTTTCATTGGATCTTTGCTATTAACTATCAAAACTTTTTCTTTCATCTTCCCTATTAAAAGAGATTAGTTGAAAGCAAGTGGCTTCTCTTGATCTAGATTTTTGTTTCAAAACTGTGGCTGGATTAGAATTTAATAATTATATATTTAAGAGAATTAAAACTCCATGTTTATAATGCATTTAAAAATTTACATTATAAATTACATTTAGTATGCTATAATAGAATGAGTAAAATTCAGTTTATTTAGATATAAGTCCAATTCTCCAAATAAAACCTTGCTTATGTTATTAATGGCTTAACAGAATATTTTCTTTTCCTTTAGTTAATTGTATTTTCTTAGCACCAGTTTTATAAATAGAAAAAGAAACTCAAGGGAAAATACTGAGCTGGTACATAGTGGCTTTCTGGTTGCTAAAATCATTCACTCTCTGGACTTGTGAACCACAAAGCACCCACAGCTCCACAAATCTCAGCATAGCACATGCCATGTCATGTCTTACTGCTTTAACATAGTCCTCACATTCTACCCTCCCAATATAGTTAAACAGCTCAATATTGATGGGGATAACAACTGACATCATGGTCTACAGAATACAGTCCTGACATTAAGCACATGTTGTTACTATTTAAAGAGTTCAAATTTATCTTAACTTGGGACCACTTGGGATGAATATTTTAGTTGGAGACCCAAAATATTCTTACAACATTGTCTCCTGTAATTTCGTTCTAAATGGATATGTAATCTAGTAAAATTCTCTGTGGGGTCTGCATGGGTGTAAACAGCGAGTGTACAATCTCTGCCTAGTTAAGCTACACATTTACATGGTGAGAGTACCAATGAGTGCGTTTCATCAGACATTCCTGGAAGCTGTCGGGCCAATAGGAGTGGTTTGAACTGGTTCCTTAATCACTGTTGAAATCACTGATAGTACTGTCTGTCCACACTATGACAGACAAAAGCTGAAATGTATTAAACATAGCAATCCATCATCTTGCAGATGGAAAGCAGGAGCCAGGCCAGTTCAGAGGCAGTGACTACCCGCTGCTTAACAAAGACCGGAGCCCTGACAGTTCAGTCCCTTCCTAGCCCCTCACGGCCACCCCTCCATCTAAGATGAATGAATGTAATCAATGAGGGAGAAAGCCTGCTGAGGACCTCAAATTCAAACATTGTGATGTTTAAAATGCTGCTTTTTTTTTTCATAATCAGAACTGTTGCTTCAACAATTTTCTCCAAATATAAAAAGATAGGTATTTAAGTAAACAAATGAATGAATGAATAAATGAATGGACCATGGATTCAAGAAAGCATATCCTGGAAAATACTGCATTGGTTGGTATACCACTAAGTTTGGAGAGCTAGCTTTGAAAGAAAGTTATGATACCAACTAAGAGGAAGTTTTAAAAGAAAAAAGTCACTCAATTAAGGGTAAGTTTCCATTGTTGGAAGCAACTTAATAGTGATGTTCTCTTTGAATGGCCAGGGGATTATTATTTTTAAAGAAGCACCAAATAGAAACGAAATGCTATTTGCTAAGGTTCAATTCATTTTGCATACTTGTTTCTAATAGGACATATGAGTCACAAAATAGCCAAAGGGACTGAAAAAAAACCTTCAACTGCTAACAGCACATTAACAAAGTATAGAAACGAAAGACACTTTTCTTTGGATTTCAGCCTTGTCATTTCCAATTTTCTGCTCCTTGGACATGCTTGTATTCAAATTCTGGAACATCTATTCAGCATATCAATCCTAATTAGACAATCTGGGTCTGGAAAGGATGAGAGCTGGGTCATTTGCATAATTTAATCATAAATACTCAGTGATACATATTTCCAAATGCATTTGTACAATTATCTTTTCATCCTTGGGGCAATGGTATTAATATGATTAGGCAATATTTCTGGAAAAAACAGACAAGTATGCACTCTTTTTAACTGCAGCTTAGGGCGATATGAAAAATTAATTAATTTCTGAAGAAAATCAATTTCTCTACGTGACCACATTAGACATTGCTAAACCAAGACTCAGAAACCTCTCTCAATCACTACACTTTATCAGGCCCTTCTAAATTCTGATTAGTATGTGAACAATTCAATAGAAAAACTAGTAATGTATCAAAAAGCATCTTAAATGTTGAAGAGATCTTTCGGTCTACTTTTCATTTCGGGGATGCTACCCTGCTTTACTTTAATGCATTGTTATTTAACCAGTCAATGAGAAGCCTCTGTCTTTGGTGTGAACTCATCTTGAGTGATCTTTTATTAATGTACATTAACCAATTTCAAGGACAATAGGATAAGGTTACTTTTGAAATGCTTTCGCAAGAAATGGATTTATATTCATCTAATATAATCTTAATTCACACAAGACTGTTTACTATGAAAACAATTAGATAAACTAAGTTGTCCCAAAGAGTACCATTGTTGTAAGAAAAACATTGTAACATACTTAGCACAGATATAAGAACCCAGGTGGCTAATCTCATTTTTTAAAAAGAGATTTGGCTTTGTATGTTGATTAGTACAAAAGAAAGAAATCACCTTTGTGAGTTTAAATGCACTATTCTTTTCTTTTCAATCAAATGAAAAAGTAGAAATTACTGCATGCAAATATTCAATATTCATTTAATTTGCATAAAGGTGCTTGAACAAATTTTTGATTCTAACAAGCTCATTTTTCATGCGTTTTGTCTTTCATCCTAATCTAGCATCTGTCATTCCTTTTTGAAGTTATTATCGGCCCAATTCCCTCTTGGACATGGTTGCTGGGTGACCGGTATCTTAGCACCCACTTTGACAGGAACAGATGTGAATCTGATCAAGAGATTTCCCAAGAGTACCTGAAATCACAAACAACTTTTGTGAAAAACAAACAGCATCCCTGTCATGGATCCTTATTTAACCTACTCCCCAAAAGAAAAAGCTAAGAAGTTACTCCAGATCAAATATACCATTTTTAATTTTATTTCCTAAACTTGGAACAAAATACATCTTAAAATATTATATTTTCATATTGTTGACATTGGGGAATCTGATCTGAATCTCAACAGCTCAAAAACCTAGTTTGTTCTGAATCTGTTAAATTTCATGATAAGTGTTTATATTTTCATGCACAATTTCACTAGAGTTTCCACAAAAAAAAAGAACAGGATTCTTATGCGGATAATTTAGATGACAAAGATATTTAAGAAGATGAAATTTTCTTTGGTGTTGGAAGGCTTCCTATATTAAGTATGATGTAGGATCTTGTACCAATATTAAGGATTACTGCACTCATAGAGAATTACCTAAAATATAAAAGTTCCATCTCTCCTTTCATGCATTTTATAGCAAGATTTTTTTAAGGTTAATTGTTTTGTTTTGTAGTTCACGTGGTATACCATCAATCATTATTGGAAATAGAGCAGCAAAGTGCCACAGGAAGACAAAAAAGGTCATAGAAACTTCATATTATCACCATTACAAAAGTCAGAATAGGTTGCCTCTCCTGAACTAGACTCTTTTTAAGAACAGCATAATGTGGTTGGGTCATGTGATCTACCTCCTTTCCTTCCTTTCATCACAGTAAGAGAAAGTGAAAAGCAAGAGCCATGTTATATCATCATCAAACCAGTTGGGTCAAACTTTCAAGTTAAATATTTAATCAAATGTTGATATTTTATAAATATGGCATCAAAGTGATCTTAGGGAACATTCAAATAATTGATTTAATTTTTCAGCTTCATTCAAGTGTCAAAGACAATGCAGAAAAATGTTAGCTTGTGAAAGCAAGTTTTTTTTGCCACACATCAGCCAACAGGAAAGAAAAAAACTACGCATGTTTAAAACCCTAAATATTTTCTCCTTGATAATCATGACTTATGATAGTAAGACAAGTAGTATACTTTCCACTGGAAATTTCAAGGTCTTTACTCTAAGAACTGATTTGTTATAAGCATTCTTACTAGGAATTTTTATGTTTGGTTCTTGCTGGAAAATAACCAATTATCCAAATGGTCTTATCAATGTTAAGTGAAAAAAGAAGTGAAAAGTATTCAAAATTCTTTTTAATTTTGAATTGGGAAAGGAACATGCTAACCTCAGTTCCAAAAACCTATCATGAAATTATTCAATCATCATAATTGCAGATATTTGAGTAGGGATATAAGTGTATGTATGTTGCTTTACCTTTTATAAAGTGTTTCTGTGTATGTAAGATTGAGAACAAGTCATTCTATGTGGAGAAGTATGTCTGTAGCCTAAACGATGGTCATTTAATACCATCAGTTATAAGCAAAGAGATATTATAACCCTATCAATTTATGTTATCTGTTTGTATATATATGATATAGCATTTTCATATTACAGAGATTAAGCAAACTAAATTCCTCTTTATTTTGAACAGATGATTAACTTAAGTTTTCCAACTCAGGCCCATCCACATAACTAAAGTACATCCAACTAAAACAGGAATAGCTTTTATGTATCCAATTTATCACTGACCACTTTCATTTGTTGCTATTAGCAGCAAAGACAGCTTTCTGGAAACCCCTTCATATAGTCCAACAGAAAAATAAAATATGGAATATAACCTTTTAAAATGTGAGTCTAAGAAAATTAAATACATCCATTACAAATCCTTATTCTGTAATGTTATCACAGGGAACGACTCCCTAAGTTTCCTCCCCTACTTGGGCTGACTCTTCAGTGAAGGGAAATTAATAAAAAGTACATAATAAATGTCCAATTAAACAAATTTATGTTTAAGCTACTTATATCTAGGATATATATTTAAAAGGTAGATATTTTATTTTAAAAAGTAACATCTTAATCCCATGTGAAAACTTGACTAGCTGTAAAATTTTGATGGCACTTTGGCTTACCTGCAAAGTGTCACTTATGAATGATATTTTTAAAATTTCCTAAGAATATCTAGTTACTAAATTTGGTAGCCAAACAGGTGTTAACAGAAAGAAAAATCAAATTTGACCCAGAAGGCCCCAATATTAAGGTTTGAATTGGGATCAGTTCATTCCTTTCCCATGGGGTAACTTGTATAAATGTAATTCTATGGTTTCATAAAAGCAGGTCAAGTTTCTATCCCTGGGGGTCTTTTGGCAATTTGAAGCATGGAAGCACCATTGCTGGCTACAAGTTCAAATCTGCATGTACTATCAATGGTGTGAAGAAAAAAAATCAGTGAACAGCAGACATATATTCATCTTTGATTATAATATGCACTTGTCAGAAGGTTCTCAGAGGGTAAGAATAAAGGTGTCAGAGCTCACAAGTCATAAAATATTTTGAAATCATTTTTACTTACTTATAAATATATACGCATACCGGATAATGCAATAAGTAGTATGGAATATGTTTTTAGATAACAAAATGCAAAGACGAACTTCTTACCAAATATCATTTTGCATTTATTATATTCAAGTTTTTTTTTTAATTCCACAGGCTTTTTAGATGAGACAGAATTTTTTAAGTCGTCACTGTTTTATAACCTCCTTTCTACTTTACACACACACACAAAAATGCATGCATTCTTGCACTTTTACCAATGATGTAATGACTTGACAAATGCCATGGAATGATTGAGAAAGTAATTGATTTCAATTTAACTGGACCTCTACCAGGTGTTTTCAAAGACAATTACAGTCCACTGCAAGAAGTGGTAATACACATCTTCTTATGTAGACCTGCAGATTAACCCATTGACCTCATTCCTAACTCATCTCATTGATGGCAAAGCTTTTAGAAGAGCAATCATTTTTTTTAAGTTATGAAATTGTTTTCCTATCATTTACCCACTGATTTTAGAGATATGCTTGCTCCAAAGGGCAAGTAGCAATGAAATAAACTAATAACAGAAATGGAGCAATGACATCAAGCACATTAAATGTTATTCTATAATGTACAGATTCTAGTACCTAATAGCTTAACATCTATTTCATACAAGTAAGATAATTCTCTGATATAAATATTTTCCATAGAGAATTAAAAATACATTTCAGTTATCATAAACATTAAGGTATAGGAAAATTAAGGTAAGTTTTTATCACTGTCCTAATAACCATGTAACATTGTTTATTGTAATTATATTTGAAAACACTTAAGTATAAATTACTTCTTTCATGCTAAAATTAATTTTAAATATACTTTCTGTTGTCATTCAGTAAAGTAGAATCTCTTTTTCAGTGTTATTTTATATTTCAAGAGATTACAGAAAGCAAAATTAAAGTCAGTTTTTTGGTAAGTTGGTTGTCCTCCAACCCTAGCTCCTACAAGTCTGTGTGTGTGTGTGTGTGTGTGTGAGAGAGAGAGAGAGAGAGAGGAAGAGAAAGAAAGAGACAGAGAGAGAGAGAGAATACATACACACATATACATATACGTGAAAGCTTTTCTAACAAAGATATTATAAATATTTAAGAATAAAAACATACACTACAAACGGGCTAAGGTTAATATAAACAAAGATATCCAGCACAAAGACCTCTAAAGTACTGATAAAAATTTTACACTTGTTGCATACAGAAGGACATCTATCTTAGTATAAAATGTGTGACGGGTAATAGGACAATTAAAAGTGTTCTAAATTATTCATTTAAAATCCAAAGGCCCTATTAAATAAGTATATTTCCAAGATATTTTAAATATAGAATGGGAATTAACACTTTTGGATATAACAGTATATTTCTGCAGAGCTGTGACGGGTTCAAAGATTTGTTACACCTTCAGTGATTTGCTTTGTTCATACGTAATATAGGACTATGAATAATACAGTTCATTTACTGTTGCTATTAATAAAATTTCAGAATACAATCAGTTTAAGATTTTAACAAAATACTTGGTCTGCTTGATATGTGAATATAATAAAGTATTTCTTGATTAACATATTTTAAAGATTTATTTTTATTATCTATCCTTAAGCAATGACCAGTATCCCTTAAATTGAATTAGCAAGTATTTACTGCAAATGCTCTATGTGCCCATAAAATAATTCCCTTTCAAATAGTACTCTTTCTTTCCTGAATATGTTTTGTTTGTCCTTGAAGAAAAGTATTATTTTTCTCCTGTTGTTATTGGAAGAGCAATGTAATTATTTAGAAACATTTGATAGTATAGAAATTCAAAGATAAGTTACACTGTGACTTTTTAATACTTTGTTTATCTCTCCATTCATTTATTCTAAGGAAAAGAAACATTGTCCAATGTTACTAACCAAAAGTAACCAATATACTTAGTTGCCTATTTCATTATTGCTTTGTGAAAATCATGCCTGAAAAGCATATCCATTTTTTTTTTTTTTTTTGGTCAAACATATACTACTTTCAAAATCCACTGCAGGATTAGTATAAGTCTACTTACATTAAATTGCATTTATGTTCTTCAGATCATAGCAAATAGTTTTGACTTCCTCCTAGAAACATGCAATGCATTCCAGGTATTATATTCATCTTATATAATAATAATGTTTTAGATGCTTCAGCTAAGCTGTCTTCTTTTTAAATCACTGCTCTCTAAAATTTTTTTTTTAAAGCAGGCAGCTAGCTATTCAGTGTGTTGCTGTGCTGTATAGTATTAGACACATCAATATACTTATAAGCACAAAATTATAAGAGCAATTAAATGATGATATAGTGAGTTTTCCAGTTTAGTAAGTTGTCTTTGACAACTTTCACTCAAGTCACGTACATTTAAACGTGTAAAAGAATCCCAGCTTGATATCCTGGCCCAGCTCCAAGCTAATTTGAATCAGAAAGCAACAGGGCCACACCTTTAACAAAATTCAGTCATTGGCCACTTCAATATCCAATTTAGAAAAATCTACAGATGAATTTGTTTAAATGGGTCAATTAGAATCCTCTTAGCATATAAAGTAAATCCAAGTCAGACTACACAAGAAATTTAAAGTGTACTTGGTTCAAGGTCCCTGGTTTTGGATCAAGTAGTGATTTGAATTATTCTCTTTACATGATTTTATATATATATATATACACACACACACACCTATATATGACTACATACATAAATTGACAATTATCCGCTATTTTATTCAACTAATTTTAATTCTATCATTACTTTGAAAAACAATAAGATTTCATTGATTGATTGCCTAATTCATACTGAATGGATAGAAATTCTGTTCATAGTCATTTGCACATTTAAATATAAAGTTAATCATGAACTATAGTACACACACTCTAAAAATTCTTAGAAACTTTCTCAAAGTAAGTAGGTACATCAAAATAAAGTGACCCACCAGTTAATCTAATAACAACTAATTACTGGACCAAATATAAATATACTAATCTTGGTATTCTTGTTTTCCAAAGAAATAATTTGGTAAACTAACCTCACTATTTGAATGAAGCCATTTCTGTACTGTGGCATATACTAAAAAGCATGGATAAACAATTAAAAGTTATTTTGAAAGACAGTCACTGTAGCAAAAATTACTTTTGACTGGAAACACTTCAGACAAATTGAAGAGAAGTAAAGGAATTTGAGCACAATGTGGGCTCACAGAGCCTCTGCTATGCCTGAAACACATAAATGTGAAGATCAGAGCCTTTTATATAACACTTATCTGAGCCCATTTGGTGGGCTTTTAATGCAGAGTTTTCTTCATTAAAAAATAAATTGTTGAACATAACAAATATAATGGAAAACAGGTCCCTTAATGCAGTCTCAAAGCCTAAAAATATAAATATAAATGTATTTTTAATGTATTCTTACCTAGAATGTTTAAGTTGTAGCATTTAAACAATAATACACATGTATATATGTATATACATAACTGACCAATCACAATGCAGTAACTCAGTAGTAAAGAGAATGGTACATGCTGGTACATGGCAAGGTCATTCTATTCTTTTAACAATTCAAACATAAAATGATAAAATTTTATCTTAATTACATATTTAAATACCCAAAGAGTTAATATCAACTTTTTTTACAGTCCCTGTCATTTTTAAGGCCTATAACTTGATGTGACTTTTCTTCCCCTATGAACAATCTGAAAATGAAATTCCTAAAAGATAAAGTTCAGGCCAGCTCTAACTTTTTTAAAGAACCAAGTAACAAAAACCTTAAAATCAAAATGTTTAGCGAAATCTAGAAGACTCACCTGCACCTATTTAGAAGGCTTACTTCAAACTAATTTCTTCAAAGATTCAAAGAGAAACAGTTTACAACCTGTGAGAATTGCATTTCTTATTGTATTTTGCAATACGTGGGTTCTATGTTGCTAATACAATGCAATTTAAATGATTATTTTACTTGATTAACAAAGGCAATTGTGTGAAACAATTTGATAAAATAACTTGGAAAGATAAAATAATACTAAATGATAGTCAAAACACAAATTGTTCCTAAAATAACAACTACTTCGTTGCACATTAAGCTAATTTACAAATGCTACTTACATTCCAAAAACAAAACATCAAATGAGAAACAATAAAGCATATTATGTTTTCGTATGCTGGTGAATCACACATGGTAAATCACCAAAGAGTAGAGTGATTTATGCTCAAATCCAGCCAAGACTTTAATCAATATTGGGTGTCACATCTCAGGAGGTTGGGGGAGGTACTGAGGCAAAAGGAGAGTGGCTAATATTGGTCTCAGTAATTTATATGCAACTTCCGTGAAATGTAGATTAAACAAAAAATAACAGCAGATTTGGACTAATAAGATGAAGGTTTACAAATTCTGTATTAAATGTGATACAAAGAATTTATGTTAAGGATGGGAACTCTGAAACAAAACAGCCTATTTATTTTACATAATATTTGCAGCTTCACAAAATAAAATACCCTATGAGCAATCAAAATAAGTACCTCAGAACATTAACTAGTCATCTGTGGAGTTCAGAGAGTAAACCATCTTCATAACTATGTGCACTCTTTACAATAATTACTACATGTATTATCTGAGACTAATTCCAAGAAAAACAACAGGTTTGAAAAATACCCAAATAACTCAAGAATCTGTATTAAGGCAGTATAATCTAATTGACCAAGGTAAATCTTAGGTCAGAATATTCTTAGATTTTGTTTATGTATTAGTTATTAAACTGTAATTCACTAACGTTTTAAAAGTATACAGAAATAAGTGGTGGAACCAAACTTAAACTTTCAAATGTTAGGTCTTACTCTTCTAATTATGTCATATTTTTTTAGGAAATGTTATAAAATGAAACATTAGACTCTATAGGAGCCACTAATCGGCTGTAATAAAAAAAACTTCAAAAGCATAGTCTCTCTTCATTTGAAGTAATTTTTAATTTATCTGTGCCAAGTATGGTAATTATCTGTTAGAAGTGAATCTGTATTTGTGTTGAAACTTTCTATTACCAATGCAGAAGAAGTGCACAAGTCCGTGCCATTGAAAAACATGCAATGGGGGAAATGTTCAATATAGACTGGTTCAGTTTGCCATCTTTATTAAAACTCCTGACAAAAAACAGAGCCAAGAATTGGAAAATATTTTATACTTTCTAAGCTAAAATTGCATCCATATATTACTACTGGACAAAAAAGACTTGAAAAGTCTTTCAATTTGCTGTCTATGGATGGTATTGACTTTTAAGACAAAAGAATACTGTTTGTGAATATATCTATATGCATATAAAATGTCTGATAAAATTAACTGGAATCTATTTAAGTCAAAAACTCCACAAATCTAGGGCTACATAAGACCTGAACCATAATCTGGTTTGAAAGATCCTGAGACAAAATCACCCTCTGGCAATATTCAGAAAATAAACATTTTAGATAACAAAATACAGCAGAGTCACTTTTTATTACCTGAACTCTCCAGAAAATTTGAGTCCTAACCCAAATCTACAAACAAGCTACTGACTCATACAAATACAGACTTGACCATGTACATCAATACTTCTCTTTTGTTGCTGTTGTTTACTGGTTACCAGTTAATTAAGTGACCTCTGTTGCACTAGCCAAGTTCATCCAACTAATGTTTAGTTTAAAAATAATAACTGGAGGAAACTGATCAAGGTCAGACTCTGTCCTTTAACAACTTTTAAATATATTTCCTGACATTTTCTCTCATTTTTCAGACTCTTTTACTTTTAGCTTTACTATCAAGCAGGTGATAGTCTCTTGTTTCATCTCCTTGTGGTAGTGACAGATGGCTTCAACATTTATTCTAGTTTTTATAGATAGCATACTGATGCAATAGCCCCAAGCAAATTAAATCCACTCTAAGGTTTGTCACCAACTTACTGAGCCACTTTGAGCAAGTTTATGAACCTTTTTTTCCTTTAACATCATTTTGGTTTCTCAGATTCTCTGGTATCTAAATGCTATTGAGAGACAGAATTAGATGTAAGTTCTGTAAAAAGATGAGAGTGCTAAAATTTGATGTTTCTTGCACACTATGTATATAGTATTTTATATAGTTTGCCTTTCTGCTCTGTGGTCTTATCTTCTGCATAAATTATTCCTTTAGATAGTCTCTTCAATAGCCAGAGGAGAAAGAAACCAGAATGAAAGAAATCAATATACCTAGGTGAATGAAAAAGGATCTTAACAGCAAAGGCGTAAACTGGACTTGAATGGAAAAAGTAATGTTAGTTTTGTAAATTCAAGATGCAAAATATTGTAGGTATTGCTTTCAAAGTTAAGAAATAAGACAGTAACACTTGTAATTATCATTAAAGGTAATAATATATTACAATGTAAACAGTATGTTTTGGTGAGAGAGAGTTCAATGGTAAGTTTTCTGTTTTTTTTAGTTAGTGGCAGGGTTAGGAAACCTAGGTAGAGATCTCCAATTACACATCTTCGAAGGTTAATGACTGCAGTATTTGCATGTATATAGGTTTGAGTAAGCCTTGTAGTTGATAAAAGATCAAAAAGCAAGAGTAAATCAACAAACTTACCACATTTAACTTAAAAATAACCTGAAATTGAGTTTTAGAATAACACACTTACTTGTCAAGTATTAAGACCAGGTGATTGAAATATAATTAGAGTATTGATGAAATATTTTTGAAGGGATAAAACAGTTCTATTGGATTTAACTTATCCTTCTGTGAAAGTTTAAACTCCAGAGCTATTGTTAGCCTCAGGGGAAAAAAACCAATTAAAACATTTTTGCTAATAACTTTAAGAATATTCTCCAACCATACAGTGAGGACTTCAGTTCCAAACTCTAAGCAAAAATTTCAGGAAGAAAAAATCAAGGGAATAATTGTAAGAGATTAACACTACCTGCTTTACGTTGATTATAACGTTGCTGTCATTGAAGGAAGTTTTCTCTAGCAATTTTTTTTGTGTTATGTGAAATGGTCATTAATTATCTAGCACAGTATGTACTGTAAGAAACACACAAAGAGATTTCAAGAGCAGAGTGGTTTGATTACTAAAGAGAAAAACAGTAGCTCTTCACCAATTTACTGGATAGGTAGACAATTTTATAACAATCATATCTGAACTAGCTTCAAATTTCGGCTAGCATTCTTTATAACAACTCTGTAACAATTTTCTGCCCTGATTCGAGTAGTTTTAACAAAAGATTGTTGGCAAATATTTTATCGTCTGGACGTCCAAGCACTGCAATTATCTCGGTAAATGATATTTAGTGATCAAGATTACCCCTCAATCTTTACTGCCACCTGTCCATACTCTTGGGCACGTGCGCGCGCCTACACACATGCACGAGCTCTCAGCATTCACCCCTCCCCAAAAAAATAGAAATGGAGGTTCAAAACCCAGACCCACACCCATGCCCCCATGCAAAGAATGGCAAACAAACAAGGAAAAGTTTCTAGTTAGGTCAGAATAAGACATTTGCAGGGTTGGAGTTGGAGCCTTTTTCGTCCTACAGCCTTCCCCCGGCACTAGCCAGAAGTCTTCCAAGGAAGAAATAGCCAGGGGCTTTTTCACCCCTGCTTCCTTCTGGTCTCGTCCTACCCCTCTTTCCTTCCCACCTCAGTTTCCCTAGCACTACCAGGGGACACACACCCTAAGACAGTACAACTCCGTTCCTTCTCTCAGTCTTAAAACTTGTTTGGAGGGTACCGAAGTCTCTGCGCAAATTTTGCGCGCTTCCCACGCGCCCGCTTCTGGTATCCAACTTTCCCTACTCTCTTTCTTCTGGCATCTCAACTTTTCCCTCTGCTTTGAACGGGGTACAAAGCGGAACTGTGAAAGCGGGTGGAATGATTTTTCTACCCCGAAACTGACAAGTTACCCCACTCCCGCCCCCTCTCGGTAGATCCTCCCCCAGTGACCGTTCATTAGCATAAAACCGGTCCAGCCAGGCACCGGATCCCCCGGCCTCCAGGGTTCGCGCGCTTTGCCGGGCTGTGGGAGCCAGGGCACAGGGCATTCAGGTCTGCAGAATATCCCAATGCAAAGCTTGCACCTGCTTATCGCGTGAGCTACTAACCTTAAAAAAAAAAAAAAAGGCAGAAGAAAAGAAAAACAGTTTGGAGAGCGAGAAAGAGAGTGTGCGCTATAGTCTTCCTTCCCCATCTCTCCAGCTCAGCTTCCAAGAGTCTCAGGCACCCGGACACTTCCCCCTACAGAAGGAAACCTGCTGGTTCCCTCGCATCTGCCCCGGGGCTAACGTACCCCTTTATCTCCTTTGCACAAGCTCCTAGGCGGACACACGCACACGTGCGCGCACACAGACCCCTCCCCTCAGCGGGCTTCCCCTCAGGGCTTTGGGGCTGAGCTCGCTGCGGGCCCCTCGAGATTGTCCCGGGCCTCTCGGCCTCGGAGGTCTTTCCCCTCCCGGCCCCGAAGGGGCCCACTCCCGCGGCTTCCTTGCCGGCCGCTCACCCGGGGCGCGCACTCCCGCTCCCGAGCCCTGCGGTCAGGGTCACGACCTCTCCCCGCCCCCGGGACGCCGCTCGGCGCCGCCGACCGGCCCCTCCGGTGCCCCTCGGCTCGCGGTGGAACCCGGGCCCGAGGGAGCCAGCACACCCTCGGGCGGCCGCGCTGAGAGGGGTCTGCAGGCGCTGGCGCGGCCCAGGAAGGGGGCCGTGGCTCCTGGAAACGCACCGTCCTCCTCCTTCCCGCCCCCTCCGGCCCGAGGCTTGGGGTTCCCGCGTCCCACAGCAGCCAGGCCCCTGCGCCCGGGCGAGCAAGTGCGCACCGGGCGGAAGAGCGAGATCCGGGCAGGGTGAGGTGCCAACTTCTCAGAGGGCCGGGAGCGGCTGGCGAGCCTCAAGGAACGGGAGGAGAGGGCCGTGCTCTCCAGGGCGCGCGGCTCGCGGGCGCGCGGAGCAAGCGGCGCCAGGAAGGGAGCGAGGGAAGGGTGAGGAGGCGGGAGGGAAGGGACCGCGGGCGGCGGCGCTGCCCCCGCTCTTTACCTGGCGTTGGTGCAGTCATTGTAGAGGGTCTCGAAGTCCTTCCTGGAGATGAGTTTGCAGCGGTTCACTCCGGGCTGGATGGCGCCCAGTCCCCTTAGGATGCGAACCTGTTCCACGTTGCACACCACCGGCGTGATCTCCAGCCGCTTCAGCTTGGTGTAGACCGTGTGCAAGCCTCCCACCAAGTGCTTCAGGAACAGATCGAAAGCCTGGGGCAGGCAGATCAGCTCGCAGCCCTCCACCGTGAAGGAAGCCACTTTGGCCCCTCTCAGATCCACCATTTTGCACTCATTATTCTGAGGGGTGTTTTCCACTGGGGACGGGGTCGAGTACACGGGTTTGCCGGGGAGGGGGCCGCAGCTGCTGCTGCTGCTGCTGCTGCTGCTGCTGCTGCTGCTGCTGCTGCTACTGCTGCTGCTGCAGCTGCCGGTGCTCGCGTTGATGGGGGTGCTGGAGGCGCCGCCGCCGCCGGCGCTAATGCCGCAGCCGCCGCCGCCGCCGCCGCCGCCGCCGCTCGCGGTCGCCAGGCTGGGGTTGCAGTTGCCGCCGCCGCCGCCGCCGCCGTTGCCCGCGCCGCCGCCGCCGCCGCCGGTGGAGGTGACTGTGGCCGCCGCCGCCGCCGCCGCCGCCGAAGCGATGGGCTCCGGCCGGAACAGAGCTGGCCCTGAGGACGCCGGGGGCCCGACGGACGGGGCCGGAGACGAGGTCGCCGAGGAGGTGGAGGTGGTGGTGCCGGAGGAGGAAGCAGACGTGGAGACCGGGGGTTGAGGGGGGACCAGCGGGGTCGGAGGGATCAAAGCCGCCGGCACCGCCATGGTCACATATAAGGGGAAACCGAAGGAGGAGAAGCGAGGGGAAAAGTTGCCACACACCCCGGCGAGGGGCAGGGGGGGAAAGAGGGCGAAGGAGCGAGGGGGCAACAACAACCACAACAACTCTAGGGGAGAACGAAAAGGAGAAAGGGAGAGAAGGGGGGGAAAGGAGGTGAGGGTAAGAAAGAGCGAGCGCAGGAGGGGCGAGCGCGAGAGGCGCTCTGCGGAGAAACGCACAAAAGTGTCCCGCAAGTCGAAATGCGAGTCCTCTCCGGGGGCTGGGATCGGGGGCTGGTTGGGGGGGGCGGGGGCGGGGAGGGTCGGCTGTTGTTGTGTGGGCCCCGCTCTAGCACAAAGTTAAGGATGAAGGTGAAAAGGAGGAGGTTTGAAGGACTTGGGTTCTCCCTGGCAAGTACATTGATCAAAGATTGAGAGCGGAATGACAGAGAGAAAATGAGCTGAAAAGTGCAGGCTGCCGGCTGGACGAGTTGTTGTTGTCACACGGTGCAGAGGGGAGGAGCTCCGGAAACTTGAAATACCCTTTGAAGCCGCAAAAACCTCACTCACTAGTATTAACCCAAATTATCCAACCAGGAACTCGGAGCAGACACTCCGAGAGCGCGAGACACGGAGGGAAAGCGAGTGAGGGAGGAAAGGGGGGGGGGGGGGGAGGAAGAAACTATGCGAGGGACGGAGAGGAAAAGCCGGGGACACAGAAGTGGCAATCGGAAAAGGAGAGGGAGATGATCTACTTCTCTTCCTCTACTACCGTTAGATTGCATGTCTAATATTCCATTTCGTCCGCGACGACTTGTAATTTTTTTTTCCCCAAAACCTTCTAAGCAATCGCCTGCCAACTTACAGAGGAGCCAGAACGCTCTGAGCTCTCCTTCAAGGATTTAGGCTAGATCTCCGCTCGTTTTTGCAATAAGATATAAATGAAAACACATCCCCTCCCTTGATGGTTATTAAATTATTTTCAGGAAGATTCACATGTAAGCAAAGCCTATGTTTTCTGCATCTGATTGTTTTACTCTATTTATTAGATTATTTGTTAGTGTAAAGATAGTGAAAATTCCGGGACAGCTTTCAAATTGTGGGGGGAAAGTCAGTCTGAAGTCACTTAAGAATAATGAAATCCTCTGTATTCAGTTTCTTATTTCCTGATAGAGTGTGGAAAGAAAGAAATGCTTGCCATGATGTGGATCATTCAGAATAACTTCACTTTCACCCCAAAGGCAGGTCAGAAATGCTTATTTTACCTAGAGACTTTAAAGAGATCAGGCATCCTTGAAGATTTAGAAAGTGGAAAATAAGAAAACACTGATTTTTTTTCTTAAACTCTGTAATTAATTCACCTGTCTTGCATAGAAAACAACTATCCTCACATCCTTTAAGACCCAATGCTAATTGCCAGCGTGTCTTATGAATAACACATTTTCTTTCATATTTGAGAAGTTTCAGTGTATTTTGGGGAGGTCCTTTTCAGTTTGTCAGTACAAATGTGTTTTGTAAATAATGAAAAAGAAAACAAGCTCACTAGTTGACTTGTAAAGGCAGAAAGGGTAGCTGTGCTTAAAAATATTAGGCTGAGTTTAGACTGTCTTCCTCTTTGCCCTCCTCTCTCCTTCTTTTCCCTCTCTAACTTGTTGCATGGAGGTATTTTTTCCAAGGATTTTTGACCAACATATGATTTGAGCATAGGTCAAGTTTGTTCTCTGTTTGTATCTCTAGGAATCTTAAATAATTAAGCTTTAATCCTGCCTACACATGTTTATTAACGTCACAAGATAGAAACAATGCTTTTTTAGCTTTGGGCAGATTAAAAAAAAAAAAACTATTAGCATCAGATTCACAGTGTTGGAAAATTTCATAATGAAATTCTGCCATTTTGGTGCTGAAATGATTATCACATTTCTCTTTGTCATTTTAATTCTCTAAACTTTTTGAAGTTTAGTGTCAAAAGGTACTGGAAATATCTACAGAGAAATATGGCACCACTGACTAATTTGTCTAAGTTGATGCTAAACTTTTTGGGGCAGAGCAGTTATATCAGGAGGCTTTTCTGGGTCATAAGAATTCAGAAAATTGATTGTTGCAAAAAGTAGATAAACTTCTACAAAGATAGCTGAAGTTTACACAGTTGTTTGACCTAGTTAGCCAATGTATTTTAATACACTCAGAAATAATTTATATTACTTTTTCACTCCTCCTATCAGTCCTCCAAAATAGGGATTTGATATATATCCCATATATCAAAACACTATATTAAGTGTTTACACGTTTTGGAAAATCTTACCTTTTTTAAAAATGCCAAATTACTATGTTAATGAGTGGACGAGAAGAATATATTGAGCCCTGAAACACTAATTTTATTTTGGAATTGCATGCACAACTTTAATAAACTCTGATGTAGTTTGAAATGCTAAACTACAGTTTCCTCATTTTAAATTCTAGATCCACAAATGGGAAAAAAAATTGGAATTAAGTGCTAAAAATCTGCCTTTTCCATTCTCATTTCTTACATTTCCTTAAACTGCCACTCAGCCAATACCTGCCATATTCGGAAGCCACAGGCAGGAAGTAATAATAGCTGACCAAGCCATAATCCCACCCAGCTTCGAAGCAAACTCCAAATTTTCTGCAGGGAATCCTGCACCTCCCAGCACATGCTCTGTTCCGGGGTAGGGCTTGGGGCATTTACCTCCACCTGAATGGGAGCTCACTCCCCACCTCAGGTCTCTAAACCGTTTCTGGGAATACCACTTGCCCCTTTGATCAAACAAAGGATTAGAAAAAGCATATAATGCAAATTAAAATATGTTAGGGAAAAAAAAACTCAAATATTTTAAGATTTAAGATTCTTTCCTTCTTTTATTTTTCTCTTCTTTCCTTTTTTTTCTTTTTTGAGAAATGTTACCAATGATTAAGGCAAACAGTATTTAACAACAGCAGATAAATCAACTCCTCAGAGATTTCAAATTCTCACTCTTTCCACTGCATCTTTAGCTTTCAAAGCTTTTGTCTTGTTTGTTTATTGTTTTACATCTCTGGCTGTTTCAGGTCCTCTCCCTCCATCTCATCTTTTCCAACCTGCACTCAATTTGCATAAGCAAAACTCAAAGTACTGTAACTGATATTAGAAAATTCTCCCTGTGTTTTGTGAAGACGTATTGTGCTGAAATCAATAAGACTGTTTAAAATTCAAAGACCTGCAAATCGTTCTGTTTGTCCTTTGATAGGGCCTGTGCTGATTAAAATGCTACCAAGAAAGCTTAATTGCTGCACTAATTAAGAAGTCTTTAATTTCTTTCCTAGGATGTCGTTTGAAGCTGAGCTTGTACCAGTTCAGGGAAGGTATTTTCTTCCCTCCCTCTGCCCCCTCCTGGCCCCTCCCCTCTCCTCCCCGCTCCTCCCGTGCCCCCGACGCCATCCCAATGAATGGGAACTAATAGAGAGAGTGGACTCAGGTCTCACCATCTATTACTTAACAAAAATTGACACAGGATACAGAGTTCAGTGCAGTATGAAATGCAGTTTTCAGAAGAGCTGTAAGGTTGCAGGAGACAGTAAGGAAATACAGAGTAGCTGTTGCAGCTAAAGTCCCGGTGAATACCTGGATGACAACAGGCACTTTAGCTGGATGATGAGGGCTTCCTATTTGGTTAAAGGGGGCAGTGACAAGGAAATACTTCTATTAAAACGGAAACATAAAAATGTATTTTCCAAACCTGTGGTTTAAAAAAGAAGAATAAATCTATAGGAAGGAGGATTTATAGTTGGGATTTGGTAAGTATCATTTTATTTTATGAGTATAAAATCATGAATTCTATGGGGATTTATTTTTGACCCTTTTTATAACCCAGGGTGGCATAGCTCTGTATTACATCCTTTCCACCCTTTTCTATTGACCTATTTTATTCACTGATTTCTCAAGTGGGGAAACTGACTAAATGATTTCACAAAGCTTTCTCTGTAATCAATAGTCATTTTTTAGGTTTATTCATGCTGCATTATAATTCTGGTAAATGACTGCAAAGCAGAAGATTGTAAGAGAGATACCAATATTGACAAAGCCAAGATGAAGTCATGTCTTTAAATCTTCAGAGTTTCAGTATAGCAATTGATATAGTTATTTGAAAGAAAAAGATTGAAAATGGATATTTCATGGAATATAAAAAAACAAATGATTGGGTAACTTAAAGACAACACATTATCTGCATGTGTTTCTTGTGTATCTCAAAATTTCCTGAAAGCTTTGAGTATCCTCTTTTTATAGCATCACTAAGTGAAACAGAAACAATTTGGGCATATGCACAAAGGCAACAAGAAAAGGTTCATTACAATTTTATTCTTTTAAGTTTTTCCCAAATTCTATTAGAAGCATGCACAGAAAAAATACAGATATATACTCCAGATATATACTGAATTCCTTTCAGTGACAGGACAAGGAGATAACACGCTTAATAGATTCAAAGGGAGATTTACCATTCCGAGCACGACGTCACTCTAATTATGTTTACTCTAATTGAAAGCAAGGTTTTTTGGAATCTGAAATTACTTCCAGAATTTTTTTTTTAAATAATGCAAGTGGATCAAATGTTGATCACAAGCATTTCAATCTTTCAAAATGTATTGGAAAATTAAATGAAAAGTGGAGTTTGGTACAAACAATGCCCCAGGGCAAAAAACAACTAACACTAGATTTTCCAGTCCAGCCATAACACAAATCAATTTGAGCACACTTCTATGGCCAGACTGCCAGATTGTTATGACTGCTAATTCACTCAATCAAAGAGTGCATTAGCACACCGGCACAAATAGCTTTAACAATAGAGTGCACTTCTGAACAATTCTAAGATATATCACAACGGAGAAGTAAAGAGGAAGATCATTTTTACATCTGCATATTTACTAATGGACCTGTTTCCTTAATAGGAAAAAGAAAAAAAAAAAAAAGACTGAGATAAACTTCAGGCAGAGGTTTATTAAAGAGCTATCCAAGTTTGGTAAATCTAGAAAGACATCAGGGTACCAGTAGTTCACTGACTTTGTTAAACGTTTCTCAGGAGAGAGTCCAAAATTGATGTTTGCACTTCAGTAGTAAATCATTGAAGATGGAGAAATTATGCCAAGTAACTCTCTCAAGCCTTTTTAACTTAGACACTCGGCCTCACCAATCAGCTCAGCAGATAAACTTTGACTGCCTTAAGCACAGCCTTCTCTCCTTCCAACTTTCTTCCTCTGCCTTTCCCACTTAGGGTTCCAACTTCTGACTTTTAGTGACTATCACTTCCACAGTCTTCCTCTCTTTTCCAATTCCCTGCCTCGCCTCAAGAACAAGGAATAAGGCTTTTATCTCACGGATACACTCTCTAATCAGGCGCAGAGAGCTCAGTGATAAATTACCCAAAGGACAGAAGGTGGGGAACTGAAGGTGAACACACTATAACTTGAAGCACTCAAACTTTACATTACAAACTTCCGTCCTTAATAAAGAAGTGGTTTAAATGGTTATAAATAACTCTGACCTGTTTAACAGCATGGAAATGCATGGACTGTATATATGCTTACTGAATGCATATAGTAAGTATCTATTCATATTCCTGTTTGCGTAGATCTCAGAGCCAAATGGCAGGATTTGTACCACTGTTCCTCTCTCCCTAAACTTCTCTCCTCACCTCCTTTTCTCCTGGTTCAGAATGGAGGTGACATGTAGCCAAAAATACCCTGCTGGTTATGGAGCATATTTTAAGAAATCTTGAAACCCATGCCAGGGGAGAGGGTAATGGCAAAGAGAAGAATAGTTACAAAGAAAAAAAAAATCACCCCTAGAATTGTTCTCCTGACTCCAAACTACATCATTTCCATGACAGGCAGTCATCTCTCTCTGATAATTTAGTTATACTTGTCCATCACTCCTTACTTCCAGTGTAAGTGTCCTAATTCCATCTGTGGGTTGGTATTGAGTTGCACAGCCAAATATTTGATAAAAAAACAAACACAGTGAGATCATTTTAGAGTTGCATTGTAAAAGGAAGCAGCAACAAGAATAATATAAATTGATATTAATTCCCTTCATCTCTTCAGTCAGGCCATTGTGAGGGCAAAAGCAGACTGGATTGAAGTAAGGTCAAAAAGGCAGACATTTAAATCCCCAGTTTTCTGGTAAATATTCTACCTTCAATTGTACATTTTAACATGAGGCCTTTTTCTACTTATCTACATCTTTCTCTTTAAATAACCCCAACTCATTTTCCTCTAAAGAAGATCAGTATTAAGACCTATGACTTGCTTAAGGGATGCATAGCTGGGAATGGGGGTGGGGAAGAAGTCTTATGTAGTATAAATGCATGTTTGATATTAAAACATGAATTATTGTATAATTTTATAATGTTAGGAGAAATGTATTAAACTCGATTTAAAAAGTTTATATTGATTGACTGCTTTCTTGTTGTAATTTATTATCTTAGTCTTTTTTTCCTCTTTGCTTTATTAAGTAAAAGAAGACGTCATTGTCTAACAAATAGGCTATAAAAACTGTTCTATTTGAAGTCAGAAATTTCAAGGATTGTTAGAAAAGAATAAACTGTTTATTTATTTATTGCCCTTCAGAACAAAGAGTTTTTTTTAAGTTGAAAGAATAACAATTGCCACCTTCCAGCCTGAGATCTTGTATGTCAAGTTTCAGCCCAGAGCAAATTTTTACAACAAGTTATAAACCCCCTGTAACAGAGGGTTTATTATAATGGAAGTGCTGACACAACCTTAACTATAGCGTTGTAAACGGCTATGCTATAATATCCATTAAGCAGAAAGAAAAATAAGCTGGCTGATCAATAATTTATACAAAGAGTACCAACTGCAGACATAATAACTGTAATGTTTGCAAAGCAATCTCTCTGCTCTCCAGGCTTAACAGTAAACGCAAACTAGCAACGCTGTTAATTTCCAACTCCTACAGATAAGAATACAAACAAATTACTTAAAATTATATTTTGCTCAACATTTAGCATGCCTCGATGGGATAAAATAAAATTTAATTATGATGCAACTTGTGCCGGATGCAAAGCTGTTTTGTTTTCCAGCACATTTTATTATGAAAGGACATTCATTTGGAACATCAATTATGGGGAAATAGTATGTTTCAATGAGTTGACTTGGGTCAGGCAGGCTCTTCTAAGAGTTATTCAGACATGGAAACAGATTGACACTGTTTAACTTCAAAGAAAGTTACAGGGCTTTACAGAGCCACAACCTGAAATACAATACTGCAAGCTCTGATTCGAGTCAACTGTCAGTAAAAACACACCTTGTCATTAGAGTTCATGGGAAAAAAGACGCTGGCTTGGAAAATGTGGCCATCATTAGCATCCAGTGACTCTTGGAGCGTTCAATTAACGGTAAGCCTCATTTGCATGGAAGCAAGATGTGTCATTTCTACCTAATAAGTGTGGATCATAAAGTGTGAGCATTATTTTCTTTTCTGGAAAAATTTTTGAAAGTAGCTTTTCGTAGATGTCCCTATTTATTACTGCCTTGCTTTTTATAATGTCCACATGTGTGGAGTGTGTCATTTTGATATTTTTGTTCTCGTAGATGGCTTTTAAAGCAGGAAAAGAGTTGAGAGGTGTAAAAGAAGGAAATACAAGAATTGAAGGATCCCCAAATGCCCACTATGTACACACTCAAGGTTGAACCAGCCTGTACATTTCTAAGGTTCACATCTCCATCAGTCTTTTTTGTCTGTTCATTTCCTGGGGGGGTATGGAACCCAGTAGAACGAAGAGACATTGCTATCAGAGTTGTAAAATGGTGTATTACCCTGTGAGCAATTGCACTTGGAAAGGAACCAGTAATTTATATGAGAAGTGTTTAAGATTGCCTGCTCACCCAGTGATCCATGCCAGGTCAGTTCCAGTAATGCCAGAAAACAAAAGGAGGTGCACATCACCGGGAAAGAGACACCTTACATGCCTTAAGAGCTTGTGAAGGGGAGCACTAAAATGCCATTTTCTCAAATGAACTGGTCATTACCATTTAAAATCCTGAGGGGCTGTGGGACCAGGGAGGAGAGAAAGAATTGTTCTTTTGATTTAACAGGGCTCTGAAGGACTAGTTTTAAGGGGGAGGTGTTTTGTTGTGATTGTCTCAGCCCTGTGCTTTAGCAAAGGTTAAATCCTGAAACAAAGGTACATTTTTTTAACAATGGAATGGAAAAGGATGAACACAATGGCTCTGAGAATGTAATTGGCCCATTTTAAACTTAGAAATGAACTGTTTGAGCATTACCAGTACAAATAGGAATACAGCCTCTCTGCTAGCAATGCCTATGCCCGGCTCTAAGTTGTTAATTTTTTATTTGAATAGATTTTCGCAGATCTATTTCGAAGATTTCGCAGACCCCTCACTCCACCCGTTTTCAGGAGAGGACTATGGATACTGGCAGGATGTTATATAAGAAATCACTTCCTAAGAAATCTTCACAGGCCTCTCTTCTTGTTTAACATAATCACAGCACAGACTCTGAGCAGGATATTGGCATTGGGGGACAGGTCCCACCGCTGCCATCCTCAGGCACTGCTTTCCCCACAAATTGTAAAGTCATTTTAGTTTTGAACTGGAGTTCAGTTCATTCATGTGTCCAGCATACCTTCCCTTGTGTATTTAGCAAAGGAACTAAAGAAATGTAAATCAGAATTTATAATTTACCAATTGGCTCAAGATTCAGCACATCCAGGAATCTTTGCAGATTTATCCCTGTGTATTGTAACTTTCATGCGTTTCAGTGGGTAAGGCAATTTTCTTATGCTTTCACACTTGTTGATATGTTTCTCTTCAGGTGGTCTCAAGTCATTCCTATTCCTTTTGGATAGCTAGGATAATGCTTAGCATGCCGTGCTGGATGTTCAGTAAAGGTCAGCTGGGTAATTAAAAGTGCTTCTATATTATCCACCCATTTCCTTTATCCCCAAATTGTGTAGACTGCTCATTCCTTAAATTATATATTATATGATTCAGAACAGGATATTGAGGACTCACAAAGTTTTAGATATGCTCATTTTTTTGTTCTGATATACAATTAATTTAGGGAAATTCTTGAGGCAAAGATCCAGAGATGCCAGATCAGATAGAAAGGAGAATCTTAACGCTTAACCCTTTAAGGCTTGTAGCTGGGACTCATACAGAAAAATATCTTTTCTTAGTCATCAGACTAAGGGGTCCATTGGGAGTCTTCACCAAGAATGGAATACAAGTGATAGTATATTCTGATGTGCCGCCACACATGATGAGGGAATGCAGGTTCGTATGTGAAATTCTGCCTCCCAAATGTGAGCAAGCAGAGGTGCGGGCATACTTTTTACTTTAATACTACCATCACCTTAATGTACATAATCTCTGTTATACAAAGCACACATATTTTTGTGCACTGACTGTATGCTGGTTCCTGAGGATGTAAAGAAGACAAAGATATTCATTCTGATGAGACTTTCATATACATTATCTCAGTTGAGTCTTATTACCATAACATCATTGAAATTTTGTGTTAGGGAAGCCTGAAAGATCATCTAATCCTAGAATTGCAGGTCTCATCCTGCCATTTTCCCATCCAATGAACATGCCAGACATCACAAAAGATTCTCAGATCTTTCCTTGGGAGCTCAGAGGCAATCTCAGAAACCTTCCCAATGTAGGATTGCAGGCAGCCTCTCACTACCACATCCATTAGATACATCCTTATACATCATCCCTGATCTTGCCAAAGAGGAAACTGACATATTTTGTTAAAATATGAGAACTTGCCTTTAGACTCACAGCTAAGTTGAGGCTGAAGCCAGGAATTAGATTCAAGTCCTCAATGAGGTTTATTTTTCCCTCCAGCTATTCTCGAGGGAAACTTTTGGAGGTAAGGAGAGGAAATATTTTATTATCACTTCATATATAAAGGGACTGAAAAAAAAATAGACTGGATCTGGTCTCGTGGTTCCCTGTCAGTTTCTACCACTGTTTAATGAATTTCTATATGCCTCACAGAGCTACCAATGTGTTCTAAGTTGCTGCTTAGATGTACGTACTCACGGGCTACAAGGCAGCACGATGAGGATGGAGAATCCTGAAAAAGAGTTGAGGAAATACTGTTATTTCAGGGATAAGATTTTGGGATCTAGAGAAATACTTAACTAATATGTGATGTTAAAGAAGTTAGTCAAAGTGCAAAAACCCCGGGGGTTCCTCGACTTTTGTGACTACCTCTGGTTTCCTTTGATTAGAAAATGGCAGCATCTACCAGTAAAAGTCATTTGTTGAAGTGCTTTGCAAAATCAGGCATGAAACCAGCAGTTGATTGTGTAAACACATTACTTATCTGTAGTCTCTTACCAGCCTTAGTTTGCTTTTCCATAAGCGACCATCCAGCCTCTTTCTCCTATCCTTTTTCATCCTGACTTCAAGAAAGGCCACTCTCTACTTCTTTTCCAAGAGATGATTCAGGGATCACTCACAGCTATTCCCAACAGAGCAATAGCACAGCCCTCCTGCTGCCCCATTTAAATTGTCTGAACTGCGTGGCTTTTTCATTTACTCTCCCTTTAGAGTGAGGCTGCAAAGTAGAGAAGACTTGAATGGCCTTGTGTCTTCAAAGAAGCTCCTTGAGCTCTGGAATGCAACAAAGTGGGAGAAACCACTGAACACCAGGAAATGTCAACAATGGGGCGGGAATGCCTGGGCAGGTGGATGGGGGCCTTACCCTAGGCATTCTATGAGACAAGGCAACTGACTCAGCTGAACACGAAAATGGGTCTTTTTCCCACAGAAACAAATCTGACTGGTTTTGAGACACACCAATAACAGCAAGTGCATAAATTCAAACATATGCTTACCAGGGAGTACTTTGTTTTATTTTTATGTAAGAGATTTGATTGACACATTGGTGATAGTTCTTAGTAAAGAAGAATTAAAATGTCCAATAGTCTGAACATTTTGGTCCTAATAGGAAGCTTTAGACCTTGACTAAATAAAGCATTAAAAAAGACACAAGATCGGGTGCCTGGGTGGCTCAGTTGGTTAAGCGACTGCCTTCGGCTCAGGTCATGATCCTGGAGTCCCTGGATTGAGTCCCGCATCGGGCTCCCTGCTCGGCAGGGAGTCTGCTTCTCCCTCTGACCCTCCCCCCTCTCATGTGCTCTCTCTCTCATTCTCTCTCTCTCAAAAAAATAAATAAAATCTTTAAAAAAAAAAAAAGACACAAGATCAAACCAATTTCAATAGCTAAAATGCATTTACACTTATTTGTAGTCTATTTAAAGTATAACTTAAAGGAAAGCAAAAATGTTCCCAAATGCTATATGCCAATAATAACCATTGGAAACTTAATTACTTCTAAACACCGAATATGAAAGTAAAGAATTAATCATGTATAATTGATAAGCTTCACTGTAACTATAATAAGTTTTGGGTGCCACATCCAGTAACCAAACAGATGGTATTTTATACACAAATGTAAAGAAATAAACTCTTCTCTTCAATGTTGCTTTTTATCTTCTATTCAGGAATAATCATTATCAGTTTCTTAGCCAAAGTGTTCTAATAAATCTGATTGCTTGTTGAGTATCCAAAAGAAGCCTTCTAATCAGGAATTGTCAAAAGTAAATGTGCAAAGTTATGTATATTCGATTTATGTATGTTAATATTATTACCAATCATAAGACATAAGAAATTCAAAATCAATGTCAAAGTAATGCTGCATTTGAAGTCTTCTACATGTGTACAGCACTTATGCTGAGCATTTTTTAAAAGAATATCTTCTATGAAAATATGCTTATATTTTTACAGTTTGATTATCTATTATTTTAATAATAAGATTACTAATATATCTTTTTATAGTTTAGCTACACAGGAACAATTTCAAGGAATTGCTTTATACACACACACATGCCTATTTTCAGAATTTTCTTTATAGTCAATAACCCATGGTATTTTTGGTATCCAAAAAATACTTACTTTTTGTTTCTACTTAAGTAATTTTAGTCTCTGAAAGCACTTGCTAATCATAACAACACAGCAAAAGTTTGTTTTGTAAACATTTTACTTTATTATCAGCCTTTGTTTTCTGATACAATGCTTTAAAAATATCCTCTGTTGTATAAAGGACATTGTTGCAAAAAGGCAGCTCAAAACTTGTCCTTCCCTTCCTTTCATTGATCTGTTGCCTTTTAGGTAATATGAACAGCTGCCTCCAGCTCACCCACAAGTGAGCTGAACATAATAATAAGGTAGTGTTACTGGCCTGTATCTATGAACGATTATGCAGAGGGTGCCAGTTCTTTTCTACTAAAGATAAGGTAACAAAGATACCATAGAGAAGAAAGCTGGTTAGCAAAAGCAAGCGAGTGCTTCTGACTTTAAGGTTTAGTTATTTCTCTGCTAACCACTGGGTTTCTCTTTCAGTTGGGTTTCCAATAAGGTGAAGGTGCCCTCTATAGGAGACTCCCAGCAAATACTGCCTCTTTATGTTTGGGTGACAGCATACAAGTTTCGCCCCTCTTTCCAATTTATAAACACACACACACACAGTACTCTCTGTTAACACAAGTTTGAACTCTTTATAAATCTTAAATGGAAATTAGTAAAAAGCCCATAATCAGCTATGTAAATCTAGTGCCTTTTCAAATGAGAGAAATTCAACACTGAGAAAGCTGTTACAGCACGTCGGTGTTTGATATTTACTGACATTGTGGTATGTAATAGGATGGGTTTTATAAATTTAGACATATTGTTGAAAGCAGAAAGACAAAAGGTCTTGGCATAGTTCAGTGAAAAGTGGATCTAAACAGAAGAATCCACATGCAGAGAGATACATTCACCACCTAATAAATACACCTCCCCAAAAGGTCTTCTTATCTTCCCTTCTTATAAAGGTTACCATAATGCAGATTCATTATCAGTCCCACTGGGTAGCATATAGCTTGGTAAGAAATTGCTTTCGTTAGCATGCTCATAGAAAGAGATTAGCTATTTCACCAGATCTCTTGGGGCTATTTGAAATTTTGGGAATTCTCTCTGTAATTTAAAATGGAAGTAAAAGCCAATGTGAACAGACTAGTGAAAATCTCACAAATTATACCTCTCCATCTGGAAGTTTCTTCATCACTCATTGAAAAAGTACAAGCTGAAATCACATTTGTTACAGGCAGGAGAGATTTCATCAGTGATGATGCAATTATGTTTATATTAATGTTTTAATAACTAAGCATTTTGGTTGCAAAGAAAAATCTAAAATTTAAATGTCTGATAGGGTTTGGTTTTAATTTTTGGTCTTTAGGGACTTTGCATAATACTTATAATTTATCACCGAATCCATCTATTTACATTCTTTGGACTATGACTTTAGCCTCTATGGAATGTGTGTAGGAGTCTAGTATTAACTGTATTGCAAGTTAGGGGATGAACAAGAGGGCATGGGAGCATAAGAGAAAGGAGTATCTGCCTCCTTTTACCTATCCATCTACTCTGTCCTTCGCTATCGTTCAAACATCCCTTCTCTGTGAATCTATGTTCCCATAGCATGGAGTATGTACCTCAAGGACATTTGTGGAGAAATTACTATATGCCAGGCACTGTGTTAAATGCTTTATATAGGTTATCTCATTTAATCTTCCTAACACAGGAGAAAGACAGGTTATTATTATTATCCCAAAACAAAAATGAGCAGACTGAGGCTTGAGAAGTTAAATTTCAGTCCACTCCAGGCCTGCTCTCTACTCTGCTATGACACACTCCCTTTTTGATCTCACTTATTTTCCCATCTCTCTTTCACATGCTCAACTTATCTGTGTCCCTGACTTCCTAACACAGCTGCCTCGTGAATCCCTAACCAGGATTAATATAGCAATCTGCTATCCCTCTGGATGACTGAGCATTGCTAAAGATGGTCCCATAGCTATGCAGATTGGTAGCCTTAATTACTGATGACTCTTAGTTACAAGCTTTAAATTTAAGCCGGTTTATCTAGAAAGGGTGCTGAAGAAGTTTACATCATCACATTAATAGGAGGTCATGGCTCCAGTTAGTCCTAGTGATAACTGCAACCAGAGATTTCAAGCGTCTCCTTATATTATCTCTGATCTCCGAGGACACATTTTTCAGGATGTCTTCCTCCAGTTTCTTGGTCTAGATTCTTTCACACAGCTGGATTCACGGTGCCAAGCAGCAACCATACTCTGTGCTTCTAGCTCTACCATCAGAGGTGGACTGAGATTAGCTTTCTTGATACCTGAGGTCCAAAATCCAAGAACGGGCTCTGAATGGGTCACCTTGGGACATATATGCATTTCTGGGTGAAGAAACTGGTCGAGGGTAATATTAGCTAGTGATTAAGAATGTGTGGGATGCAAAACAAGACACCTGGGATTTAAAGCCTGGTCTGTGTATGACCAGGGACAAGTTTACAAGCCAGTACCTCGATTTCCTTATCTGTAAGAAAGGAGATAGTAATTGTATCTACTTCATTGCACCGTAATGATAATTAAATAAGTTAAAATAAAAGACTGAATAGTTCCTGATTCTGAGTCTGTTAGTTACCACCGATCAGTCAGGCCTTAGGATTGGTTCAGGTTGACACAGATATCCATCCATAAATCAAGCTCTGTCGCCAGTGAGGCCAAACAAGTTAGCATTGAAGTTAACACTTCAGGGATATGTTTTTTACGCGGGGGGAGCTGAGAAATTTCTTAGAACGGGGAGACTTTTTCAGATGAACGATTGAGGAGTGCTTGACAGACAATCACCAGATGCTTGCTATACAACCATGAAAAATATGTGATCTTTTACACCAATAGAGGGCCATTCATCTATCTTAGGTGCCCCGATCAGCTTTATCTCCCTTTCCCCTCCGTGATCATTCTAAAACTTGCTCAAATGCTAAACCCAACTCTTGGTGTACTAGATCCATATTCTGTAATGATAGTCTATTGCAACAGAAAATTTAAGATAATCAAGATTTCACCATTTCTTGCCGGGATTGTTGCCAGAGGCTCCTAGCTGACTCTCTTTCCTAGTCTTACCCTTCAACCATTCACATTATTGCCAGATCCACACTGGGAACGTGAGTGTACTGTCTTTTTTTTTTTTAGTATTTTTTTTAAAGATTTTATTTATTTATTCATGAGAGACAGAGAGAAAGAGAGAGAGGCAGAGGGAGAAGCAGGCTCCCAAGGAGCAGAGAGCCCGATGCAGGACTCGATCCCAGGACCCTGGGATCATGACCTGAGCCGAAGGCAGACGCTTAACCATCTGAGCCACCCAGGAGCCCAAGTGTACTGTCTTTAATATAAGTCTGTTCACATAGTCCATATACTTAAACTCTTCAGTGGCACCTCTTCACCTTTGGAATGAAGTCCAAGGCAGTACTGAGCATGACCTAGAAGACTTTTTCTATCTCTCTTGTTCTGTCTTTTAATACTCCCAGGAATAATTTTTATTTTAGAAAGTCTAAAGTGCTAAATTTGTAAATTAAATCATGCTGCTCCTGTGATGGAATTACTTCCATTCCTTCTCACTAGATACTGGACAGAACTCTCTTCTTTTTCTTCATAATATTAGTCATAACTTGTAATTTTACCCTAGGTTGTTTACTTTTTTATTGTGTGACTACTTTTACTAAGTGCCTTTAGACTTTTTCTATTTCATTCCTTACTGTATTCTCTGTCTAGCATAGTGGTTGGAATATAGAAGGTATGCAACGTTCATTGAGTGATAAATGACCTACTAGTAGTAATATTAATAGACCATGTTATAGCACGTGTCTGAGTTCTGGCTTATGACTGCCTCTTCCAACATTTATTTGCTTAGCTAACTCTATCTCACCCTTCAAGACTTCTTTCCAAGAAAGACTCTCTAAACCTACAAGAAAGCAAACTGTCTCATATCTATGCTCTCACATTATCCTGTATATGTCTCTATCTTATTATTTGTTGTATTTTATTGATAGTTTCTGTCTTCATTAACAACAGGGAGCAGCTCTCCGTCATCTCATCATCACTCAGCATGATGCTTCACATAAAACAATCCTCATGTTGAACTTTGCTTCCTTTAAGAGGCAGATTAAACCCTACCTGAATGACCAAACAAGTTTTGAATGAATGAAATAATATTTTCCACATTCTTTAAGGATATAGTATTTAGGGGCGCCTGGGTGGCTCAGTCGGTCGAGCATCTGCCTTCTGCTCAGGTCATGATCCCGGGATCCTGGGATCGAGTCCCGAGTTGGGCTCCCTGCTCAGCGGGAGCCTGCTTCTCTCTCTCCCACTCCCCCTGCTTGTGCTCTCTCTCTCTCTCTCTGTCAAATAAATAAGTAAGTAAATAAATAAATAAATCTTTTAAAAAAAAAGAATATACTATTTAAATAATTTTACATTATATCTTTAATAACTTTCCTGAGAATCTCCTTTTTGCCTTCTTATTGTTTATTTTATCTACTATTCAGTTATTAGTCTGTTATATTATAAAACTTTTAAAATTATTGCCTTGAACTGCTATTTTTACCTCGAGCAGTTTAAATTTCGAATGGGTTTATATCTCATTTTTTCATCTCACCAGCTGCAGAAGGGAGGATTTTGTCCTGTGTAATCCTAGAAAAAAGCACGTATGCATAAAATAAGCACTTGTTCATTTCAATCAATTTGGATAAATTTGAAGTATGTGAAAATCCAAGACAGAATATCCTGTGTACTATATTGGTTAGCTTTTTTCTGCACTATAACACAACCCAGAATTTTGCGGCTTAAAAAAACCCCAATATTTCATTAGTTTGTGCTTTTGTGGGAGGGCTGAGATGGTACTTACGGTCTTGGTCAGCTCAGCTGGGTTGTATGGTCTACAACGGCTTCACTATATGTCTGGCGATTAGCATATTGCCATTGTAGTTGAGGCTGGGGTTTTACCAGGCAGTTATGTTGGCTGTGAATATTCTTGACATGTTAACTTGTGGACACATGCAAAACATTCTGTAGGTGCTACGGATTGAATCATGTCCCCCCCAGATTCACATGCTGAAGTCTTAACCACCAGTGTGACTGCTTTTGGACATAGAGTAGAAAGTAACTAGGTTAAATGAAATTATGAAGTTGGAGTGCTGATCTGATTGGCTTGGTGGCCTTGTAAGAAGAGGAAGAAAGATCTCTCTCTTTCTCTCTCATTATACTCTCCCCACCTGCATGCAGAGAAAAGGCCACGTGAGGACACAGTTAGAGGATGGGTGTTTGTATGCCCGGAAAACAGTCCTCATTAGAAACCCACTTAGCTAGCACCTAGATCTTGGACTTCCCAGCCTCTAAGACTGTGAGAAACGAATTTCTGTTGTTCAAGCTAGCCAGTCTATGGTATTTTGTTATGGTCACCTGAGGAGAGTAAGACACTAGGGTACATACCTCAGAGTGGACTTGCATACTGATAGGTTGTACACATCTTCAAACTTACTAGATAGGTCAAATTGTTTTCTAAGTTATTGTATCACTTTAAATCTCAAAAGTTGTTCTATATTCCTCCCAACTCCTGGATATTCTAGAACTTTTGAAATTTTGCCAGTCAGGTGTATATGAAATGGAAACCAATGGCAGTTTTAATTTACAGTTCCTCATAACTAACACTGAGAATTTTCTCATATATTTTTTGGACATTTGGATTTTTTTTTCTTCTTTTACCATTTTATTTTCATCATGGTAAGTGTACTCTTTAATTCCCATTCCTTATTTCTCCCATCTTTCCACCTACCTCCCCTCTGGTAACCATCAGTTTGTTCTCTGTAGTTAAGAGTCTATTTCTTGGTTTGTCTCTCTCTCTCAATCTCTCTCTTTTTTTTTCCTTCACTCATTTGTTTTGTTTCTTAAATTCCACATATGAGTGAAGTCATATGGTATTTGTCTTTCTCTGGCTGACTTATTTCACTTAGCATTATACTCTCTAGCTCCATCCATGTTGTTGCAAATGGCAAGATTTCATTCTTTTTTATGGCTGGATAATATTCCATTGTATATGCATACCACCTCTTCTCTATCCATTCATCTATCAGTGGGCACTTGGGCTGCTTCCATAGTTTAGCTATTGTAAATAATGCTGCAATAAACACAGGGGTGCATGAGTCCTTTTGAATTAGTGGTTTTGTTTTTTTTTTTGGGTAAATACCCAATAGTGCAATTACTGAACTGTTGGGTAGTTCTATTTTTAATATATTTTTAAAGATTTTATCCATTTATTTGACAGAGAGAGACACAGCAAGAGAGGGAACACAAGCAGGGGGAGTGGGAGAGGGAGAAGCAGCCTTCCCGCAGAGCAGGGAGCCCGATGTGGAGCTTGATCCCAGGACCCCAGAATCACGACCCGAGCCTAAGGCAGATGCTTAACTGACTGAGCCATCCAGGTGATCCTATTTTTAATTTTGTTGAGGAACCTCCATACTGTTTTCCACAGTGGCCACACCAGTTTGCATTCCCACCAATGGTGCATGAGGGTTCCCTTTTCTCCACATCCTTGCCAATGCTTGCTGTATCTTGTGTTTTTTATTTTAGTCATTCCAACACCATCCAGGAGCCATTCAGTTGTGAGGTGGTATCTCATTGTAGTTTTGACTTGCATTTCCTGGCTGATGAGTGATGTTGAGCATCTTTTCATGTGTCTGTTGGCCATTGGGATGTCTTCTTTGGAGAAATGTCTGTTCATGTCTTCTGTCCATCTTTTAATTGGATTACTTGGTTTTTGGGTATTGAGTTGTATAAATTTTTTATATATTTTGGATACTAACCCTATATTGGGTATGTCATTTGCAAGTATCTTCTCCTATCTGGTAGATTGCCTTTTAGTTTTGTTGATTATTTCCTTTGCTGTGCAGAAACTTTTATTTTGATGTAGTCCCAATGGTTTATTTTTGCTTTTATTTCCCTTGCCTCAGGACACATATCTAGAAAAATGTTGCTATGGCTGATGTCAGAGAGATTACTGCCTGCAATTTCTTCAAAGATTTATATGGTTTCAGGTCTCACATTTAGGTCTTTAATCCATTTTGAGGTTAGTTTGGTATATGGTGAAAGAAAGTGGTTCAGATTCATTCTTTTGCTTGTGGCTGTCCAGTTTTCCCAACACCATTTGTTGAAGAGACTGTCTTTTCCTCATTGCATATCCATTCCTCCTTTGTTGAAGATTATTTGACCATATAATTGTGGGTTTATTTCTGAGTTTTCTGTTCTATTCCATTGATGTATGTGTCTATTTTATGCCAGTACCATACTGTTTTAGTTACTATCACTTTTTAATGTAACTTGAATTCTGAAATTATGATACCTCCAATATTGTTATCCTTTTTCAAGATTCCTCTAATTGAGGTCTTTTGTGATTTCATACAAATTTTAGGGTTGTTTATTGGGCATTTGAATTTTCTTCTTCTATCAACTGTCTGTTCTTTTGCCCATTAATATTTTTACCATTTATGTGTTTTTTTTTTTTTTGATGTATAGAATTCATTTATTTATTCTCAATACTAACCTTTGGCAGTTATATGTTGAAAATATATTCCCACCCCCCCACACCGTCTGTTGCTTGTATTTTCACTTTCTTTGTGACAGTTTTTTTTTTTAAGATTTTATTTATTTATTTGACAGAGAGAGACACAGCAAGAGAGGAAACACAAGCAGGGGGAGTGGGAGAGGGAGAAGCAGGCTTCCTGCCGAGTGGGGAGCCTGATGCAGGGCTCGATCCCAGGACCCTGGGATCATGACCTGAGCCGAAGGCAGACGCTTAATGACTGAGCCACCCAGACGCCCCTCTTTGTGACAGTTCTTGATGAACAAACATTCTTAATTTTAATGTAGTCAAATTCCTATTTTTTTCTTTATAGATTTCTCATTTTGTGTCTTGTATAAGAAATTTTCCCTACTCTAAGAACACAGAATGATTCTCTAGGTTTTTTCCACAGTTTAATATTGTGGAAATTGATGGCTTTAACAGCAGAGATAGTGGGATAGAGAGAGGTGAGCTAAAGTGTTGTTACTGGCATCTAGTATATAGAGGCCAGAAATGTTGCTAAATATACTACAATGCACAGGATGGCCCCTTACAACAAAGAATTATCTGAGCCAAAATGTCAATAGCTATGCTAAGTTTGAGGAACCTTGGAGTAGTGGTTTGTGTAATACAACTTTAGTCACTATTATTAAACACTTTGTGTGTGCTTTAAAAAAAGTATACTATACAATTGTAGATGTAATTGGTTTCTGTATTCTATGTGCTTCTTTAAGTTAATCTTGTTAATTTTGTGTTCAAGCTTTCATAATCTTACTGGTTTTTTGACTACATGATTTATCATTATTGAGAGAACTGTGCTAAAATCTCCCAGCCCATGGATTGATCTCATTGTTATAGTTTTTTCTTTTAATTAATTTATTTTTTTGATTCATTGTTTGTGTATAACACCCAGTGCTCCATTCAATACGTGCCCTCTTTAATACTTATCACCAGGCTAACCCATCCCCCCACCCCCCTCCCCTCTAAAACCCTCAGTTTGTTTCTCAGAGTCCACAGTCTCTCATGGTTCATCTCCCCCTCTGATTTCCCTCCTTCATTTTTCCCTTCGTACTATCTTCTTCTTCTTCTTCTTTTTTTTTTTTTTTTTACATATAATGTATTATTTGTTTCAGAGGTACAGGTCTGTGATTCATCAGTCTTACACAATTCACAGAGCACACCATAGCACATACCCTCCCCAATGTCTATCACCCAGCCACACAATCCCTCCCACCCCCCACTACTCCAGCAACCCTGTTTGTTTCCTGAGATTAAGAATTCCTCATATCAGTGAGATTAAATGATACATGTCTTTCTCTGACTGACTTATTAGCTTAGTATAATACCCTCTAGTTCTATCCACGTCACTGCAAATGGCAAGATTCGTTGTTGTTTTTTTTTGATGGCTGCATCATATTTCATTGTATATATATATACACCACAACTTCTTTATCCATTCTTCTCTTGGTGGACATCTTGGCTCTTTCCATAGTTTGGCTATTGTGGACATTGCTGCTATAAACATCGAGGTGCATGTACCCCTTCGGATCACTACATTTGTATCATTGGGGTAAATACCCAATACTACTGGGTCATACGATAGCTCTATTTTCAGCTTTTTGAGGAATCTCCATACTGTTTTCCAGAGTGGCTGCACCAGCTTGCATTCCCACCAACAGTGTAGGAGGGTTCCCCTTTCTCTGCATCCTTACCAACATCTGTTGTTTCCTGACTTGTTAATTTTAGCCATTCTGACTGGTGTGAGGTGGTATCTCATTGAGTTTTGATTTGGATTTCCCTGATGCTGAGCAATGTTGAGCACTTTTTCATGTGTCTGTTGGCCATTTGGATTTCTTCTTCGGAAAAATGTCTGTTCATGTCTTCTGCCCATTTCTTGATTGGATTATTTGTTCTTTGGGTGTTGAGTTTGATGAGTTCTTTATAGATTTTGGATACTAGCCCTTTATCTGATATGTCATTTGCAAATATCTTCTCCCATTCTGTCGATTGGCTTTTGGTTTGTTGACTGTTTCCTTTGCTGTGCAAAAGCTTTTTATCTTGATGAAGTCCCAATAGTTCATTTTTGCCCTTGCTTCCCTTGCCTTTGGCAATGTTTCTAGGAAGAAGTTGCTGCAGCTGAGGTTGAAGAGATTGCTGCCTGTGTTCTCCTCTAGGATTTTGATGAACTTCTGTCTCACATTTAGGTCTTTCATCCATTTTGAGTCTATTTTTGTGTGTGGTATAAAGAAATGGTCCAGTTTCATTCTTCTGCATGTGGCTGTCTAATTTTCCCAACACCATTTGTTGAAGAGATGGTCTTTTTTCCACTGGGCATTCATTCCTGCTTTGTCGAAGATTAGTTGACCATAGAGTTGAGGGTCCATTTGTGGGCTCTTTATTCTGTTCCATTGATCTATGTGTTTGTTTTTGTGCCAGTACCATACTGTCTTGATGATGACAGCTTTGTAATAGAGCTTGAAGTCCGGAATTGTGATGCCACCAGCTTTGCTTTTCTTTCTCAACATTCCTCTGGCTACTCGGAGTCTTTTCTGGTTCCATACAAATTTTAGGATTATTTGTTCCATTTCTTTGAAAAAAGTTGATGGTATTTTGATAGGGATTGCATTAAATGTGTAGATTGCTCTAGGTAACAACTGATATCTTCACAATATTTGTTCTTCCAATCCATGAGCATGGAATGTTTTTCCATTTTTTTGTGTCTTCCTCAATTTCTTTCATGAGTATTTTATAGTTTTCTGAGTACAGCTTCTTTGCTTCTTTGGTTAGATTTATTCCTAGGTATCTTATCATTTTGGGTGCAATCATAAATGGGATCAATTCCTAAATTTCTCTTTCTTCTGTCTTGTTGATGTATAGAAATGCAACTGATTTCTGTGCATTGATTTTATATCCTGCCACTTTACTGAATTCCTGTATGAGTTCTAGCAGTTTTGGGGTGGAGTCTTTTGGGTTTTCCACATAAAGTATCATATCATCTGCAAAGAGTGAGAGTTTGACTTCTTCTTTGCCGATTTGGATGCCTTTTATTTCTTTTTGTTTTCTGAATGCTGTGGCTAGGACTTCTAGTACTATGTTGAATAGCAGTGGTGATAGTGGACATCCCTGCCAAGCTCCTGACCTCACGGGGAAAGCTCTGTTTTTCCCCATGGAGAATGATATTTGCTGTGGGTTTTTCATAGATGGCTTTTATGATATTGAGGTATGTACCCTCTATCACTACACTCTGAAGAGTTTTAATCAAGAAAGGATGCTGTACTTTGTCAAATGCTTTTTCTGCATCTATTGAGAGGGTCATATGGTTCTTGTTCTTTCTTTTATTAATGTATTGTATCACATTGAATGATTTGCGGATGTTGAACAAACTTGCAGCCTGGGAATAAATCCCACTTGGTCGTGGTGAATAATCCTTTTAATGTACTGTTGGATCCTATTGGCCAGTATTTTGATGAGAATTTTTGCATCCATGTTCATCAGGGATATTGGTCTGTAGTTCTCCTTTTTGATGGGGTCTTTGTCTGATTTGGGAATCAAGGTAATGCTGGCCTCATAAAATGAGTTTGGAAGTTTTCCTTCCATTTCTATTTTTTGGAACAGTTTCAGAAGAATGGGTATTAATTCTTCTTTAAAAGTTTGGTAGAATTCCCCTGGGAAGCCATCTGGCCCTGGGCTCTTGTTTGTTGGGAGATTTTTGATTACTGCTTCAATTTCTTTAGTGGTTATGGGTCTCTTCAGGTTTTCTATTTCTTCCTGGTTCAATTTTGGTAGAGTCTACATCTCTAGGAATGCATCCATTTTTTTTTTTTTTTTAATTTTTTTTTTAAAGATTTTATTTATTTATTTATTTGAGAGAGAGAGCACATGAGATGGGGGAGGGTCAGAGGGAGAAGCAGACTCCCTGCTGAGCAGGGAGCCCGATGCGGGACTCGATCCAGGGACTCCAGGATCATGACCTGAGCCGAAGGCAGTCGCTTAACCAACTGAGCCACCCAGGCGCCCGGAATGCACCCATTTCTTCCAGGTTATCTAATTTGCTGGCATATAGTTGCTCATAATATGTTCTTATAATTGTTTGTATCTCTTTGGTGTTGGTTGTGATCTCTCCTCTTTCATTCATGATTTTGCTGATTTGGGTCCTTTCTCTTTTCTTTTTGATAAGTCTGGCCAGGGGTTTATCAAACTTATTAATTCTTTCAAATAGCCAGCTCCTAGTTTCGTTGACCTGTTCTACTGTGCTTTTGGTTTCTATTTCATTGATTTCTGCTCTGATCTTTATTATTTCTCTTCTCCTGCTGGGTTTAGGCTTTATTTGCTGTTCTTTCTCCAGCTCCTTTGGGTGTAGGGTTAGGTTGTGTATTTGAGACCTTTTTTGTTTCTTGAGAAAGGCTTGTATTGCTATATACTTTCCTCTTAGGACTGCCTTTGCTGTATCCCAAAGACTTTGAACAGTTGTGTTTTCATTTTCATTTGTCTCCATGAATTTTTAAAATTCTTCTTTAATTTCCTGGTTGGCCCATTCATTCTTTATTAGGATGCTCTTTAGCCTCCATGTATTTGAGTTCTTTTCGACTTTCCTCTTGTGACTGAGTTCTAGTTTCAAAGCATTGTGGTCCGAAAATATGCAGCAGATGATCCCAATCTTTTGGTACCGGTTGAGACCTGATTTGTGACCTAGGATGTGATCTCTTCTGGATAATGTTCCATGGGCACTAGAGAAGAATGTGTATTCTGTTGCTTTGGGATGGAATGTTCTGAATATATCTGTGAAGTCCATTTGGTCCAGTGTGTCATTTAAAGTCTTTATTTCCTGGGGCGCCTGGGTGGCTCAGTTGGTTAAGCCACTGCCTTCGGCTCAGGTCATGATCCTGGAGTCCCGGGATTGAGTCCCGCATTGGGCTCCCTGCTCAGCAGGGAGTCTGCTTCTCCCTCTGACCCTCCCCCTTCTCATGCTCTCTCTCTCTATCTCATTCTCTCTCTCAAATAAATAAACAAAAAAAATAAAAATAAAAAAATAAAGTCTTTATTTCCTTGTTGATCTTTTGCTTAGATGATCTGTCCATTTCAGTGAGGGGGGTGTTAAAGTCCCCCACTATTATTGTATTGTTGTCGATGTGTTTCTTTGATTTTGTTATTAATTGGCTTATATAATTGGCTGCTCCCGTGTTTGGGGCATAGATATTTACACTTGTTAGATCTTCTTGTTGGATAGACCCTTTAAGCATGATATAGTGTCCTTCCTCATCTATTATAGTCTTTGGTTTAATATCTAATTTATCTGATATATGGATTGCCACCCCAGCTTTCGTTTGATGTCCATTAGCATGGTAAATGGTTTTCCACCCCCTCACTTTCAATCTGGAAGCATCTTTGCGTCTTAATGAGTCTCTTGCAGACAGCATATTGATAGGTCTTGTTTTTTTATCCAATCTGATACCCTGTGTCTTTTGATTGGGGCATTTAGCCCATTTACATTCAGGGTAACTATTGAAAGATATGAAGTTGGTGCCATTGTATTGCCTGTAAGGTGACTGTTACTGTGTATGTCTCTGTTCCTTTCTGGTCTGTGTTACTTTCAGGCTCTCTCTTTGCTTAGAGGACCCCTTTCAGTATTTCTTGTAGGGCTGGTTTCATTTTTGCAAATTCTTCTAGTTTTTGTTTGTCCTGGAAGCTTTTTATCTCTCCTTCTATTTTCAATGACAGCCTAGCTGGATATAGTATTCTTGGCTGCATATTTTTCTCATTTAGTGCTCTGAATATATCATACCAGTCCTTTTGGGCCTGCCAGATCTCTGTGGATAGGGCTCTTGCCAATCTAATGTTTCTACCATTGTAGGTTACATATCTCTTCTCCCGAGCTGCTTTCAGGATTTTCTGTTTGTCTCTGAGACTCATAAGTTTTACTATTAGATGTCAGGGTGTTGACCTATTTTTATTGATTTTGAGGGGGGTTCTCTGTGCCTCCTGGATTTTGATGCCTGTTTCGTTCCCCAAATTAGGGAAGTTCTGTGTTATAATTTGCTCCAATGTAACTTCTGTCACTCTCTCTTTTCTTCTTCTTCTGGGATCCCAATTATTCTAATATTGTTTCATCTTACGATATCACTTATCTCTCAAATTCTGCCCTCGTGATCCAGTAGTTGTTTATCTCTCTTTTTCTCAGCTTCTTTATTCTCCATCATTTGGTCTTCTATATCACTAATTCTCTCCTCTGCCTCATTTATCCTAGCAATTAGAGCCTCCATTTTTGATTGCCCCTCATTAATAGCCTTTTTGATTTCGACTTGGTTAGATTTTAGCTGTTTTATTTCTCCAGAATGGTTTTCTCTAGTATCTTCCATGCTTTTTTCAAGCCCAGCTAGTATCTTTATAATCGTCATTCTGAACTCTAGTTCTGACATCTTACTAATGTCCATATTGATTAGGTCCCTGGCAGTTGATACTGCTTCTTGTTCTTTTTTTTGAGGTGAGTTTTTCCATCTTGTCATATTGTCCAGAGGAGAATAGATGAATCAGAGAACAGAATGCTAACAGGGTAAGAACGACCCCAGGAAAATACACACTAAACAAATCAGAAAAGACATGAAACCAAGGGAAAAGAAAGGGAAAGAAAGAAAAAAGAAAAAAAAGAAAAAGAAGAAAAAGAGGATGTGATCAAATATGATCAGGGTGGTGAATAGATCAGTGCCACACACTAGATTTTGGATGTATTTTGGTCTGTTAGAAGAAACTGCCCCCCAAAATTTTAAAGAAAGAAATACATATATACAAAAATAAGAGTAAATATGATGAAGGGATGGAATATGACTATAAAGATGAAAATTTTAAAAGATGTTATAAAAGGAATTGATAAGATAAGAAGTTGGTTGAAAAAAGAAAGAAGAGAAATTTAAAAAAAAAAAAGGAAGAGAATGTGATCAAGAAGGAGACTAGAACAAAGCCATACACTAGAGATTTAGGGTGTATTTTGGTCTGTTAGAAGAAACTGTATCCCAAAATTTTAAAGAGAGAACAACTTATATATATACCAAAGATAAAGTTAACTACAACGAAGGGATAGAATATAACTCTAAAAATGAAAAATAAAAAAGATTTTTAAAAAAGGGATTGATAAGATGTTGGTTGAAAAAGGGAAAAAGAAAAATTCAAAAAAAATAGAAAAAGAAAAAAAAAGAAAATCAAAAATTTAACTTTTGAAAGACTAAAGAATCATGGGGGAAAAAGCCATGAATTCTATTGCTGTATTCCCCTAATGCTGGAGTTCTGCCATTCTCATTGATAGATAAACTTGGTCTTGGCTGACTGTTCTTACTAATCTTCTGGGGGAGGGGCCTGTCTCAGTGGTTCTCAAATGTCTTTGCCCAAGGCAGAATTTTCCCGCCCTTGCCCGCTCCGGGCTAAGTAATCTGCTCGGGTTTGCTCTCGGGAGCTTTTGTCCCCTGCAAGCTTTTCGTTCGGCTTTGGAGGTCGAGAGTGAAAACGGCGGCCTCCCAATCTCTGCCCTGGAGGAGCCGAGAACTCGGGGCCTCACTCCTCAGTGCACCCCCAGAGAAAAGCAATCAGTCACTCCCATCTCCCCGGTCTCCAGCCACACTCCGTGCTCACCAGGCCTGTGACTGAGTGTTTCTATCTCTGGCACACGACCCCATGTGGAGTCTCCAAACCCAGCAGATCCCTGCAGTGTGCTCCTGCACTGCTCCTCCCAGGGGAGGAAGGTGTGTCTCCCCGGATCTGCCACTTGTTGGGTCCCTGCTGGGAGAGCAGTAGTCTGACTGTAACGTGGACCAGGGTTTATGGCAACCCTGAGCTGAGAGCCCACTCCTCGCCTCCGTTTCTGCAGCCAGCTTCCCCGCTCTGATACCTGGGACCTCTGTCGCACTCAGGCACCCCCGGTCTTTCTGTGACCCTGAGGGTCCTGAGACCACTCTCCCAGTGAGGGTTCCACCCCCAGCTTAGCCACTGGAGTGACGTCCCTCAGCAGGGCTGACTTCTAAAAGTTCCGATTTTGTGCTCCGCTGCTCTATCACTTGCCAGTAGCGGCTGACCAAGGCCCCCTCCCTCCGCAGTCTATCCTCCCAAATATCGTTTGGATTCACTTCTCCGCACATTCTAACTTCCAGAAAGTGGTTGCTTTTCTGTTCAGAGAGTTGCTGCTATTCTTTTCTTTAATCTCCCATTGAGTTAGTAGGTGTTCAGAATGCTTTGATTCTTATCTAGCTAAATTCCTGGGACCAGAAGAAATTTAGGTCTCCTACTCCTCCACCATCTTGCTCCTCCTCTCTCATTGTTACAGTTTTTATAGCTCTGTCAACTCTTGCTTTAAATAGTTTGAGGCATATCAAAGTGCCAGGAACCAGCTGGAAGTTGGAAGACCAAATCTGGACCAATTTCAGCATGAAAATAAAGAATAATACATGGATTGTAATTATTTAAATAAATAAAGTAATAAATACATAATTTGGGAAGAAGAAAAAGCTTCTTCTTACAATGGAATGACAATTTGTAAATATAGAAGGAATAATGGATTGCTATTGGCAGCCATCACAGTGCTGATTAATTCAGATGAGTCAGGAATGGATATTAAAGGCAAGAGAAGAAAATACAAAATGTAAAAGGTAGTACAAATAAAATAACAAAAGGAGATGATAGGTATAAATAAAAAATATTAGTGATTCCAATACCCCTGCTGCCTCAGTTGTCTACTCAGCCAACCCTAGCCCCACCACCACTCTCTTGAGCCTCACTGTGTTCTTGATCCACAGCCACCAGTCTCTGACACTCCTTTGAACCCCAAACACACCAACACTTTTTGATTTCCCTCCATTTTTTCCTCCTTGGCTGTGTTCCACAAGAAAAGAAGGGAAGGGCAAGAGGATGAAGGCAACAAAGTGCTCATATGTGAAGCTAAAGTTGATCTGAATATATAAATGCCCTCACACTGAAGCAGGTTTCAATGCTCTGCTTCTATCTCAAATTTCTGCTTTTCATGTACTTATCGGTCTCAGAACATCTTACTTCCTTTTTTTTAAAGATTTATTTGTTTTATTTGAGAGAGAGAGAGAGAGTGTGTGCACATGCAAGCAGGGAGAGGGGCAGAGGGAGATGGAGAGAGAGAATCCTCAAGCAGACTCAATCCCAGGACCCTGAGATCATGACCTGAGCTGAAGTCAAGAGTTGGATACTCAACCCACTGAGCCACCCAGGCCCCAGAACACCTTGCTTTCTTACCAGCTAATTGATATGTTTAAGAAAACTTAAACATTATTTTATCCAGAATTTTTAGTTAGTTTTTTTTTTTTTTTTTTCCTTAAAGAGTTGGTCTGGGGACTTGGCTCTCTATAATGCCAGAAATGGAAGCTGGAAGTAAACATTTATATGTGATTTCTGAGGTTTTAACATTTTAGCCAAATGAATGAATTTTAACAGTCTAAAGTTCTGGTTTCTTAAAATTGGAAAGGGAGTTCTAGATTAAGTGACTTTTCCAAGGAACATAATAATAATTTAAGATGAGAATCTAGCTTTTTCATGACTCCTGACTTCCACACTAGTGCTTTTCCTATTTTAACTGTGAAAACAAGCAAACAGTGATATAATTACTAGGAGGAGGGAAAAAAGAGTAAGAAATTATCCAGGATTTTCTACTTCAACTGAACCAGACTAACTTTGTTTGATTTGCATGTTATTTTTCCTTATACTACTTTATTAGAAGAAAGTGTTCTTATACTAGAAGTAAAGATCGAAATCACTGGTTGAATAGATGTGGTATTTCTCTGCAGATACAAACTGCTTTCTCAGGCATCTTATTTCCTTATCCTATGACTTTTTGTGACTTTTTGTGTTCTGTATGTCATCTTTTTTCCCAAATATTATCCTTATTTTCCAAAATTTCTAAATTAGACAATTACAAGGTCATATGGTCAAACTTTCTATGTAATAAAGTAATAGATGTCTAGTTGAAATATTCCACCTGAGACTACATGTATCTCATACTTCCCAATATAATTTTTTATAATTTTAAACATTTTTTAAAAGATTTATTTATTTATTTATTTATTTGAGAGAGAGCAAGAACAGGGGGAGGGGTAGAGGGAAAGGGAGAGAGAGAATCCTCAAGTAGACTCCCTGGTGAGCACAGCGCATTGAGCCTGGGCTCAATCCCAGGACCCTGAGATCGTGACCTGGGCCGAAATCAAGAATCAGATGCTCAACCAACTGAGCCACCTAGGCGCCCCTATAATTTTTTATAATTTAAAAATATGCCTGCATTTTATTCACAGGATGTGAGAATGAGTCATACTGTGGTAGATCTGCAGGCATTCCTTCCTGCCCCTCTTCCTACCTCCCAGAATTCCCTCAGTATACTTACTCAGGTACTTTGGAGTACTACACGGACTTAGGGGTACAGAGAACCTTGGCATTCTTATTTGGAATGCTAAGGCAGAAGTGTAAGTTCTCACTTTCTCTGCGGGGGCAGTGGGGGGGAACGTGGTCCTGATTGTTTCTGGCAGATATTCTGCAGTTCTGTTGGAAAGGTGACTTGAGATGAAGCAGATATCCCAGAAAGCAGAGTCGAAAGAAGGAGTCGTTACTAAATCCAGCAACCATGGAGTCTATCCTATCTCTGGACTTCCAATCACTGGGGCTAATAACCCCACCATGTTGTTTGTGCTTTCTAAGTTCGCGGGTGTACGCACACCCCCCACCAAACAACAGCAACATTATAGATAAAAGCAGAAGAGAATGAAAGCAAACCAACAAAGGGTAAAAATCACGAGAAAAATTGACCATGACTAAAGATAAGAATTAGAGCAAGGATATCCATGCTTTGTAAAAGTTGGTCAAATCTTAACAAATCTTTATGAAAATAGGCTATATGATATTTTTTGTCAAAAAAAATAGATGATTAAAAATAGCTGATTAACTTTTCTGAAGTATGCATTAAAGGAGCAGCACAATAGCACTTTCAAAGCCATTCAGGCAAATTTACGCATTTAGGAGTTCCCAATTAGAAGCTTAGCATCAATCATCAGTATACTTTGGTCACATCACTAATACTAAATTTAGAAGTCTAAGTTTTTCTTGTTTACTTTAAGGTGTATTTAGTTAGGGCACAATTATTTTTTGATTCTATATGGAAAGTGTCTGTAGGCAATTTGTGGAAGACAAGGAACTCTAAGAGACAAGGTATATTTAAGCTGTGCCCAGACATTCTCCACGTGGCCAGAAATATTAGGACAGTCTTTTTTACTTAAAAAAAAAAAAATCTTGACATGAAAAAGGCAGTAAAAAGGACAAATAACTGTATGATTCCACTTATATGAGGTATCTAGAGTAGGCAAATTTATGGAGACAGAAAGGTAAGTAGAGGTTACCAGAGACTGAGGAGAGCAGAGAACAGGTCACCGTTTAAGGGTACAAGTTTTCTGATTGGGAAGATCAAGGAGTTCTGAAAACAGAGAGTGGAAATTGTTGCACAACATTGTGCATGTACTTAACGCCACTGAAGTGTACCCTGAGAAATGGTAAATTGTATGCTACGTATATTTTACCACAACAACCCTCGATAGCACACAATTTGATGTACAAATTCAATTATAAATGCTTCCATTTTTCCCCAAAGAGTGAGAGTCTATGTGAGGTGGCCCATGAGACAAACAGAAAGTGGGTGAGGGTTAGGAGAGACCAGGAGAAGCAATGTATGTATGGGTCAGGACATGATTCTCTCTCTCTCTCCCTCCCTCTCTCTCTCTTTTTAAAAATGTTGTATGTGTTCTTTAATGTACAGAAATTAATGTCCTTGTCCAACTGACATAACTTCAAAGCAACTTAATTTAAAAATTTTTAGATAACAATATCTACATCTCAAAATAGAATGTGGTCCTTTGGCGACAATGAATTACCAGATAAGAGAAAATATTATGAATATTATGAAAATAGGCTGTATGATATTTTTTGTCAAAAAAAATAGATGATTAAAAATAGCTGATTAACTTTTCTGAAGTATGGAGACAATCTATCTACTCATTTAAGGTGTGAATTCTGTGTTAAAGCACTGCCACATAACTCTTCAGCTGAGGCTGGGCATTCTCTTATAATGGAGATTTTCCTGTTTTGTGAGGCGTCACATTCTACCTTACACAGTTGGGGCTGCTAGAATATGCCCTTTAAGTTGAGTAGAAGCCCTCAGACTTCATTCCACCAATATATCATCTCCCATTTTCATATGATAATAGCACCTTACATTTATTGAAATCTTGCTGCATGCAGATACGCTGCTAAATGTTTTAAATATTTCATCTCATTCTATCCTCATAGCAACTGTAAGAAGTAAGTACTAGTTTTACTCCTCAATGTTTTCATTTTTATAAAATTCACTAAAAAAAAAAAAAAAAAAAAGCAGCTGAGTAGATTCCTCAAAGAGTTTCTGTGACCTAGGCATCTGATGGCATTAAAGCAAGCTCAATCTCCATTTTCTGCTTCAACTTCTTCAAAGTAGCCTGTAAACTGGTAATGTTTACATTACTGGTAAAATGGACATAAGTGTGAAGAAAATTCATAATCTTGATCACTTCCCCAAAACATAATGTAATGAACCTCACTTGCAAAGTTCACAAGCACAGATCCTCTTGATGCAGTGGAAATTGAGCTCACTTCATTTTTTTTTTTAATTTAAATAAACTATTGAGATCTCCTATTGTATGTTTTTTATAATAAGCCCCTTATCTATGACAAATTATCTCAGTTTTCCACATGGAGACTAAAATTCTTAACTTTCTTGCTAGCAATGATTATTTTCCACTGTTCAAATATGTTAGTTAATTCGGACTTAATATTACTATTCTTATTTCTAAAAATGCCTAGTTTTTTTCATGTGGTTTATAGGGCACATATGAAACAAAATTAGATTAGAGGAAACAGCTTTCTATTTCCAATCAGGCTCAGAGTCACAAAACACAAAGGTAAAATCGTTCTGATTTGTATTTTTCTGCATATACTTATTTTGCATTCCTCTCTCTATATGATTACATAATATAGATTCATGAGAAAGGATGTACCATAAATGCAGGGTTCAAGAAACTCAAATGATTTCAAATTAGCATACTTCACTCAACCATTAAGAGCACTCTTGATTTGAACTATTTTATGTTGGCACCAGTTTCTCTGTATTTCTTTATGTTCTCTTGTCATTACTGGATATTTAGATCTACACAAATATATAAGTAAAGTTTCTGACTCACTCTGGTTAGTCTGTGCCACTTTATCTCTACTGTAGTTAAAGATCTTCCTTTGAAGTTCTCACTTTCAGCTCCCGTAACCTGTAACCGCCCAACATGTTGTTCTGTTAAATCTGCCTGGCTTTCTCTCCGTCATGTTAAGCTGGATGCAGTGGGGAAAGCTTCCTGAGAATACCAGCTACTAAGCCCTTCAAACCCCCTTCTTTAATATTGCCGCTCAAGCAATAAGCTTTGTTTCCTCCAGGAGTAGTTAGCTCAGAGTACACTCGCTGTTTTAGTAGTATGTGGCCCTTAGCGCTAAATATCTTCATGACTTTCCAGGACAACAAACACTTTCAATACTACCTTTTATGTATTAAAGAGGACATCACCAGGGCGCCTGGATGGCTCAGCTGGTTAAGCAATTGCCTTCGGCTCAGGTCATGATCCCAGGATTCTGGGATGGAACCCTGCATGGGGCTCCCTGCTCAGCAGGGAGTCTCCTTCTCCCTCTCCCTTTGCCCCTCCCCCCACTCATGTTCTCTCTCACTCACTCTGCTCTCTCTCTCGCTCAAATCAATAAAATAAATAAATAAATAGGACATCACCAAAAAATAATAATAAATAAATAAATAGGATATCACTATTAGAATTTAAAAACAAAAGCTAAATTTATGTCGAAGAATAGAAAAACAGAAAAAGATACCTGTCCTGCCCACCTACATTTTATTATAAGTCAAATTAAAACAATCATTAAAGTTATTTATTTTAAAACATTTGATATGAAATCTACAGTGCCCACCCAGACTAGAATTTGCAGGGTGGTAGAATATTACACATTTAATATCTCAGTAATCATAACTATTAAAATAATCATAACACTTTGTACTTACTGAGTACCTTTCATCCAAGAATCTCAAAGCCCTCTCTAAACATTAATTAGTTCACCTACTATTTCTACCAGATAAATAAATATCATCAACCCATTCCCCTGGTGAGGAAACCGACACCCCTGGTTGTGAGTAGCCCGAGGCTATTCCATGAGGCGGTGGCAATTCTGAGGGCGCTATCCCACTGAACAAAATTCCCACCTTGTGCCTTCCTCTTTGGTTACCTTACATTCATTCTAAACAGGCTGAGTTCCCAGAGAGCTGTTTTAAAATCGTCAATGAGCTGTAAAATAATTTTAAGAATATACGTAAATCCCCAGTGAAACTAATAAAAATAGGACCACAGGAATAGGATCGCATGTGAACATTTCCCTGACATGCATTTCTAAATCTTTGTTCCCCAAATGTCACAACAAATAAGAATGAAGTCTATAATCAATTAGTACTTGCCATGATTCTTCTCCAAGTTTTCATAATTAAGCCGTATCACTGTTTTTACTTTCTGTACTTGTTCAGTTTCCTTGTGGTGTTTCACATAGAAAAGTTTAACTCTCCAGATGATTCGACTTCTTTTAAATTGAGCTGTTGTAGATAAAAATTGAAAATACCTGCATTAATTCCTTTTATGCTTATGATGCTGAAAACTTTAAACACAGTCAAATTTACATGGAAAAAACCCCCCTTGGGCTTTTGAGATGAAGCTTTTGCTTTATTCTTTCTCTATCTGCCTTGGCATTCTAGTCACCACTTAATTTTACACCATTTTTAGGTGATTTTTTTCTATTTTATACTTATATGGAGCTAAGTAATTTTTCACTTTAGTTGTGGATTTTCATTGTGAATAAATGTCCACTCCAAACATGGCCTTGCTCACTGTATTCACTTACATGACATAAAATTTTACATATACATTAATTATAAGATAGAATTTTGGGGAGTCAGGCAGTTATGTCCCAGACAAAAATTTATAGTACCAGAACAGTATAGACAGTGTCATAGATATTCAAATCCTGTAAACCAATTCAGAACTAGTTATGCTAATGGTTTCTGAATGTTAATTATAGAGTCTGGGAGCTCCTAATGTTAAGTTGGAGTCCTTTAAATAGATAATATTAAGTTTGGTTCCAGACCATCTACTTACCCAAGTCTAGAAATTCAAGAGAGTTGGAAGATAAAAGTGACCTGTGTTTGTTGTTCTTTTAATAATTTGCTGATATCCTAAAGCTATGCAAGTAAATTCATTTTTATTTAAAACATGTGAACTTTGTGTTATAAATTTTTATCACATTATCCACCATCTTCATATTTTGGCTCCATTGAAATATGTCTCATCTTTTACCCACTTTTCTATAATTTCCTTACTTCTCTTATTTATCTTCTACCCACCATTTTGCTGTTCTGTTTCCTAAAGGCTCACCACCAAACAGTTGTTTGAGAATATCCTCCACCAAGTAATGTGGATCCAAAATATTTTTATCCCTATGTTGTGAGATTTACGTTGGTTTTTCTAAACCCCAGTGATGTTATCTAATTAGATTAGTTGTCATAATCATTAACATAGCTCTTGTATTTAAGAAGTAACCCAGTTTTAGCAGCCAGAGCTACCATTTTGTTCTAATTGAGCATTCTTTCCATTTATGTGTACAGAGCTGTGATTTTTTTTTTTTTTACTTTGATGCCTATGTTTTCTGGATTTCCTTTTTTTTTTTTTAAAGAAGGCTCCATGCCCAGCATGGAGCCCAGTGCTGGGCTTGAACTCTTTACCCCAAGATGGAGACCTGACCTGAAATCAAGAGTCAGACACTGAACTGACTGAGCCACCCAGGCACCTCTGGATTTCCTATTTTTGAACACTACATAATTTCTCAAGTCATTACCTATGCACCCCATTTTATATGACATAGAAACCTAAATCTACATGGATTCAAGTTTCTGATAGGAGGCCATGTTGGAAATAAGAAGAAAGCTGGTAATGATTGCAGTAACTCTGACCCATTCAAGGCACAAAGTGATGCTTGGAGACATGTTAGTCTGAGAACTACCCTTCTAAAAGTGAAAACATTCTTCAGTACTATTGGGACATGGCCCATGTCTGTCTGTGATTTGCTGAAAAGGATAAACTATATTTCAGATGTTTCTGATGGATTCAGAAATACCTCTTTCCAACACTTATCTTTAAATACAGTTTCACACATCTGACACTAAACCCTTGAGTCACCAAGAGCAGATTCGGTTCACCCCCTCCCTCACCCCACACCCCAGGTTAGTATCAGGGCCAGACTTGTAGGCTGAGGAGCCCCAGGCAATCTTTTCAGCCTCCCACAAAATAATTATTGAGTAATCACTCAAGGCAAGGATTAAGTTGTTGCAGGTTAAGAGAAACAAGAAAAGGTGGGCAGAGAATAATTGGGTTATACTGATAGCTTACCTGAAGATGCTAGTTTAAAATACTTCCTTTAGTGGAATATGAGATATTCCAGGAAGGAAAGTCTCAAGAGTTAAAACATTCATATTTAAAAAGAAAATTATGGCGTAGTTGACTTTGTATCACCTAATTTAAGGTTGGTGGATATCAGGAGTGAAAAGTGTTTTTGTTTTTGTTTTTAAATCAAGAACTAAATAGAAGTAGATATTTAAGAAAAAAATATTTAAGAACAACATAGAAGGAAAAAAATGAGAATTTTTCTCAAGGACAAAGCAATATATAGTGCATCTTACTCATTTAAATAATAGAAATACCAGAGGATTATAACTATATATTTTTTTCAAATGAGTGTAAGCAGACTTAAGTTTAGATATTGTAGCTATTTGAGAAGAGAATTGCAAGAGGGAGAAATAGATTTAGGCTCAGAAAAGCAGAGAACAGATATGTGGAAATGGAGACAAGAAGAAATTAGAAACGCCCAAGGGAAAAAGACCCCTTCCTCATTTCCTCTGATCCTGATTACCTGGTTCTCCCCATCTCCTTGATCCAGTTCCCCTTAGCCAGTTGCTACCTCTGCCTGGATCAAAGAGCTACAGCCCATGCTAGCCCACCCCTTCCTTAAGGCTGGGCAGCCAACCATCCCTATCAGTTTCAACCTGCTACCACCTCTCCCTTCACCATCTCCTTGGGGAGACTCATTTCCCCTCCATCTGCTTCTGATGGGTCTCTGATAATGAAATTTGTCCTATTCTTTCATATCTGTATATATAATTCATGTGAGATAAATAATAAGGAAAGACTTCAAATGTCCTTTTTATAAGAGTTTAAGAAAACTCTTGACACACATTTTTGATTAAGTTATATTTGACACAATTCTTTAAATGATTTTCAACCCAATCACTTTCCTAGCATATAAAATAGTATCTTAGATTTATTTATTTATTATTTATTTATTTATTTTAAAGATTTTATTTATTTATTTAATTGACAGAGAGAGAGAGAGAGACAGCGTGAGGGGGAACACAAGTAGGGGAGTGGGAGAGGGAGAAGCAGGCTTCCAGCTGAGCAGGGAGCCTGATGTGGGGCTCGATCCCAGGACCCTGGGATCATGACCTCAACCGAAGGCAGTCGCTTAACTAACTGAGCCACCCAGGCGCCCCAATTTATTTATTATTTATTATTTGTTCACACATTTAGCACCTCCAGTTGATCTTGAGCTCCTCTATGAAAAGGGTGCATATTACCCATATCTGTGTTTTTAGCGTATAGCATAAAACATGGCACAAAGCAGTTACCATAAATAATGTTTAAATTAATGACTGAAGAAGCAAATTTTTACTCAGAGTTTACATTCATTTATTCAACAAATATTTATTCATTTTTTTACTGTGCATTAGACACTAATGACATTGGGAATGCATCAAAATATGATACAGAAGAAGCCTTCTGTCCTCTGGATCCTACACTGTAGCTATAGATATAGGAATGTAGCTTTTGTGAAAAACAAGTTAAAAATATACAAACTGAGAAGAAATCAAGGCATCAAACCAGTAGCTTTTGGAAAGAGAGAGTATTTAAAGGGACAAGAAGGCCAAAGACATACTAGTGCCCACAGTTAGGGATAACTGTTGCTTTTCTCGTAACATTTTTACAGATGTCTGAAGAAAGGTAGTTACTCTGATAACAATTTCTTAAGAACATATACACTTAGGTCTGAAAAAAATAAACATTTGATTCCAAGTTACTGTAAGTATCATGATAGTTAAGTTTTTTTTTTAGCAAAACAACTAAATTAAGCTAGTTTAAAATAAAAGTTGGTACCTCCTTTTTAAAAGCACAGTTAAACTAAAGTTAAAAATATCAATCATACCTCAATTAAACTATTAAAAGAAAGTACATGGTAGCTATGTAAAAGTGGTTTTGTTATTTGAAAGTTGTTTAGCTAATTATTTGAAATTCAGTTTTAAGGAGTTCTGAGCATATCTGTTTTCCCATATTGTTTGTGTCATCATTTGAAGCGAGGTTGCCAAGTTAGGCTGGTTTGTAGGTGGGAAAGGAAAAAGAAAGAAAGAAGGAAAAGAAACGCCACAAATAATTCTGAATACCTGCTATGTGTCAAACCGGGCCACACCCATGTATTTTTTTTTTTTAAAAGGTTTTATGTATTTGACAGAGACACAGCGAGAGAGGGAACACAAGCAGGGGGAGTGGGAGAGGGAGAAGCAGGCTTCCCGCAGAGCAGGGAGCCCAATGCGGGGCTCTATCCCAGGACCCCGGGATCATGACCCGAGCCGAAGGCAGACGCTTAACGACTGAGCCACCCAGGCGCCCCCACACCCATGTATTTTGAATCTACCCAGCAGTATTTGGAGACAGTTAGTATTATTGGGTTTTTGTAGTGGAGGAAACAGATTTAGAGAGGTTGAAAATTTGTCCAGAGTCACAAAACGTGGAAACGACAGAGTAGTGTTTCAGAGAAGGCAGTGGAGGCATTTACATTCAGATAGGAAACAAAAGCAAACTACATTTACATGGCCAGGGTATTTGAAAGCTACAAGTATATCATTTCAGTACTGCTTATATTCATACTACAGGTTTTTAAATTCCCAGAGAACAGATTTTATAATTATTTGATAGGACACATTTGAAGATTGAAATGAAAAAATCATTGGTAAAGGTTTTTTATCTCAGCTGATGTTTCTTTTCTCTTTACTTCTCTTCTTTCTGATAGTTGATAACAGTTAACTACTATCACACAATGAGTAATTCTCCACGTACATAAATGCGCACGCTGACTATCTCTTTCATAGGCTCAGTATCTAGCCCAATATTACAAAAGGCCAAGTCCAAACTATTGTGAGGTTTAGTCTACGTGAGAAGATAAGTCACAGGTGATCAATATGCCAGTTTGTCAAACAGAAACTCTTACCAGACACAATCATCCTTTCACTGAATCATTTTGGAGGGTCTTATGTAATGATGCATGGTGTAGATTATGTTTTTGAAATGCGATATACTTTTCTGTTTGAATTTCCTTGTACTGACCTCCACGCAACCCTCCCAGAGGCATCCAAGTGCATATGGAAGTGGGGGTGGGAATGGGGGTTGGGAAGAGATCAGGTTTAAATTGGTATAGCAGGAATGCTAAAATAAAGAGTCAGTATTCAATTTCTGATACTCAGCATAGGATCTTACAACAGCAGAAGAACTTTAAAGAGTCAAATTTGTTTAGAGAAAACAAATTCTCTAAATTCTTTAATGGTCAGGAACATATTAAAATGAAACCAATTAAGAATCATGTCATAGACTTTCTTCCAAAGTACAGAGAAGACACCTCTTCTTGCTCCATCTAAATGCAGAGAATTCTCCTACAGAGAATGTGGTTAAGACATAGGACAGTGACTTTCACATATTTTGACCCAAACCCTCAGGAAGAAATGCATTTTATCTCATGACTCAGGGTACAAAAAGAGACATAAAATGAGTATATAACCATAGCTACATATATATTTTAAAATGGAAATTAAAATTTCATGAAATAATATGCAAAAGTTAGTATGTCCTGATATTTTCTAGCCTATTCTACTTCATTTTCTAAAAAGTAGCCTTGATGCCACAATTTGCTAAGGTGTTTCGACCTAAGTTTAAGCAACACTGATAGGGTAGAAGAAGCCTGAAAATCACTGCCTTGAAAAGAATCGTGAGAGGGCACCTGGGTGGCTCAGTCAGTTAAACGTCTGCCTTCGGCTCAGGTTGTGATCCCAGAGTCCTGGGATTGAGCCCCCCCATCGGGCTCCCTGTTCAGGAGGGTGTCTGCTTCTCCCTCTGCCTCTGCTCCCCACTCCATACTCTTTCCCTCTCTGGGTCTCTCTGTCAAATAAATAAATAAAATCTTAAAAAAAGAAAAGGATAGTGAGAAAGAAGGGAGAGAGAAGTACAGTAAATAGAATGGATGATAATGTCAACTTTTCCTCTGTCTCCTCTAGGAACAACATTCTACAGGGAAGGGTGTTTTCAAAACATCCAGAAAAAAACATGAGGAGAATTCCAATAGCAGAGAGGCTTCTGGGTTGGGTTCCCAACCACCGCATTTGATATTCTCAACACAGAACACTTGCAGGCTGTCCAGCACCATCTTCAAAGGATGGACGTCATAGCAAGCCCGGTGGTACACCACTGTTAGAAAAAGGGAAGACCTGTGTTCAGCTCTCCAGAGCTGCCTTTGGATCACGCGTAGCGTGAACTGTAGCATTTTCATGTACATCCATCAGGGAGCCAGATTATCAGAGATAAGCTAATGGCCAGAGGGGGCACTGCTGAGGCTAAAGTGGGCCTCTAATAGAGGACTGCAAGGGAATGCGAGGTTGCTGTCACATGGCGATTTGAGCTAGCAGCGGCGACTGAGATCACATCCGGACGGTCATCAAGTCAAGGTTGGGGACGGAGGGGGGAGGGGCGCGGGCCATGAAATGTACCAGGAGCAGACATTAAATAACAGCAAGGGGCAGAATTCATTATACCTAGAGGGTCACACCATGTTTTCTGATAGAAGTGGCTAAAATAGAGAAGTAGGCATGGTCTGCCTCATACATACTTCCACAATTCCCATGAGTACACCCCTTTAAGTGGACCTAGCTGGCATCCAGAATGCTTGTAGGAAGAGAATCTGGGTAGTATAGTTTCTATCTTTCCATTATACAAAGTAAGTGAAATGAAAGCCCTGGGCCCCCAGAATATAGTAAAAAAAAAAAAAAAAAAAAAAATTAACTATACTAATAATATGAATAATGATAATAAAAACTCAAAAGTATAAGAGATTAAATGTTCATCGAAAGAGAAATTATTGAATCAATCATAGTATGTCTAATGAAAAAATACATTCATGCTATCAAAAAACAATGGTGATTCATGTGTGTAAGAATAATGTATTCAATTTATTCATCCAACAAATATTTATTGAGTTCTACTCTATGCAATGCATTATTAATGGAAAAGGCTTAGGATAAGGTGTATTATATGACTCCACATGCAATTTAAAAATCAGGATACATGTATGGATACGTCAGGCTATGCTTTCCACAGATTATCTCATGTAATAACCCAGACAACTTTACCATTATCCCTACTTCACAGATGAGATAGTTGAGGTATAAAGACATTAAATAATCAGCCCAGTGTTAATTAACTTGTCTCATGGAGAACAAAGCCAGGATTTAAATACAGACAATTTGATACAGAATGGGAAACTATAATAATTTAGTCTAATGTCATAAATAACTTATACTGTTTTGAGTTATTCCAAGAACATCTCACAGACATTCATTTGGATTTTCAGTGTTCTGGTATAATTCTGTAGATGACCATTTTGAAACTTTTGCTTTGTTTTCTTTATTAACAAGGACATATTTTTTCAGTATTTTAAAATAAGCAGTTTCAAAGAAAGTATCAAATTCTAGATACAAGAAGTGAATTGTTACTTTGCCAGTAACTTCACTCACATTTACCTTGTAAAACCATTTGCTTAAAAAATTGTGCTAATATGGGGCGTCTGGGTGGCGCAGTCGGTTAAGTGTCTGGCTGTTGGATTCAGCTCAGGTTCTGGTCTCATGGCATGTGGGATCCAGCCCCACTGTGCTCAACGGGAGTCTGCTTGGATATTCTCTCCCTCTGCCCCTTCCCCCTGTTCTCTGTTTCTCTCTCTCTCTCTCTCAAATAAATAAATAAATAAATCTTTAAAAAATAGTGCTAATATGATTTATAAATAAATATACCATTTCAATCATAAAGAATTAGCTAGGGGCGCCTGGGTGGCTCAGTCATTAAGCGTCTGCCTTCAGCTCAGGTCATGATCCCAGGGTCCTGGGATTGAGCCCCGTGTCGGGCTCCCTGCTCCGCAGGAAGCCTGCTTCTCCCTCTCCCACTCCCCCTGCTTGTGTTCCCTCTCTCGCTGTGTCTCTCTCTGTCAAATACATAAAACCTTTACAAAAAAAAATACATGGGTGTGGCCCGGTTTGACACATAGCAGGTATTCAGAATTATTTGTGGCGTTTCTTTTCCTTCTTTCTTTCTTTTTCCTTTCCCACCTACAAACCAGCCTAACTTGGCAACCTCGCTTCAAATGATGACACAAACAATATGGGAAAACAGATATGCTCAGAACTCCTTAAAACTGAATTTCAAATAATTTGTGGAACACAATCCATTTTACTAAAAAATGCTTGTGCGTGAATTTAAAGATGCCTGAAATTCCACCACATTTATTAGTCACAGGTAAATTGGTAAAAAAAAAAAAAAAAAAACAATTGGGAAGGAGATGAGGGCTGTGGTGAGTATTGGACATACAGAGGGAGAAGGATTTTTCCCTACAACTGAGCCATAAACAGCTCTTTTTCGGACCGATATCTCTCACTAACATTTAAAAAATTAATAGGCATTATTTTTAGAGTGGTTTTAGGTTTACAGAAAAAATGAGCACGAAGAACAAAGAGCTCCCACTTCCCCACCCCCTCCCCAGTTTCTTCTATTATTACTATCTTGCATTACTGTAGTACATTTGTTACAATTGAAGAATTAATATTAATACATTACCATTAACTGAAGTCTATAGTGTACATTAAGGTTCACTCTGTGTTGTAGAATTCTATGGGTTTTGAAAAATGTTCAATGTCATGTGTCTATCGTTATACTATCATACAGTATAATTTTAGTGACCTGAACATTCTCTAGCATTTTAATCGTTTGGACAACTGTTCAGACCTCTCTCTCTCTTTCTCCCCCCTCTTCTCTGTCTCATTCTCTCTCTCTCTCTCTCTCATTTGCAGAATCCAGATGGGAGAAAGAATTAGAAATCTATTTATTCATAAGTATTTATGGGGCATCTACCAGAACATTTGTCAAGTGTGGGGATAAAGCAATGAATAAAACAGACAACGAGACGTGTCTACTGAGTAAGAAAAATTAGGAAAAAATCACAAATAAATAATTGCCAAACATGGTAAGTACCATGATGGGTGTTTTGAGAAAATATTACATTATATGGATTTGTAGCACAGATGGACAGATGGACGTGTCAAGGAAGGGTTCTCTGTGGAATGGGAATGAGATTTTAGAGGAGACCAGACTTTGAGGGGTACTTAGCTAGAAAAACTCAGTGAAGAGTGGTGTGAATAATATTCTTTAGGTGGAAACATGTAGGGAAGCCCGGAAATGGGGAAAGAAACTCAGCTCATTGGAGGAAGAGTGACAGGCCTGTCTTTTCACTGGAAAGCAAGGATCAAGGGGAATGGTTGAAAGGGTTGAGACTGAAGAGAAGTTTGAGTGCAGATCCTACAGGTCTGGTAGTCTGTGATAAGCACAAGGGGTCACAGAGCATTTGAAGTAGGGAATGACAAAAATCAGATATTCGTGTCTTCTGTGTGGTAGAGGAAAACTAGCCCAAGTGGAAGTGGGAGACCAGCTAGATGAAGAAGTGGTGACTTGGACTGTAGAGGTGAAAATAGAAATGTAGATGCTTGAGGTGTATTTTGGAGGTGGGAAATATGTGTAAGACTTTGCAAGTTTCTGGGATTATTAGTGGAAAGTAGGAAATGATGGAAATAACATAATAACCCAACCTAAATAATCGTGACACATGAGATTAAATACAGTAAAAGGATGGTGGTAGCTCTGTATGTGTTAAAGTGAAGAGATCTCCAGGATATTGTATTAATTGGAAAAAAAAGAATATCTCAAGATAGTTATAGTTTTGCCTTATTTAACAAAAATAGAAAACAAAACCAAACTATATATATATGTATATACAGGGAGGAATGTATAAGTTAATTAAACAATGATTATTTCTGGAGAGATGAGTGGGAGTATGATTTCACATTTGCTCTGTATCTCTTGGTCATATATAAATTGCTCTTATAACAAACATGCATTTTTATGCATTTTATGCATTTTATGCTTCATATGCTATATTTTCCTATCCTTCTATTTGGAGGATAGGTTTGAAAATGGAAAAAAAAAAATTTACCAAACTCCCCCACTATTAAGAGTTTAGATGTGGATTAGGCTCTTCTAATAAGAAGCACTCATGTGAGATTGGAGAGAAAAAGTAGATGGTGTTTCTCCTTGGCAGTGAGGTGTGGGGGTGGCGGTGGGGTAGGTGTGACTGAGAGACATGAGTCTTAGCAATGGCTGGATGCCCTACTGACACATACCGAGCTTCATGGTGGGTGGCAGCAGTGGTTTCCGACTCAATCACAGCGATAGTGGCATGACTTTTAAGCCAGTAGTTTAGCAGCCTGACTTTTGCTCCTTCAGCCTCTCTTCTCCTCAATGATTTTACAAGCATCCAGTTCCCTATATTAAATCCCTTTCTGCTTGCTATACTTAGGCTAACTTCCTTTTCAGGCACCAAAGCCTGATTAATACACCCACTTTCTCCATTTGGTCTTGTGTTCTCAGATAACTATCACTGGGAGTCACCTAGAACCCCCCCCATACCTTTTGCGAGGTGTCATCTTCCCCAGATGTTTGCAACATCTGGGATGAGCAATTGTCAAATGGGAAAAATTATTCAGAATTATACTTTGTGCTATTGTCTCTCATTATCGAAGGCTTCTATCTCTATTAAACCAGCACCTTCAGTATAAGCATTTAATCTAGTTCTCTAATCTTAAGCGCACACACACACACACACACACACACATCCTTGCTTCAACATCTCTGCCATCTACTGTCCCAAATCTCTATTCTCCTGTATTGAAAAATTTCTTGAAATATTTGCCTATACTTACTGTTTCCACTTTCTCATCTTCCTTGTACTTTTCGATCCATTCCTGTTAATGGCACTACTATGTCCCCATTTTTAACCCCCAACCCCCAAATTAGACTTACTCCTGTCTTCTCCTTATCTGCCACATCTGCCTTGTCAGCAGTATATCACAGCCCTGTTCATTTCTCTCTGTCTCCATTGTCATTCCCTCAGTCCAAGTTGGCCATCACATTTCACCTGGACAACCACAATGACTCTTGCCAATTCTTCCTCATTTCATCCCTTGCTCCTTCTGCAACCCCTTCCCAATAAAATAATCAAAATAATCTTTTGAAAACTTATAATAAGCCATTTACTGCCATAATTAAAACATTTCTATAGTTTTTTCTGACCCTAGGGTCTGAACTCCCTAACCTTGTTTACCTTGTTTAACCTTGTTTACAACATAGTGTGATCCTGCCATCTTTATCCTCATGCAGTTCTCTCACCTATTCACTGCATGCCATGCACACTGGCTTTCCTTCTGTTTCTTTACAACCAAGCTTCTCCTAATCATGTCATTCTCTGTGCTTGGAATGCTCTTCCTTGTATTCTCCACTTGGCTCATTCCTCGTCATCTATCCAGTTTCTGGCCTAATGTCACCTTTCTCCTAGACCATTCTATCTAAATTAGAAGCTCAATACACAAACCTGTTTATTTCCATTATAGCACTGATTAAACTCTGAAATTATTTTTACTTTAACTTTATTGTCCTCTCACAATAAACTAAATGAAAACAGGGATCTTAACTGTCTTCTTTCCTCCTTTATCCTCAGAATCTAGCCAGCTATTTGGAACATAGGTTGTGCTCAAAAAATATTTATTGAAAAAATATAAATCACATCTTCTGATATCCAGAGCAAACAAATTTGTTCCTTTCACCAAGACAAACAATAGATGAACCTGAATAATGCAATTGTAATTCATGAAATTTAATTACTTTCATCCTTCCCTCGTGTTTCCATTGTGTATTGGTTTCTTCAGTAATGGGTATTCTGTTTTCAATATTAAATTTAAAGTATCCCTTGTATTAATTTAAAAAAAAAGAAGTGCTATTTCATCTTCCTCATAGCTATTGTTTATCTGCTTATGTTGCTATTACTGTTAATGTTTTCTTAGATAAAGTACAGTATCCTAATTTCAGAATTATTGTCTTGTTTGTGAAATATTCTCTAGTGAAGAAACACACAAGTCAGGGTGATTTGGGGATAAATAATACAAGCTTTGGACTCAATTTCTTCATCTGTTGAATTCAAGGTTGAATTAGAAGATCCCCAAGGTCCCTTTCAATCAAATTGTTCTAGAATGTGAAGACAGAGTGGAGAATAAGAGAGCTGCATGACAAACAAGGGCTAAAACTGAGCAGACATCAAAAAAGATGATGAAATATAAATAACCAGCAGGGCATTTTAGTGATAGTCCAACCTCTTCTAAGTCATCTAATAATATCTTGTATTTTTATCATCCTGGATTACATTGTGGTTTAGAATATTGCAATACTCAAATGCTAAGGTAGGTCACCACCATCAGTGGTATAATAGCATTACATAGCACCTTTCATCTTAGGTTCTCAAATCACTTGGTAAACATCAATTAAATTTCAAAACTTCCCTATGCTGGTATTACTGTGCCCATTTAACAGAAGGAAAAGTGAGCCATATTCTTGTTTAAACCACAAGCCAAAGCTTTCTCATTTTAAATCAGCAGACTTCCTTAAGTTAATAATTAATATGCTAGCAGAGACCTGGGGTTGAACTTAATGAATGAGAATTTCTATGCGTGGCATCGCCATGTCTGTGGGTTTATGGAACCATGTGTGGTGCCTGTGAATGTGTGTGGGTGTATATATGGAGTATGAGTGGTATGATTATAAGTGTATGTAGTCTGTGGGAAAAACTAGTGCATGTGAGTGTGTGTCTGTATAAATATAAAAGTGTGCACTCTATAGACGCCCAAGCTTTTTTTTTTTTCTAGGTAAAAAAAATTCTTAGCTGCATTTAACACTTCTGGCATTCCCATCACCATCCTTTATGCTCTTTTTCTGGTATTTATTTCATTTCTCCATAATTTATTCTTTCTCTGCCAATCCATGCTCAGAGTTCTGCCCTCTAATCTTTATTCTCAGTGCACATACAACCTCTGGTGCTCTTGTGATTCTTACCACTGTTTCACTGATTCTCTATATGTTGGTATTGCTCAAATCTCTTCTTCCTGTGGTTTAACTCTCTTCCCTATGTGTCTCCACTGACCATAGACATCTTTCTACTTAGATGTCCTACCATTATTTTAAACTCAGGGCATCTGAGAATACACTCATCAATTCACTCACTCTCTCTCTTCTGCAACCTAAACCTCTTCTTACTCATCTAAGAGATTACCAACTATCCAGATACCCAGTACAGAAATCCAGAATTCATCCTGCATTTTCTCCATTTCCCTCACCTTCTACAGTCAAACAATAAGCAAATCCTGCTTGCTAAGTGAGATTTGAATTCCAGCTTCTTCAGTTTCTTGATACCTCTTAATACCCCTTCTGTATCCTTTGAATAGGCCACTGGTATCTGCTGCCTATATGACGACACAGGTCTTCAAATAAATTCTCTATCTAATCTGATGTCAGAGTGACTTTCCTAAGACAATAAGCCGATCATGTCTTTCCTAAATGAAGCCCTTCAATGCCCATCACTATTAGAATCAAGTCCAGTCCTTCACACGATTTTCAAGATCCTACATGATCTGGGGCTCCTAGGTGGCTCAGTTAGTTAAGCGGCTGCCTTTGGCTCAGATCATGATCCCAGGGCCTAGGATCGAGCCCCGCAATCGGCTCTCTGCTCAAAGGCGAGCCTGCCCTTCCCTCTCCCTCTGCCACTTGCCTTGCTTGTGTGTTCTCTCTCTTTCTCTCTGTCAAATGAATAAATCCTAAAAAAAAAAAAAAAAAAAAAAATCCTACATGATCTGACTCTTGCAGACCACATCATGATCACCACTTGCTCTTTCACTTTTCAAGATCTGTCAACCATAATGATATCTTTCTCTTTCATGTATGTATATATATGATGTATAAATATATATTACATATGAATATATATATTCATATTTAATTTCTTGAACTTGCATGTTTTCTTTACTCTGGTTTTTCTATACCTCCTCCTGTCTTTGTTTGGCTCATCCCTACTTCTTCAGATGTCAGCTCAAAAATCACTTTCCCTAACAAAGTCTGCCTTGTTTTTCAAGGTAGCTATGTACTCTCAGAGCTCACTGTATATCATTTATTACAGAGCATGGTTACTACCTTTGTTTGTATGATTGTTTTTCCCCTAGATTTTCAATTTGGGGAAGCAGAATATGGGCCAGAAACATACTGATCTAAACAACTGTATTAATATAAATAATCCAGGAGCAGTAGGTCACTCAGTGTAAATAGTATATTTTAGTAGATAAATATTTACTATCTCCTTAAATTGTTTACTACATGCCAGGTACGACTATAATGAGACTGATTTCATGTGTGGTTTATGAAAATAACTTTGGATTTGCCATCCTGTTCATCAGTACACGCAGGCAGGGGAACATTCTGCCATAGTCCTATGTATCTGTTTATACAAGGTGAGAAATCCTTGGGACTCTGGGGACCACGTATAGCTTCAAGCCTAGAAATCCCTACCCAAGCAAGCCAAGTCACTTTTTCTGAAGCTGGCAAATGCTTATTCCTGGGATCTGTCTTTTTGAGGACTAAGTGGGCCAACTTTAGGTCAGAAAGGTTACCAGATGGCAGATATTTGAGGGAGATGAGGATTGACTATTGACATAAGGGTGGGGCTTCCAAATTCATGCCAAGGTAACGCATGATACTGACGAGGGTGGAAAGAGAAAGGGAAGGCAATTGAGGAGAGGTGCCAGAGATGGAAGTGAGCTGTGGATCTTCCAAGGGGTGGATTCTATTAAATTTGTATCTGGCCATCTTGGTTGTTATGAAGTCTATTTGTCAAGGTGGGAAGACATATTTTACTTAATAGTTTGTCAACTTGGTTTATAACTTTTAACTATTTAAACATATGTCATATGTCCATGCATACTTTTATACAGGTCCACAACTGTTAGGGACTGGTCTGCTATTTAAAAAAAAAGTTATTTTCTATAAGATTTTTGGGTTTTGTAGCATAGTGTGAAACTAATTATTAAAGCATCCCTTAATTTCTTGGTAACTGTCAGTAATATTTTATACCAATAGTAAAATGTATTTCAGTTACACCTCAACTCAAATCATGGTTTTCATCATAATGTAGAAAACCAATAAATATTGCATATATTTTACCTGTCTTTTGATATAATCATAATGAAAGTGCTTCAGCAGACTCCCTGATGCTAACTTTCATGGTAGGGAAGAGACTGACTACTTTAAATCATATCTTGTTTTTGTGTGTGCGTGTGTTTGGTTTTTTGGGTTTTGGGGGGTTTTTTTGTACCTCTCTTTTTATAGAATTGCCATATTTCAGCAGCTTCTTATTATTTCCAAACTCCCTTCTTGGTAAAAGGAAGCGAAGGTTCCTATTATTTTGTATGATACAATTATACATATTAGACAATGCACATTTTTAGAGTTTACTGGGCCCTTAGTAAACATTTTGCAAATATTAACTAATTTAGGCCTTACAGCACTTTGAGATAGGTATCATTATCATCCCCATCCTACAGATGAGAAAATATGGGCAAAAAAGGCTGAGCACCTTGCCCAAAGTCACCACCACATATCTAACAAATAGCCAAGTGAGTACTCAAATGCAGGCAGTCTAGTCTAGTGATGTGACCCCCAAACACTACTCCATTACTGCTCACAAGTGTTTACTTCTTTTATTTTTCTTTCAGTTTTATCGAGTGTTTACTTCTTAAGGGCATGGATCATGGGCTTTTCTTTAAAAACTAAAAGCATACAATTTTAACAATTAACTGTCTTTAAAGGAGCAATTACTGAGTCTGACTTGACAACTTATTGGAGCTTAAATTTGAAATTATATTATTTAGATTTTTGAAAACTTTTATTATACTACCTGCAACTTTGCATGAATATTATACTTTATGCCTAAGACACAATATATTTTAATCAAGAAAGAGAACATGCTGGCATATTGCTTTATTTTGCGGGGGGAAACCATTTGAAAGGACTCATAATAAGAATCCATCGACACAGGTTTTCTCTCTTAACTTGCCATTATCAGAGGGACCTGATGTTTTTAGATACTTACAGAGAACAGGGATCACCAGCACAGGCAGCTGAAGGTAATATCTCCAATGTAAATGAAAGAATTTATGTCAATGCTGCCGATAAAATGAATCTATTCAGCTGAAAGGAACAAATCTGAAAGGAACAACTAATATTGACATGCTTATTTTATAATATTTGGGCACAATTCTGTTAGACATTGGGGTAGTCCAAGTTTATCCTTAACAAGACAACTACATGTGCTGTGAAGTGAATTGCACAATTTCCATTTTAGCCATCTGCATAACAATAATTACTGCACATTCCTATAAAGATTTAAAATACATATTTTACAACTCTTGAATAGAATTGGTTCTCAAGGAATAATCTGTAAGGATATGTAACAGTCATTCACCTACTTGATTATGTAAAAAAAATCCATTTCACATTATATGACTTTATTCTGCAAGCCAATAGCTAAAGAAAATGTGCTATGAATTTCCAATACAACATAAACAGAATGTCATAATCTATAGACTAAGAACTGTTCTTGAATGTTAAGAAGGTATCCATATTTTCTCTCAGTATAAACACAGAAGAATATTATTTGGCCTAGATCAGTTCCTTTTATATAAATTAGACTGGAAAATTGCATCAGCTTTATTTAGAAATATCCACAAGAGAGATACTCTGATTATTGAGGTCATTGCTGTGACTACAGTAGTGACTTAAAAACCAGTCTCACTGTTAGGAAGTTTATCATGGAAAGTAATTAAATTTAGCCAAATTTAGGAGAAATTATAAAGGCTAAAAACACTTTTGTGTTTCTGAAATCAATACCTACAAGATAAAAGGCAAAGTATATTTTCAATCCAAAGGATCTTTCATCAGTATAAATATTCAAGTTGCATTACTTTTCCCATAAATGGGGGAATAATTTTTTCAGCATTTGAGAAAGCTTACGCTTACCCCACCTCTGCTTGGACAGAATAGAACACAGTTAATTTAAATACAGGTTACACCAGGGGCGCCTGGGTGGCTCAGTCGTTAAGCGTCTGCCTTTGGCTCAGGTCATGATCCCAGGGTCCTGGGATCGAGTCCCACATCGGGCTCCCTGCTCCGTGGGAAGCCTGCTTCTCCCTCTCCCACTCCCCCTGCTTGTGTTCCTGCTCTCGCTATCTCTCTGTCAAATAAATAAATAAAAATCTTTTAAATAAATAAATAAATAAATAAATACAGGTTACACCAGTTATACACACACACAAACACACACATACACACACCTTCATATATATATAACGAAATTCCCCAAGCTCCCTCTTCTATTTTTGGTTTTAATTAGGATGCGAAGAGATGATTTTTAAAAGGTGCATTTAGAATACTAGTTCCCAGGCACTTGAATTTCAGTCAAGTAATATCCCACCTCAAAAAATATATAAAATATATTTATATAAAAATATATACATAATAGGTTATATGTATATAATCTGTGGACTAACGTGGGGTTGCCATCTTTTAATTTTGCCAACTAAACTCTTCAAAACAAAACACAAAACCTAAATACTCTATTACACTATCACCACCATTTCATTGGTGGTCAAGGGACATCAAACATTAGTGAGAAGGATATAATCTAAGATTATTGGGTAATACTTATAAAAAAAGAAAAACTGACAACTTTATTTCATTTTCTACCCAAAAGCACAAACAATTCTGTGTCCTTCTCTGGTTTCATAAAATGGAAGCAGCATTTAATTCCCTATTTTAAGCAAAAACACCTTTACTATTTCTCCTCCGCCTCCTGCATCTTCCTATCCCCCTCTCTCCCTCCTTTATTCGTTTATTCATCCATTCACTTTACAAATAGAACATCTCTTATGTGTCAGGCTCTTTTGTAGGTACCAGGGATTCACAGTGAATGAGAGAGAAATTCCTGCCCTCGTGGAACTTACCTTAGTGCGATCTATTAGAAAATCACGTCGATTCTACCACCATTACATATATTCCCCCTATGTCTACTTTTCTATTCCTGCTGTCAATATCATCATCTCCTGCATGGTTCCTAACTGATCTTCAAAATTCTAGTATACAGCCACACCTTGGTCGAAGTCTATCATTTTCAATGTAGTCAGAGAGATCTGTTCAAAACCTGAATCAGTCTCTCCCATGCTTAATCACCCCATCTCCCACCCCCTGCCAATGGCTCCTTATAACTTGTAGCCTTTCCACCCTATTGCAGCGTCAGAATCAGTCTGGCCCCTCCTACCTTTTCTAACACTCATTCTCTAAAATTCAACCACATTGACTCCCTTTCTGTTTTTCTTCCATTCCACACTGACTCCAATTTTAGGGCTTTACATTAGCTTTGCTCTTGCCTTCCTCCCAGCTCTGTAAGAAACAAAATATTCCTACTGAAGTGTGGTAGGAAAATAACTATCTCACACAAAAAGAGGTGGTCTGGGGTTACTTATTTCAATGTCTCATTAGGGGTATTCTTTGGAACTTACATTCTGGTGGAGAAGGAAAGATAAGAAAGATAATAAATGAGTAAAATACAGGCTGTACAAAATGGTGGTGAAGAAAAATGAATCAAGACTGGGAGATAGAATAGAGGTATGTGTTCAGCTCTAGATGGTGACACAGAAATTGCTCAATAAATATCAGTGTTGTCATTACTGTGGTTTTCTGTTGTTACTGAATGGAAAAATGGAAAGATGTCACATATTTGTATTTCTCGTCTCTTAAGTAATAATGTCACTTTCCTTTTTTTTTAAATTTTATTATTTTTTTTAATTTTAATTTTTTAAGCAGGCTCCACACCCAGCTTGGGGCCTGAACTCACAACCCCAAGATCAAAAGTTGCCCACTGCACCAACTGAGCAAGCTGTGAAGTTGGAAATGAGAAAATACATACTGTACTGGGGGTATCAGTCTCCTTTTCATTCTTCCACCACTTTATGCCAACAATGTCAAGAAGTTGCCCTAGGTAATGAGCATTTCATTTCACTTTTGGAGAGCCACATTTCTTATTCTTTTACTTTATTTCCTGCTCACTTATCATTGCCATCAGTGAATGGTAGTCAAAAGAGTTTGTTTATTTTAGGCAGGGAGAGACAGAGGGAGAGAGAATCTTTTTCTTTTCTTTTCTTTTTTTTTTTTTTGAGAGAGAGTGCAAGCAGGGAGAGGGAGAGAGAGAATCTTAAGCGGGCTCCATGTCCAGCACAGAGCCTACGGTGGGGCTTGATCTCACGACCCTTACATCAGGGCCTGAGCCAAAATCAAGAGTCCCACACTTAATTGACTGAGCTCCCCAGGTGCCCCAAGAAAATGTTTAAAATATGGGCAAAAATAGGGGTGTCTGCGTGGCTCAGTCATTAAGCATCTGCCTTCTGCTCAGGTCATGATCCCAGGGTCCTGGGATCGAGCCTCGCATGGAGCTCCCTGCTCAGCGGGAAGCCTGCTTCTCCCTCTCCCTCTGCCACTCCCCCTGCTTGTGTTCCCTCTCTCGCTGTGTCTCTCTCTGTCAAATAAATAAATACAATCTTTTAAAAAAAATAAATTAAAATATGGGGCAAAAATAAACAAAACCAAATTTGAGTTAGCCCTAAAGGAATTTACTTTTTGATACATAAGAATTCATTATCAAAAGGTACATCTCATTGTGAACCAGTTTATAAAATACAGCATAAATATTAAAATGAGATAAATAAGTTTATCGAAATATTGTCCAGGGAATTTCTTTTAAGATGTTTCCTCTCCAGCATGACAAAAAGTTTTAATATAAAAATTATGTTTGCCCCTAACTTTTGAAGAACATAATCGGTTGCATAAACTATAATCTTAGGTAAACTTTTAAAGAATGTTTCATAGGATTGCTGTTGACTGTTGCATTCCTTTGTGTCTACAGACAAGAAGCCAGTGCACATGCAATTGCATCTGTATTTGATATTACACAATATGGAGCAAGTGTGACTACTTCTCACACTTCTGAAGTAGCACAGCCAGCTTTTGCAGCTATTAAAGATCTCAATTTTCCAACATAATATTTTCCCCCTTTAACCTCCCCATATCCTGACTCAAACCCACCAACACAAACATTTTCTATAATTTTCTCACTCTTGCTTGACATATCTGTCCTGATAGCCACCTAATTTATTAAAGAAACATTAATAAACAATAGCACTATTTTGCTATGCATTTTCAGTGTTTTGTATCTGCATGTATTTTTTAAACTTTATTTCTAAGCCTTGAAACGATTCAACGTCAGTGAAACCTGCTTTTGTCTTTTTAAAGAGCTTGTCTGAAAATAATTTTTAAAATCTATTGTGATACACTCATTTAAAAGCATGAATAAAAATGTGAGATTTCTCATGTTCTTGTACCTCCATTTTCCTTTCCTACTCTCATTACTTTGTGTTAACACAAATTTAAAAACATGTGGCTCTGTTAAAAATATCACTGAAAAAGGATGTAAAGCCATCGGAATCAATGAGAATATTAAAAAACCCCATTCACTTAGTCTTGGACACACTTCCCAGTGTGTACACCACTTGCTCTTTTCCTTCAGATAATGTATTTTCTTCCTGTCCTTCCTTTTTCTAAAGAGTTGCTTTCAAAGAAACTTAATTATCTGAATAGCTTCATTTTGTACTTCTTTTGTTCTCTCAGATTGCTGTTGCTTTCACTACCAATCTCCCCAACTTCCCTTTTTGATGGCACATTTGAAAGTTCCTGTTGGCTTACTTACCTGCAGTAATAAGGAAGAGGGATGTTTTAGATTATGGTTTGCATTGCGAGGATATCCCCGGATCATTGCACACTGGATTTAATATGAAAACTGCATTTGGAGTCATTTGATTTGCAGAAATAACAAGCCTAAATGCTTCACTTTCTAATGGTAATTAGTTTTCAACCCAGACAGTCTGGATAACTATGTATTTACTACCTTGTAAAGTACTATCATAACAAGCCCTTAAGCATTATTTGAAAATTAATAAACTAAAGTAGGAGGAAACCCTTTACTTTCCCATAGCAACATGAACTGAGTTATATTATTTTATTGCAAAATTTCACTTTTCAATTATAGGTTTACTAAATTAAGAGGCTTGAAAGGCATAAAAAACAATTATTAGTTTCTTAACACTGTAGATGACTAATACAATGAGTCCACTTTACTGTATGGAAACAAGTTTTTGGTTTTTTGTTTTTTTTTTTAAAGAAAATTCTTTCCTTGAATCACCTGAGAATAAACCTTGATTCAAAATAAGTCTTGTTTCTATCATATTAATAGAATATAATACACATTTAAGTAGGGTTTTCTAAATTAGGTAAAAATAAATCTTACACAAGAATCTTACTCTTCTTTTCAAGCTTATATTTTTATTTTTTTAATTGAAACTTGCAAGTAGAGAAATTTAGTTGTTGAAGATCTGCAAATATATAAGAAATGCAGTAGTCTGGATTTGAGCTAAATACAATTGCCATTGATGATTATGTTAGATTTAAAAGATAAGATTGTGTATAAATGGGGTTAATTACGTAGAAGAGTGTGGAGGACAAAAATTACTTAACCTAATTCTAACCACCACAGATTGAGGGGAGAGAGCCGGGGTTAATAAAGCCCCAGCAGAGAGGAGTTATGTGATCCCTTTACTACCAGACCCAACGCTAAGGCTCTGGGTCATCCAGAATGTAAACTTTATTAGGGTCTGATATCTGACTTTGTGTGAATGGTGTGTGTGTGTGTGTGTCTGTGTCTGTGTGTCTGTGTGTCTATATATATGTATGTTTGTTAGCCTGAAGAAAGAGCAAGGATTGAATTCTACAGAGGCTAGTTGGAAAGCATAAAGTGCAGGAGAACTTATTTTTATTTCCATTCCTGACCTCCACCTCAATTTTAAATCCACACATTTATTCTGTTGGTTTTTATGGCATGATGGTGAAGAGCAAATACTTTGCCGCAGACAGCCAGGATTCTGATTCTGGCTTCAGCACTTCCCTCCTAGCTGCATGATAATGATCAGGTCCCTTAACCTATGTGTGACTCAGTCTCCTCATCTTTCAAATGAAGATAATCTCTCAAGGATCGAATGAATTATTAGGTATGAGTTTCTTACAACAGAGCCTCATGCACACAAATCAGGATAGCAGGGTCTATGCAAGTGACATTGACTCTAAAGACAAAATTCTCATTCTGCCAGATTTTGGTTGTACTCTTTAAAGTACTTTTTAAATACTTAATTTCCTAAATCCTTAAGTCATTTAGCTGTGATAAAATGGAGAATGGCATAAATTAAAAAAAAAAAAAACTATTTGAGGATAAAGGAAAAGAGATGGAAGATATAAATTGTGGAATGGAAAGTCTCTAAGCCATTGAATTTAATATTTTTACATTTTCGTCATGCTGTTCCTGGGTTCAAGAATTCTATGTGCTCCTGTATAATCCTAGCTATCCTCCACCCCATCTATCAACATAATAGGTGTCTGTTAAGTGAATGGAACAAGCAAATGAATGAATGAATATGCCTATGACAATCACAACTTGGAAGAGTGGTAAAAACAAAAATAAACAAAACAAACAAACAAACAAAAACCTCCATGGTCATATAGTTTTTTAAATTAGCATTTTCATTTTCTTTGGGAAAATACCAAGCAGTGGAATGACTGGCTGGTATGGTATTTCTATTTTCAATTTTTTGAGAAATCTCTGTACTGCTTTCCACAGTGGCTGCAACAATTTACATTCTCCCCAACGGTGCATGAGGATTCTCTTTTCTCCACATCCTCACCAACACTTGTTATGTCTTGTCTTTTTGATACTAACCATTCTGACTGGTGTGAGGTGATATCTCACTGCGGTTTTGATTTGCATTTCCCTGATGATGAGTGATATTGAGCATCTTTTCATGTGCCTATTGGCCATCTGTAGCCATCATTTTTGGAAAAATGTCTGTTTACTTCATCTGCCCATTTTTTAAACCAGATTATTTATTTTTTTGGTGTTGAGTTGTATGAGTTCCCCATGTTTATTGCAGAATCATTTACAATGGTCAGAGTATGTAAGCAACCTAAGTGTCCATTGATAGATGAATGGATAGATGAATGGATAATGAAGATGTGATGTATATATATATGATGGACTATTACTCAGCCATTAAAAAGAATACAATTTTGTCATTGGCAATAGCATAGAGGGACCTAGAGGGTATGGTGCTAAGTAAAATAAGCCAGACAGAGAAAGACAAATACCATATGATTTCACGTATATGTGGAATCTAAAAAACAAAGCAAATGAATGAATGAACAAGTAAATGAACAAAACAGAAACAGACTCATAAGTACAGAGAACAAACTGGCAGTTAACAGAGGGGAGGGGGATGGAGGGGTGGGTGAAATAGGTGAAGGGGATTAAATGTCCAGTTATAAAATAAATAAGTCGTGGGGATGAAAAGTACAGCATAGGAAATATAATCAATAACATTGTAATAACGTTTTATGGTGACAAACAGTAATGACACTTACCATGATGAGCGTTGCTTAATGTATACAATTGTTCAATCACTTTATTTCATACCTGAAACTAATATCACATTGTATGTCAACTATACTTCAATAAAAAACAAACTGATAGCTAGAAAACTAAATGTGATCCCCAAGTGTATTTTGTTTAGCCTTCTTAGTGTGTTAAAAATAGAAACACTTAAAATTTAGGAGACTTCATGTAAAAAAAAGAAATCTAGATTTCTAAGGCTTCTCTAAAAATTAACAGCTCTGATAACAGTAGGACTTTGTTCCTGCTTGACTATAAATTCCTAGAGCCAGACAGTGGTTGCTTCCTAAAATGGACAGAACCTGGTAAACATGACTCTGACTGCCTAACTCACTTATAGCACCTGCCATGTCCCTTTATAAATCTCCGATCTAGAATGGCAGACGTTTTTGCCACACGTCGCTTCCCTTACAACATTTTCTCATAGCTTAAAATACCTAAAACCATCCAGGGTTTTGTCTTTCTTTAGTGAAAGGATGAGGAGCCTTGAGTTAGTACTAGGGTTTTTTCATCCTAGGCGCTCCTGGCATTTTGGGTCAGAAGAAGCTTGTTGTCCTTGTGCACTGTAGGTTGTACAGCAGCATCCCTGCCCTGGATACTCTCCCACGCAGTTTGACAACGAAAAATGTTTCCAGGCATTGCCAAATGTAACCCAGGGATGGGGAGGTAGGATGAGAACCAGTGAGTTAGATACCAAACTAGAGGAGGACAGATACATGAACTCAACGTGGTGCCAGATTTATATTAGAGAGATATTGGTTAACTTGCAGATCAAGGGTTGGCCTCAACCCTGGCGCTATACCCAGGTTCCAGATTTAGTTGCTGAAAACAGACCACTAATTTAGCTATATTTGTTCAAACTGAAGCCATTCAAATTGAGTGGGATGATAATGCTATGGTTTTCTAAAACCCTTGATTTTTGATAGAGCCTAGAAGGACAAGGACGTATAGTTAACAGAACGATACAATAAAATGCAGCACTCTGCATATAGTAGTATCTGGATAACATTCACATGCTAGCACTTCATCCTGTTTTCTACACACATGTGTTGCCGATGAATTATTTTTAAGGTATGACTAAATTATTCATTACACAGGATCACCATTATTTATGCAACTGAGGTTTACCACTAACATTCTAATATGGCTTTTTTTTTTTTACTAGGGGACTTCAATAAAGCTTCTAAGAAGAGAAATATAGGCCTAGAAATAAGTAATTCACATGGGGCACACCGTAATGGTGGAGGAGTAGTACAAAGTGATTAAACCTTTAAATCTTAAGGGAATCTTTAATAACAGTAAATTTGATAAAACATTATTTACAATATTTACATATATAGTTAAATTTTATGCACATGTCTCAGTTAGAAGAAATCAGAACATTGAAGCAGATTAAACTGCCAGACCACAACAAATTTCCCCCACAGGTTATCTGCCTCATGTATTCCTTTTAACCAAAAATTAGGTAATAGTAGGTAACAGTAAAAGTATAAAAGCATAAAATTGTGTATCATTTATATTTTATTTTCATAGAATCAGGAAAATGAATACCATACTACATACCTCTTGGTAATTTTAATCTTTCTTTTTCTTACACCTCCTCTCCATCCTTTCTTTCTGACGATGAAGGTATATTTCCTATTGCTTGTCCTCTGATGCCTTGTCCAATGTTAATTTCAGTGAATCGAATGATGACTTCTAGTACAATCCTTCCTTTGGAAAGCTACTCCTTTGACTAATATTAAGTGAGTTACTTTTGGTATGTTAATTAGGTGCTTCATTTAGCAAGGACTGTTTATGTACAATGTACCCTTCAACCATGAATTGACATGTGAGAAGCAACCCAAGATGAAATTTAAAACTTTTTCTATGTACTGGGTTCTATTGACAATATTAAAATGTATGCTTTTCTCTTACAGCTGTATTTTTGTTTTAACATTGAAAGTTGACCATAACTTTTACCATTTTAATATATAGTTAATAACTTCTCTCTGAATATATGCTTTAACAGTGGGAACAATTTTCTCTTTGGAGGGCTAACCATACATGAATGAAGAGAATATTATCACAGATTTTTTTTAAAGGAGTTGGAAAATGAGTAGTCAACATAGAAGCCATGGAAGGAACAAAAAAACTTGGTCAGAAATTATGAAAAGTCTGTTCTTGAAAGTGGTTGTTTCTTCTACTCAAGTATATCAATGGGCAGACTTCAGGACTAGGGAAGGTCTTCACTTTGAGGGCCCACAGAAAAGATGTTTAATATTGAAAGCTGAAATCAGTTCTGATAAGTAACTTCAACACACCATCAGACTTCACATAATCCAAGTCAACTCTTGCAGTGGTTTTCATACAAATCAGGGGCCTTTCTTATCTCCCTTGAGGAACAAATTTTCTTTTAGGCTTTCCTCTAGAAAGTCTTAACCTACTAGAAACCAATTCCAAATCTTGGTTGAGCACGTCTATGACAATAACTTATGGAACTACCTAGACAGCCTCAAGATTTTTTGCCTATGAATATTAAGTGACTCAGTATATAAAATGCATGGTCATGGGTACTTTTATATTTAATTTTAAACATTATATTTATTGATATAATGTCTTTCCAATGTAATATGGCTTTTTTGAAAAACAGAGCACTGGAGAATTCATTGTACATGACTAGTAAAAAATACTATAGGAAAAAACCAACTGAAGTATATCTTTAAAGAACCTCGTTATCAAATCCTAATCTCACTTCAATTTCAAATTTTCAATGCCATATAAATATGTAAATATACATATATGATACCATTACATCTCTAATATGTTCAGCTAATTTCTGCACTAAACTAGAGAAAAGCTGAGGCATATGATAAAAGTAACATCTGCTCAAAGCCTCGAATATTAAGGGGAAAGTATGAAGAATGCTATGTCTGAGACTGGAAACTAACTAGAAACCAAGCTCCCAAAAGAGTCAAAGACATGGACGGTCAGACCACACATTGACGAGCAAGGGTTTCAATCTGGACCACAGGGAGAAAACTATAAAGAAGAATAAGCTGCTGAGCAATCTCCTGCCCACTGGAGCTTAGAGCATGGTGGTTATTTTTAAATCTGTCTCCATAACTAATTTCAGATTAAGTAAGTGAAGACAAAGCTTGAACAATCAGCATTGCATCTCAGCTCCAACAACTTCAAATTTGCTTGGACCCAGATAAATTTAAGTAGACTTTATATATTAGAGGAACAGCACAATACAAATGCAATTCCTGGAAGAAAAGTCAGAGATCTGTCATCCATTTCATTTTGCACCAAGCCTGAGAAGGAAAATGGTGTGGGAGCAAATGAACTCAGGAATAATTACACTGGACATTTTAATGCTGCCACCAGGCCTTTTTTAAGGCTTTATAAACTGATCTTAATTTTGTTATACTGACCCCCAAAGGCACTTCCTATTGTAAAATAGTCTATTAAGAATTGGTCTATATTGTGAAAAGCAATAATATTAAGTTCATTATGGCTTTTTGCAGCCCAGGCACTAATTTAGCTTGTGTAATCCTCTTAAGGTTTTAATGGGTAAAAGTTATTTTAAGAATTTTTGCAAGCAAACTATATAGGTATGCTTAGAAAAGTACTTCTCTTTCAGACCCTTTAAAATATATGATATTTATGTTAAATTGATTCATGTTAAAAATGTAACACATCCAGGCAGAAAGCTTTAATAACACAGACTTCTGTAGAAGGGAATATTATTTCTCAATCTCTGCTGAAGAATCTTGACTTTAAAAGCCAAGATAGGTCTGTTATAATATATAACAATGTATTATTAATATGAATTATAACACTGTCATTAACCTTAAATCAAGTTATTTTCATTGTGGAAAAATAAGTAAAAACGGATGAACAACCAGAAAAGGTTAAAATCTCATTATTCTCATAATGAAATCCCACTAAATGCATATTTTTGAGCACACTTCTTTTTAAATATCACAATATATCCTGTCAACAAATATAATAAAAAGCCTTTTAAAAGCTGACTACTCTTCCATAGTATGGATAGGTCATAACTGATTTATTGTTGAGTATGTCTATAGTTTCCTCTCTGCTTTCTTTTGTTATCACAAACAATGTTTCAAGGGACATTCTTGCATATTGTTTCATAGAGAGGCAAATTAGGATGGTGGGCAATGAAGAGTGTTCATTGCTAGTGACAGATCGCAAGGCGCAAACTCCAGGAACCCACTGTTGAGTTCCACGTCCATGGCTAGATGAATATTTTTTAACTTTTTTTTTAAGTTAAGCCTTTTTAAGTCTCAATTTTCTCATCTGTAAATGAGCTAATAATGCCATTTGGGTTATGTTAGTACTAAACAAGTTGATTCACATAAATTCTTACTTTAATGCTTGGCACAACTTATTCATTCAATTGATATTAGTTACTTCTGGTATTATTATTATGACCTTTAAAATTCATCTTCAAGGGGCACCTGGGTGGCTCAGTTGGTTAAGCAACTGCCTTCGGCTCAGGTCATGATCCCAGGACCCTGGGATCAAGCCCCTCATTGGGCTCCTGGCTTGGCAGGGAGTCTGCTTTTCCCTCTGCCCCACCCCCTCCATTCATGCTCCTGCTCTCTGTCTTTCTGTCTCTGAAATAAATAAATAAAATCTTTAAAAAAATTAGTCTTCAAAATCCTATGTCAAATTCTTAGTCTAAGAATTTCTGAGTCAAGGAATATGAGTATTTTTAAGTTTTTCAACATATTGTCAAATTTTCTTTCATAAAGCACTTAAAATATTTTTCCAATAGAGTAAAAAACTTACACATGGGTGATGTATTATGTGTATATTGAAGTTTTGTTCATTCAAAAGTGGAGATTTGTATCTCATTTTTAAAAATTTGTATGTAATACTAAAGAGTTTAATTTTTTCCCATATGCTTACTGTTTATGTTCTTCTACAAATTACTGGTTTAATCCTAAGCTTATGTTTTATTAGTCTCATCTTTTTTCTTACTAATTTGTTTTTATAATAAAGATATTAGGTCATCTCTTTTCTTACTGATTTGTTATATATTGAAGAGTTTATAAAGAACATCTACTTGCACATTTAGTTGTATACATACTTATATATTTAAGCTCCAAGAAGGTAAGGATTGTTGCCTCTTTTGTACTTTGCTGATATCCCCAGTATCACATGGCACCTGATACATATTAGGTGTTTACCGAAAACCCAAAAATTGTTATTAAATGAGCTAAAAATCTGAAAACAGAAAATTCTATAAGTAGAATAAAATAATAACTTTTGTAGATTCTACTTGAAAATTCAGATTTTATAATATTATAATTATAATATTAACTCTAATATTTTCATGCCCCACATCCTTATTCAAGTCCTTCTCATCACCAGTCAGTATATTGCAAGTTTCTTGGTATTTCTGTGGCACATTTGAGTTGGTTTATTGCAGCTATGGAACGTTTTTGGATGGTAGGTTTAGCACAGACAACCGGTATGGTAAAGAGAACTACATTCTTAGAAAGCAGAGGTAAAGCAGACAATAATTTTAGTCACTATTTAAAACCCACTAAAATGCAGAAGGAACATTTTATTTAGGAAAAGGTTTAACTAATGAATTAAAAATTAGTACTTCCTTCTTTAAGTGACCAAAAAACTGAGTAGGTATAACAAAACATCTACATTTATTTGAATGAAAGATTTATAGAAAAATTCACTCAGTATGGTATATGTATACCATAAATATCAAAAGGTTTCCTGTATTAGTCAGAATCCAGCCTGGAAGACAGGAAGGACTATACAACTTCCTAGCAGGAGGAACTTATCACAGGGAATAGGATTCCCACGCAGAGGAGGAACTGAGAAACTGAACAGGGAGACAATTCAGACCTCGACTGCAGAAAGCTAGAGGGAGGAGAGGCCAAGAGTACCCAGTGGGAAAGGAGACCACAGAGGGAGACTCAATCCATGAAGCTGAGTCCATAGTAGAGATGAGACCTTACTGCAGCCAGACAGGCTATAGTAAGGAGAAAGATGGGGATCAATATCCTGTCTTCTCCTCTCATCTCACCTTCCAGTCTTGTACTAGTGTCTCCCACTGATTTAACTTAAAAACCAGAGGTCAAGGGAATCTGGCAAATATTCCCTGAAATACAAAGCAAAGCAGACAGTGGGAGGGAAGGCATCTGAGAGCAAATTGACAATTGGTGAACAATCCTGTCAAATGAGCAGAGTTCAAAGGAAATCTGGAAAAGAGGTTTCCTTGGGGCATTAGCAGAAAAGAGATCCTCAACCAGGTAAACAGGTGCAGCTGTCGGGAGCAAACAAGTGGAATGTAGGGACTGACAAGTAGAATAGTTTCATGGGAATAGAAAAGCCATGCAATAGAGAATGAAAGACTAGTTTAACATGAAGCAGTAAAAGAGCAATGACAAAGTTGAGGCATAATTACTAACTTTTTTGCAAGTTCATTTCGCTGTTTACTTTCTATCACGTAATAACCATTAGTTCAAAAAACAAAGTAAAAAATTATTCAGATGATTTAAGTAAGTAAGCTTAAGTAAGCTAAAATTGACATATTTTAATTTGATCAATTCCTCAGCACATATCAAAGACTATATTATCTTAATCTAATACATTTGAATATCCAAATGCAGAATATTTTAATCTTCAAAACAGAAAGCAGGAATCCTCACTAAAGGAAACTTACATTAAATGTGACACTCTAAGGGGATATGTTGATAATGGTTAATGACACTAGCCACCAGCAGTCTCATTTTTGCTGGGTCTTAAAACCAGTGAGGTGGCGCCTGGGTGGCTCAGTCGTTAAGCGTCTGCCTTCGGCTCAGGTCATGGTCCCAGGGTCCTGGGATTGAGCCCCACATCGGGCTCCCTGCTCAGCGGAGAGCCTGCTTCTCCCTCTCCCTCTGCCTGCTGCTCACCCTGCTTGTGCTCTCTCTCTCTCACTATCTCTCTCTGTGTCAAATAAATAAATAAATAAATAATCTTAAAAAAAAAAACAAAAAACAGTGAGAACATAGTCTGAATATTAAAAACATTTCTCCAATAGCTTGTAGGACTGGAAATAGTTGACCTTCCCGAGACTGGTGTGTCTGGGTTTGAAGGTGGTTTCCTTGTGACTGGTGATTGGTGCTTGGCGAATGGTGGTCAAACTCCTTTGACCATGATTGTCCTGATTCCTGGTTTCAATCCAGTTTTTCCCTGGAGTGCTGACTATATATACATTGACATGGAATTTGAGACACTCTTTTCCTTGTCTCATGTCCCATTACTTTTCCACGAGTAGTTTATTTTCTGGTAATGTTACACTCATTGAAGCTCTCTACATGTACTATGCCTCTGTGTTTTTACCTTCTTGTTCCACCACCCCACTCTTTCTTTCCTTTCAAGCATCTGCTGGTCATTCTTGGTTCAAATCACACGTCATTTTATTACCTGAATGCACGGTTTATCTTGAGTTCTCTGTGCCACAGTAGTAACCTCTGTTAATCTCTGTCACCTGTGTTATAACTCACTTCCTACGGTATTATAATGGTTTTATTTTCTATCCTTACCTGTCTTTAGAGCTCCTCAAAGTCTGGGACCTATGTCTCATTGTCTTTATGCCTGATAGTCTAGGGCTAAATTCTCAATAAATGTTTGTTGGATTGATCTGAGTCTGGCCTTAAATTCTAGCTCTACACATACAGGGGTGGGGATATTTATTCAACTATCTATCAGGCATCAAGTTACAACATCAAGACTCTCTCTGCTCCTAGTCACATCTAGGTTTTAGAGACCTGCCTGAATTTTCCACCTGCCCTCAGGGTTTGAAAATAAATGGTTTACAATTTTCCTGGAGATAAGAGAAAGTAATAAGGAATGGGGCCTGCCTAAACATTAAATTAATTTCTGTACTTTTGGCACATATCAGATCTAGCTTACTCTGAATTTTGCTACTGTTTTACCAAAAAAAAAAAAAAAAATGCTTTACAATGAATGTTATATTCTTTATTACAATAATCTAAATTACTCAAATATTACATGAAATGTATGACTTGATTATCATAGATACATAGAACCTCAGAGTTTGAAGGAAGATTGAAGATCAACTAAATCAACAAGATGTCTGGTTCTGAAACTTAATATGCAAAAATGAAGTGGCCATTTTGCGGAAGTTGGACCTGTGGTGGCAACTATTGCTGATCTTTATGGAATTCTTATCATGGCCAGATCTGTTCTAAGTGCTTTATATGGATGGATTCATGTAACCTTCCAACAATTCTATAAAGTAAGACTACAATTATCTCCATTATACAGAAATGGAGCCCTCAAGACAGAGAGCTAGTAAGTGCTAAACTTATGACTCATATAAACAGCCTGGCTCTAGGACAGGAGATCCTAGTAGTTAGCCATGGGTCCCCCAGTATGGTTTCCTTCTTTCAGTGACTCTTGTGATTGGGACTTACTTATTCAACATATATTTATTGCATGCCATCTATCTACCCATATACCTATCCTAGGTCCTGAGACTCCAACCTAAAACTGGATATAGTCTCTCCTCTTAGGGAACTCAAAGTTTGATGAGAAAAAAGAGCAAGTTTTAAACTAAAATATAATACATAGTACTCAATAAATACTTGGTGGATGAATTAATAACTGCCAAGATAGGGAGTATGCAAAAGGAGATATAGAAGCAAAGGAAAGATATCTCAATAAGGCTTAAGGTTGTCAATTGTCAGGAAAGACTTCCTGGAAATTATCTGAATGAACATAATAAGGGAAGTGTACTCTATGAAGAGGTAATAATAGGCGAGAGGGTGCAGAGATATGAGACAAACTCACACACTACAGGAAAAAGACAGCATATGAGGAAGTGGTGAAAACAAGACTTGGCAATGATCTAAGATCGGGCCAGAAACAAGTCTGGGCCTCAGTGTGAAGGGCTTTGGATGTTAAGCCATGAACTGTGAACTGTAGCATGGCAGTCTTGAGAACCACTTAAGGTTTGAAAGTCAGCTAGTGACATGATCAAAATGGCATTTTAGAAAGGTCACACTGACAACAGCGAGAATAGATTAAAGGGTGCAGACTGTACAGAACGAGAGGCTACTGTAGCAAGGCAGAAGAAAAACAGGAGTGGCTGCAGAAAAGGAGAGGACAAAAGCTGGGTTTAGGCAGTGGTAGGAGTTTCAGACATTTGGAGATATTTACAGGCAGTTTGATATAGAAGGATGGTGTTCTGATGCTGACATTTCTTGACTGGAAGCTGAGAGTTATCAAGCCATGTGTGGTAGTTGAATTTCTGAGTTTGATTAAGGTCCTTTGGAGAGAGTATATAATATATGAAATCTGAGTAGAAAAACAAAAGTACAGGAAGATGATAGAAGAAATGGAGTGAAAGGAGGGATTCCTTGAGAGAAAGATCACAAAAGCTCAGAGGAAAGAGGATTTCAGGAAGGAATGAGGGCCATACAGAGCAATTGCCATAGAAAGATGAAGTGGGATAAATACAACAAATGTTTCGTTGGTTCTGGCAGTACTGAAGGCAGTATTGATATTACTGAAACTAGATTCAGTGAAGTGGTGAAACCAGAATCCAGATTAAGTGGGATGAAGAATGGATGGAATGTAAGGAAGTGGAAACAGCATCTGTAGAGTCCTTTTCCTAAAAATTTCAAGACTTTAGAGGGACCAATAATGGTAGCTACAGGAGAATGTGTGTTCAAAGATGCCATTGTTTTAAGATGGGATGGGCTTGAGCATCTTTAGAAGCTGAATTGTTCCAGAATGAGGTGAAAAAACAAGAGAATAAAATAAACAAAAGAATAAAAGTAACTAAGCCACTGAAAAGATGGGCCATGGAGTCTAAACTATACAGGAAGGAGGTAAAGTTCAGATGAAAGATAGAAACTGTCCAGTATAAGAGAGTATAAGAGACAAAGTTCTAAAGAGTAAGAGAAAAGGATAGGAGATTTGAATTGGACAAATGAAGTGAGATGTTCAGGTTTAAATTCCAACAGTAAATTTGGGTAAGTTAATACAAAGGGGTGAAGTATTAACCAAATATATTTTTGGTGTGTGTCAGGCTACACGATAGGTGTGAGAAATATCTATAATATAACCTTGAAAATACATTTCTGAAATGTAACAGAGGAGAAGGAAGATGGAAAAATGAAGAACAAGGGACTGAATAGCTAGGCAGTTGGATTATTCAACAATGTAGATATTAAAATCACTCTCATCACCTGTGAAAAAAATACCAAAATTCTAAAAAATGTGGAGGAGATTCTGAAAGACAATGACAAGAATGGACAGAGTGCTATATAGCTAGATGACAGGAGCCTCAGAGAAGTGATCTGTGGGAAATTAAAGAGTAATTTTTCAGAATGGCCCTGGAGATCAAGACTGTCAACCCAATGAACAGTGGTACAAGAATGTGGGAAAATCGGTCTCTGACACAGGAAAGTAAAACAGGGGAAGAGTTTGATTCAAGGGAGTGTCAGATTTTTGATAACACATGTAGGCAAATAGGGCACTGAGTGAAAAGGATGGTGCCATCCAGTGGTTTGTTAATGGGTCAGGGTTTCTAGAGGACAGGAAGGAAAGTGTTGACAAAAGACATAGCAATGGGAAGATAGTAGGAGAGGGATAGAACATCAAAACTGTGGAGCTGAGAGGATTATGAGGCATACCTAAAACAAATGACTAAAGGGTTTCACAACTGGAACTGAAGTAGAGCTTTACAAAGGATGGTGACACTATTGCACTCAAGTGTTCAATCAGAACACTTCTATGGGCACCTGGGTGGCTCAGTTGGTTAAGCGTCTGCCTTTGCTCAGGTCATGATCCCAGGGTCTTGGGATCGAGCCCCGCGCACGCGCACTCTCTCTCTCTCCCAAACAAATAAATAAAATTGTTAAAAAAAAAAAAAAGATGGTTCTAGCCAAAGACTCTGAATGTAACCAAGGCCAGGTGTAGTATGCTTTTTGGATTCTGATTATTTTTACCCAAGGCAGTCTTCCGTCTACCCTGGGGCAACTGTGATTGCTAGAAAGAGCTTCCCTACTGATTTAAGAAACTTCTTCTTATACATATCCTTCACCCATCAAGTTCCACTCTGCTAGGGTCATATACAAAATGATACCTTGAAAACAAGTATCATTTGCAGTCAGGGTAATTTTTCTTCAGGCTAAACATGACCAACACTTCACTGTTGCTATTCATGGTGCATTTCAAGAGCCTACTCATTCTTCAAATGGTACAACTCACTTTAGTTGACAATATATTCTTCATATGGTAGCTAGAAATGAATCTGTTACCTAAAGTATGTTCTAACCAACACAAATTACATGGGAATGAAACCAACATTTGCTGAACACCTACTAAGTGTGCAGCCCAATGGCTGGTGAACATGCATAATCTCACTCACGTCTCAGTGGTTAAAGCACAGGCTCTGATGTCTGAGACCAGGCGTGTGAATTCATGTTCTGTCACATATTAGCTCTCTGATACTGGAAAAATTTAATTTGCCATTCTGGGACTCATTATTTTCCTCTGTAAAATGAGGATAATAATGTTATTCACTTAGCAGGGTTACTATGAAGTTGAAATGAAATAAGACATATAAAGAAAACACTTACTGCCTGGCACAGAGTAAACATAGTAAGTGAGAGTTAATCATTATATCCATTTTACAGATGAAGAAATCTGGCCATTAGTTAAGGTCAGACAATCAAGATTCAAATCTGGATCATGAAATTCTAAAACCCATTATATCATATTGTCGTAAACTCTGTATTGTAATGCCTATCTTTCTAATACTGCAACCCAACATGAATGGCTGTTGATTAACATTAAGTGTATTGTCAGTCAATAGTCCCTTGCTTTTTCATACATGTTACTGCTGTTAAGCATGATTTCTTATTCTGCCCTTGTGAGAATTTGTTTTCGGACTTAATGGAAGCCACTGCAATAGCTAGGCTTAATGATGTGAACCACAGAAAAGGTGATGACTTTGGAAATTAAAAGAAAATGAAGAATACAAGAAATATTATAAAAACAAAATTAATAATATGTAGAAATAAATTGGAACTGTACCAAGTAATACAGTGAGAAGACAAAATGAATATTGGCTAATAATTATTTAAAGTTATAATACCATTGATAAAAATGGAGAAATTTGAGAAGTAATGTTTGCTTAGGAGACAAAATTAACTTTTATTGGGAGATTTGTTGAAAGGATACCTGGATTGATTCTTATCTACATTACATATATCAAAACTCATCCTTTTTTTCCTAGATGAGATCCTGGATGAATGAAGCTCATAGTTGGAGCTTTGATTTTCTTTAAGAACTAAAAATGGGTACATCTAACTTTATGCTCCAGGACCAAAGGGTTTGCTAACTCGTTGGAAAACTAGTCAGAATTATAATAACATGAATCTGAGCCTAGAGGGAGAGTGATACCCAGAAATGATTTTGGTTTAATTGCCCTGTCATTTTGCATGAATTTGAGAAAAAGTACTATGTGTGCATCCAAAGAGCCCATAGTAGGTAATTAAACAATGTTTAGTGTTCTGCAGTGAATGATTGACATCTTAAGGCATAGCGACTGACTTAAAGGGTTAATTTGGGCTTCATTCATAGTAAAATAAAAATCTTATCTGAAAGAGAATTCTGTTTTATTAGAATCCCAGGAAGAACCTATGGGAATGATGATCAGTGTTTTATAAGGAATGATCATCCAGTAACGTGAAAAGTGATGGTCAACTCTTTCTCCATGACCACTGTTAATCTAGTAACAACTTAATTCTTTTAAAATGTAACTTGTTGGGCGCCTGGGTGGCTCAGTTGGTTAAGCGACTGCCTTCAGCTCAGGTCATGATCCTGGAGTCCCTGGATCGAGTCCCGCATCGGGCTCCCTGCTCGGCAGGGAGTCTGCTTCGTCCTCTGACCCTATCCCCTCTCATGTGTTCTCTCTCTCTCATTCTCTCCCTCTCAAATAAATAAATAAATAATTAAAAAAAAATAAAATGTAACTTGTTCAAAGTACTTAAGGCTGTCATTTTTTTCATTGCTCATCAGAGTCTGTCAATCATTGTCAAAAATTGTCAATCACAGTCAAATGAGGGCATTTTCAGAGCTAACAGATAAAAACTTTTTGACCTCATATTTTTTATTTTTAACTTTAAAATCACATGCAAAAGAATGTAATAACTCAGACTCTTTTCTTCATCATCGGTTACTTTAAGAAATATTCAAAGTAAATTTGGAGTACATAACACTAGATTTATTTAATGGTTTATATTTTAAGAAATCAGAAGCTGAAAATACTGGAACTATTATAGAAATGAGAGACGGGAGACCTCTATTTGTCTAATTGTCTAATCTGGCCTCCATTGTCACATATGACTGAGGACAATTCCTTTCCCTCCTCTGAGAGCTCTGTTATCTATTCTGGGAAACAGGTAAATGATATCTTACCTGTCTGGTGAGGGGACTAAGAAAATAATCTCATGAGTTTTCCTCCCAATCTGAGACTAATTGCTGTAAATCTTTTATATGGTTGAAATGCACAAAAAGAAACTAAAACCAAAACAAAATAAGGCAAAAGAGACTCAAACTATTTCTTTAGGCAATTTCCTCTGCAAAACAAACCTCTCGCTTCTATGTTTTGTCTTAGTATATTTTTAATCTTCTAACCCAAGTCCTTTTAGTTTTTAGGAGAGTTAAATAATAAAAGTCAGAGACAGGCCTCCAGATTTCTTGTTGAGGTTAACTAGGTTAACTGTGGCAATTGTGAGAATCGCCAGGGCACCTTTTTTTGGTGGTTCCCCCAATCTGGCTGCATGCTACATAGTGATCCCAGATTACCAAATTATGAGGAAAATACCAGAAAACCTGCTTCTACTTCTTTCTTGTCTGCTACCACACAGTTCTGGATTGTAGCTCATTGCCATGTTTCACAAATACTGTGAATGCTTTCCTGCAATATATACCCCTCAAAATGGAGATTCATTCACTTGTTAAATTTTGCAATAGATAAATTAAAACCTACCTGCTGTCTTATGCCCTTCTAACTTTTCAAACTATAACTTTGTTTTTAAATCCTGTTTTTTCCACTTTAAATATCTACTTTTCCTTTCTTTTTTTAGAAGATTTTTATTTTTAAGTAATCTCTACCCCCAACAGGGGGCTTGACCTCACAACCCCGAGATCAAGAGTCAAACACTCTACTGACTGAGCCAGCCATGTGCCCTTCTTTATATTCTTAAAATTTCTGTCTATAAAATTTCATTCATTAAGGTGAAGTTTTTACCAGTTTGTTTCAAATTCTGAATCAAGAAAACAGCCATTCTTTTTGCATTCAGGCAAATCCGAGGGTAATCTATACATTTTTCTCAGGAAATTCGTAACTGATTCAAGCTCCTGCCAACACTAAAAGTTTACTCTACAAAGAAAACTTAAAACATTTATTTAGTTGTTGAGTGGCTGCCGTTTGTCAGGTAGTTAAATAGTTATGGTCCTAAGTTTCCTATTATCAGTAGAACCATCTTTTCCTTTAATGTCCCAGTCTAATTTGCACTAAATATTTGTTGGCCCTTCTTCCTTTTTACCAAAAAAAAGTGAGGGGGGTGCTTTAAGTTGACTTAGCTCTGACAAACAAATGGAAATAAATGAGTAAAGTTTCTGGAAGCATTATACAAAACAGAAGTCATCTCTTTTTTTCCCAAGTACTCTAAGACATTCAAAAGTGCAAGTCACTCCACACATCATTGGACAAATGTCCTATATTGCCCTAGGAAGAGTTTGAGCTCCTTAGACAAAAGTAAAAGAGGCAAGAATTAGGACAGAAAATGAGACTTTTTGAGGACAATAAGTTGGTTTTATGAACTACAGCTAAATATTTTAAGAAGTCATTTGCACAGTTAAAATGTATCTTGCCATTTGTGACAATCTGTATGAAGCCAGAGAGTATAATGTTAAGCAAAATAAGCCAGTCAGAGAAAGACAAATACCATATGATCTCACTCATATGAGAAATTTAAGAAACAAAACAAACAAGCAAAAAAAAAAAGGAGAAAGAGACAAACCAAGAAACAGATCCTTAACTATAGAAAACAAACTGATGCTTACAGGGGGGGAGGTAGGTGGGGTGATGGAGTGAAATAGGTGATGGGTTTAAGGAGGGCACTTGTGATGAGCACTGGGTGTTGCATGGAAGTGTGGAATCACTATCTTCTACACCTGGAACTAATATAACGCTGTATGTTAACTATACTGGAATTAAAATGAAAAACTTAGTAAAAAAAAAAAAAAACAGAAAATAACCAGTGTTGGGAAGGATGTTGGGAAATTGGAAGCTTTGTATATTGTTGTTAGGAATGCAAAATGGTATAGCCACTGTGGAAAACAATATGGTAATTCTCAAAAAAATTAAACATAGAATTACCATAAGAATGTATAGATAGATAAGTGTGTTAAACAAAACTATTACTAATAAACTTGGAGGAAAAGAAAAATAACATCAAAACAAGACAGTATTTTATTTTATCCAACTTAATTTCTATTAATGAATATAACATACAAGGGTAAAATAAACACATTACCTCCTTGCTTTCTAGAAAATTACTGCATTAAACATATGACCCATAAATCTAATTTGAGACCATAATATTTCATTATTATAAATAAGACCATTAAAGAGAGAATTTTTGGTATCTTCTTGAAAATTTTATAGGCCAGCCAATGTTAAGTAAGATTTGTGTGTTTTATGTATGTTATTTGTGTTATTTGTGACAAAAGAGGTAGTTTATATACCAAATTGTATTGTTATAAGTATTTTTAAAAAAGATTTATTTATTCGTTTTAGAGAGAGAGAGAGAGAGAGCGGGAGGGAAGGGCAGAAGGAGAGGGAGAGAGAAACCCAAGCAGACTTTTGTGCTGAGCTTGGAGCCTGACGCCAGGCTCAATCTCACAACCCTGAGATGAGACCTGAGCTGAAATCAAGAGTCAGACGCTTAACCGACTATGCCACCCAGGCACTCCTTATTATAAGTATTTTTAAAAATAATGTAGCCAGGGCACCTGGGTGACTCAGTTGGTTAAGCGACTGCCTTTGGCTCAGGTCATGATCCTGGAGTCCTGGGATCTACTCCCACATCGGGCTCCTTGCTTAGCAAGGAGTCTGCTTCTCCCTCTGGCCCTCCCCCCTCTTGTGCTCTCTCTCTCTTTTTCTCTCTCTCTCTCTCATTCTCTCTCTCAAATAAATAAATAAAATCTTTAAAAAAAAATAATGTAGCCAGACATTGGTTCTCTGGTGAACTCCTACATCACTTTTACCACTCCAATTCATAAAAACAATGCAAAAGTAAGGAAAGCAAGAACAGAATATGATAAAACATAAGGCATTTTTGTTTGTTTAGTTTTGTTCTTATCTTGTTACCTTTTGTATTCTTAAAATATAATATATACAATTAGGTGGGTTTTTTTTTACTGCATTCCAAAACGCTTTACAGTTTTTAATCATTTGATTCTTCCATATCCTCTATGAGAAAGAAGGTGAAGCAAATTGACATGATATAATCATAAAAGATGGTTAATTGCCATACAACATTTTCTTTTAGAAACAGAATATATAGTTAGTGTTCATTTCAGATTCCAGGAACCACACCAGGATTTCAACAGAAAAAATTTAATGTAAAACATAGTGAACCAGGTAATGAAGAACTGAAAAGGCAGAGGGTATGTGCAGTAAGTTATCACAGAGGTGGTGAACCCAAGCCCCAGTTTTCACTGGGGATGGGGGGACAAAAGAAAGAGGTCGGTATTATTGAAACTTGAGTCTTGAAGAAGGATCCCCCCACCCCCAACAAAGCCATAACTCAGTCCTTTGAGAAGGGTGTGCTTCTTCCATGGTGTGTGTGCGGGGAGGTCTCTGAGCTAGGAGGAAGGACTGTATGAGGCTGGTACTCAATTTGAGGAGGGGGAATCAGCCAGCTGCTATTACTGTCTCTGGGCGGCCTGATGAGGTTATTTCTGGGAGCACTGGAACAACTGCAGACTAGAATCAGTACTGCTTCTGGAACCATCTGTTGTTGTCAGAATGAAAAAGCTTTGTGGGGTGTCACTGAGAGGAGCTGAAAGCAAACAGCAAAGAATGATTCCCAACTCTCCTTTTCTCCTGTAGGTTCCTGCTAGCCCCCATGATTAACAACCTAACAGCCAGTTGGTAAAAGAGAAATATGGTTTGCTGAGTCCCATCCCCTGAAGCAAGTATAGAAGATGAGTGGGTCAGAAGCTTGAAAAACAATAGCTTACAAATGAGCACATCAGGCGTCTAATATTTATTGGCATGTACCATGAGAATGTCCAACAAAAACTGACTGACTAGAGCCTGTGGCTTAGTGTAAATTCTTTCTCAGCCATTTGATTGGAAACCATATTCAGATATGTGTGTATGTGCGCATGTAGGGGCTCAGTGACATAAACAACAGTTAGAGATCCCTGGGCTCCAGAAGACCCACAATAAATAATTATTTTAAATGGTGTATTAATACTGACCTTTTTCCAGGTTGGGTTGTCCAGATCCAGTTCCCTTTTAAGAGAATAAGGTGAAAAAAGTACACAAATAGTAAAGTTTAAGTGAAAGAAGAATGGAAAAGGTGAAGGTTAATTTGGTCAGTCTAGTTTGCTGAGATTGGGAGGAATTAGGATACAGTGAAATATAAATCCCTCTCCAAAGATGACAAACTTCATGGATTTTATAAGTGATGTTAATGTATTATTATAGATGGAAGACACAGAATCTTGAAACAGAGAACTTTCATCTTGTTTCGATTTAATTAATCAATAGCTTATGAATGGAGGAGATCTTCCATACTTTTACAAAACATATTTCCAAAAAGTTAAAGTCAGAGGTGCAAAAGTCAAACAATATATAATATTTGTAAGTGCAGATTTTTTTTCCATAGAGATACCAATGTTATTAAATATCTAGTCACACTTTGCCTTTCAGAAATATCTCCACGACTTATTTTATAGTCTTAAGTTCTGTTCCCTTTTATCATTGTTGTACACATATTTACAATATGTGTACATATTTATAACATAATATATAATATGTGTACAACATAATATGTATAATATGTGTACATATACTTTAAGTACCAGGACATCCAACTGAGGTCAAGGGTCTATTCTGTTTTCTCTACTTTTTAATATCTAGCGTAAGTTATCCATAAATGATGAGGCTAATAATTCCTTTCAGTATTATGACTCCTCCCCACCCAGTTTGGCTTTAAGGAAACAAAAAGAATAAAGGCAAAAATTGATAAACAATGCTTCAAAATATTTCAGTAATAGAAACCTTTTTAAAATGAAAATGTGTCCAAAGCTAATCTGTAAAGTTCTTATGGTGGGGGAGCAGGTATGCCGAGCAAGAAAGGCCATGTTTGTAATCTGCATAATCAGTCCTTTGCTCAGAGAAGCTCCTGAGGCTCTTCCATTGAGGGGCTCCATGGAACACACGTTGGAAACCACAGCAATATAGTACTCATATCTCTACACAAACTTTGATAAATAGACACAAATGCAAAGGCTACCAAAATGGCAGTTATCAAAAATTTCCATTATATACACTTCAAATTTTGTTCATTAGAAAATATTCCAAAGTATGAATTAAATAATGTAGCAAAGCAATGCTAAGGTAGTTGTGTGGGTTGTTCAAAAGTTTATTAGCTGTAAGTTGATGATCTGTAATTAAATATGTAAAGGGTACAGAGATTAAAATAAATAGTTCCTGTCCACAGGAAGCTCACAGTTTTGTGGGGAAGACTGACACTTAAACAATTTATGAGCACAGAGGGCCAAGTTATTTTTGTTAAGGGGTCAGTAAGAAATCAAAAAATTTTTTCAGAGTGGATATTTATGCAATAATGGAGGATGTATTCATGTTTTCCAGACTGATGATAAGTAGGAATAATTCAAAATAGGAATAACAGTGTGAACAACGGTATGTGAGTGTAAGTGCATTTTTAGGCTCTAAGGAGGAATTGTTGGGTTTTGAAACAAAATTTCAAAATTTGAGGTGGTTTGGATGATTCATGCAATCTAGATGTAGGGAAATTTACCTGGACGTAGGTTGAACCAGATGGTACAGGGCCCTGTCCTCCTGCTGGATATGTGAGCCACAAGACAGAAAGTGACAGAATTCTAGCTGTATTTTGTTACTACTGGAGGCAGAAGTTTGAAGACTAAGTTTGCTATCTTTTGGGTTTGGTAAGATTAAAGGCTTTAACCAAGAGAACATGAGAACAAGATTCTGTTTTATGAGAACAAATAAGGAGCCTAGGTTTTATAAATAGTGAATATTGAGTAGCTGTGAAGTTCTCATGTTGAAATGTCCAGTCAACAGTTGGAAATTTGAATCTCAAACTTAACAGAGAAGTAGCAATTGGAAATACAGATTGGAGACTTGGTTTTAGAAGATTGCTTAAAGGAAAATGTAGAAAATGTAGAAAAGGAGCTGACGCTCAAGTTTTGGGGAAAACTCACTTCTAAGGACCAGGTTAAAAAAGAAAAAAACCATCAGTGAATGAGAAAGAATGCTCAAAGAAAATGATCAAAAGTGATACTCAGTATAGAGCCAAAGGACAATGGAGAATGTACTTTTTTGGAGAAGGTGTATGTAGTAGTTATCAATGTCTGTCTCGCCATTATATGTTGGGAGTGGGGGAGAGGATATATCTCTAGTTCTCAGGTCTTTAGACTGGGAACTGTACTCAAAGAACCATTACTTGAAGAAGTGTACCTGAAAGGCCTCATCTGTATCTGCATTTGTCTTAGAGGAGGCAATCCTGATACTTAAGAATGAGACTGATTCTGAAGTGGGATTTTAGAGGGTTCTTGGAGGAGGGTGACAGTGCATCCTGCATGTGGGATTGTGAATTCTTGTAGGCAGACTGTGGAAGATTGCACTTTCCAAAAATGGCCACAGCTTTACTTCTGGTCCCACATGCTCTTTCAGAACATTGCCAGTACTCATCAAGAGGTAAATCTATTTACCCTTCCATTAAAATTGGGTAGGATTTCTTGGCTGCCTCTATTAATAGAAAGCAGTGGAAGTGATGCTGCATGATTTTGGAGGCAAGGTCATTAAAGTGATACAGTTTCTACCTGGATCCCTTTCTCTTGGGATGCTTCCCTTGGAATGTAGCCATCATGTTGTAAGGAAACCCAGGCCACATGGAAAGGTGTTCTGGCTGACAGTTTCAGTTAAATTCCCTACTGACAGTCCACAGCTGCCTCCCGAACATGTAAATGAGGAAGCTTTCAGATGATACCAGCTTCCAAACTTTGAACCATCACAACCGATACTGAAAGGATTACAGGTGAGCCAGACATGCTGATCCCTGTCCAAATTTCAAATTAATGAGCAAAAGACAAATATTTATGGATTTTAAGCTACTATGTTTTTGGGGTGGTTTGATTCATAGTCATATTGTAGTGGTTTGTTTCACAGAGGAAATGTTGTTTGAACATGTATTAAGTATTTGCAGAAGTAGCTAGAGTAGAGAAGTGAGTAAAAATAAGAAAAGGGAAAGGTGAAAATTCAAAAGACAATGTGAGATCAAAAGCAAAAATGGGATGATTAATGAAAAAATATCTGAGATATTTCTTTTTTCTGAGAAAGGAGAGAAACAGAGCTGAGAATATAAAGATAGTTGAAAAATAGATAAAATGTTCTTCAAAGAAATTTATTTTTAGATATAATGTTTATAGAATACTGAAACCTTTAACTTCTTAGGAACTACGTGTTAAATCTATTTCGCATACTTTATTCACTGTGATAAATACTACTTACCTTTTCAATTTTACAGTGTTCCTGGTCTACTGCATATTTTAATTCAAATTTTAATGTTTTTTTAAAAGGCTAAGTAAGATAAGCATAGTTTGCTTTAAAAGGCAAAAAAACTTCTTAGCAGTCCACCCCAAATTAATCATCATGCACCCTTTTCTCATATTTCTTTCCTTAATGGTTTAGAGATGAGCAGTCACATTACCATTATGTATGAATACTACTAAGCATAAATAAGTGGGACAGGTTGCCCTGCAAACAAATTTCATTAAAGTACCTAGATTAACACATTTTAAAGGTCTCTTTAATGAATCTTTGTCCTTGTGATACAACATAAGCAAGAATAGGGCAAACTAAGTTGTAGAATTTTATGTCTCCATCTCTAGCTTCAAACAATTAAGGGAGTTATAAATAAGCTCTACTATCTTTATCCCACTCAAAAATAATGAATGAGCCATCCTCATGAATCACAAGACTATCGCATCAACCCATCACAATCCCAAGATCATGAAAGCAAGACTTTAAACCAGCCTTATATTTTGGGATAAATCACGGACTTGGTAACTATTTCAGAATTGTAAATGTTATGATTTTTAGAGTTATAGCATACTTCATATATCAAGCTGTGGCATCTATGAACCCCATCATAGAATCACTAGAGCTTTTCTAATTTTCAGAATGAAGCTCTGTGAGTTCAGATATTCAAAAAATTACTGCAATGAGAAGAGTAACCAAACAAGAACATTTGAAAAGATTAAAAGAAAATTTTGCAATGGAAGTTATATCAATCAATAAATATAAATAGGGAGACAATTCTTTAAAAATTACGATTATATAGGACCTAGCAATAATGAGGAAATTACTACAGAAACTAAAGATTGCTTTTAGTTCTGTTGGCAAAAGACATCAAAGGATAAAAAAGGTTACTCAAAACAAGAGTTTCCAATCTGGTGGAGTTTTTTGTTTTGTTTGTTTTGTTTTATTGTTGCTTGAAGGGAGGAGAGATGGATATAGTCATGCAGTCAGATTGGCAAATATTAATACCCATTCTATATTAATGGAGAATCCCTTTTTATAAGTTGCATAATATCATGACTTCTGTAACATACTGATATTAATAAAGTCTATCTATAAAAGCATTATCATAGGATACTATTACTAATTACAAAATGTAGAATTATTAAAGGGAAAAAATAATCTATGACTCTGATTTGAACTTGCTGCTATGAGGCTGGCTAAGATCGTTTAATGTCTTCATATCTATGACAGGACATCCGGAAAGAACCAGATTCTGCTACCTTTCAAAACTATTGTTCAAGTGAGATAAGGAAAGTGTTAAGCACATGGCACTCACATAGATGCTTTTTCAACTGACCTGAAGTCTCAAGTAAATTGACAGAGCAAGATTCCACATATTAGGATGAGAATGTGGGATTCACATTGATCTTTGTTTACAAAGCATTTGTATTAGTGGTTGAGATTTGATTTCTCATTGCTTTTACATTTGGTTTCTCAATACAGAACTTAAGGGTACACAGTTCTTTTAGACAAACAAAGCCACCTCAGTGCCATAAGATGCCCAGATCCAAATGCAATATAACATTTTTCTGGATTGATTCATTCCCCGAAAGAAACAAAAATAATTCCCTGCAGAACAAATGGCTTTTAAATCCAATGAAATTAATTGAAAATTTCGGGGAAGTCTTTTAGAAAAGACAGAGTGCATTTTCCACACAGAAAGATATAGTGAAACTAGACAATTTAGAGATGCGTTCATAAAAATATGCTTTGCTTTTCTTCTAAAAAAGTGTAGCAATGAGAATTCAAACACAAAATAGAAAACCAGACCTAAATACAAAATTTAATATAATTTATAGGAAATCCTACTTAAAGGAGCATTCTGTAAATTCAACCTGTTTCAACTTTTTCTTTCAATTTCTAGTACTTTGGAACTACTCCTGCCTGAAGCCCAATTGGTGATTACTTCCTGCCTTACTTTATTTATGTTACCAACCCTTCACATCTTTCTGAAAAATTAAAATAAAGACATCAGCACTGCTGCCAACTACCACTTCTATCAAAACAAGTGTGTGCACCCCTCGCACACTCAGACCGATGCACACACACACATCACACACATTCATCCGTCACACCTACTGCATTCCCACACTATTCATTATCTACTTTTTTCTTATCAACTAGTCATTTTAATTTCATAAAATACAGGTGTGCCATTACATTTTCTCCATTCCAAACAAGCTTATAGTATATTTTCTGCAGGATTGACACATTCTAATGTAACTATTAGTATAATGTGGAGAGAAGACTTTTCTTACACAGATTCTACTATTTATAGAATGACTCAAAAAGAAATCATTCATGGCCAAATTCCAAATCTGACAAAACAAAATGGCAAGTAGAATCACAGACAAAATTCTGAGGAGTTTGGTTCCAGGGGGACAAAAAGTAACACAAAGAATCAAATGAAACCAGCATACATTCTTTCAAAGCTCTGGACTTACAGCATTTCTCCCTATTTGCTTGTAAGTTGGATTACTAGTTCGATTATAGAAAAAAAACAAGCAAGCAAAAATATCTAAGAATAACAGTGTTTAAATGACTATAAGCAACAAAACTCCCCACAGTTTATGGTAAAAAAATTTCAACTGCCATTCATTCCTGGAATATTAGTTACATTTTCTTTTCTCGTCATTCACTGCTACTTAGAATTAAAGAAAAAAAATCTTTAGAGATTTAGTTTAGTTTAGCAGACTTATATTGAATACCTATTATGTACCAAATGCTGAACTAAGGGAATACAACCATTTTTTTTCTCATATAACCTGGCTAACTAAGAGCCTGGAATGCTTTGAGATAGTTGGAATAGATCAGTGTTTACAACCAAACCCCTGTTACCACCAGAAATAATTTTTTTTTTTTTTTTGCCCTTGTGAGACTTGCGTAGTAATGATGGGGGACATAAAATAGACACAACTAACTTATATAATACGTTGGAATTCTAGAAAGGAATAAGTGAAATGGAAAATAAAGAAGCATGGTAGATGAAATCAAGAATAAGGAGATAGAGGTGGGTGTGGTAAATGGACTGTAAATTTAAATAGGTTGATGAAGGTAGAATCCGTCTCGCTGTCTCTCTCTCTGTCAAATAAATAAATAAAATCTTTAAAAAAAAAAACAAAGAAGTTAACATTCAGGTAAAACTTGAAAGAGGTGAGAAAGAGCTGGTTCTCAGTTGCTGGAGGAAGATAGTGGCAGGTAGAGGGAAGAGCGAGCACGAACTCCCTAAGGGGGGAATATTGGTATGAGCTGCAGGCTGGATGTGACCCCCTAAAATACGTGTGTTAAAATCTAAACCCCAGGGCGCCTGGGTGGCTCAGTTGGTTAAGCGACTGCCTTCGGCTCAGGTCATGATCCTGGAGTCCCGGGATCGAGTCCCGCATCGGGCTCCCTGCTCGGCAGGGAGTCTGCTTTGCCCTCTGACCTTATCCCCTCTCGTGTGTTCTCTCTCTCTCATTCTCTCTCTCTCAAATAAATAAAATCTTAAAAAAAAAAACCTAAACCCCAATGTGATGGTACTAGAGGTCGTGCCTCTGGCAAGTGATTAAGTCATGAAGACAGAGTTCTCATGAATGGGATTAGAGCTCCTATAAAAGAGACCCAAGTGAGCTCCCTTCCCCACTTCTGCCCTGTGAGGACATGGTAAGAAAAGACCATCTATGAACCAGGAAGTGACTTCTCACCAGACTCCCAATCTACTGGCGAGCTGGTCTTGGGCTTCCCAGCCTCCAGAGCTGTGAGAAGTAAATGTTGTATTTAAGCCACTTGGTCTATGGTATTTTTGTTATAGTTGCCCTAATGGACCAAGCCAAATGTGTGATATGCTGTAATATATGAATTGATCTCATTATTGATTCAAAGTTTGTCCACCCTATGGATTCGTTCCCTCCGTAGTTTTATAGCCAATCTGTGCTGCGTCATTTGAGCTTGTTGCTTTGCCGCTGTAACACTTGTTTTATTTATTTTTCCAATGGAGTTCTCCATACAGTGCAAGAAATTGGAAAATGTTTCTACACACAGTATTCTCTTTACCCTCTAGAAGAATTAGGATGTTATCAAGGGTAAAAACAGATATGATCCTAGTGATCAACTTTTAAGAGACAACTAAAATGATCAATTATTTTAAAATTCTCAGAATTTTAGAATTCTCAATGACATGGTAGTCTTTACGCCAAGTGGTTTTCAGAAACTTGTGCTAGATGGGCAAAGAAAATATTCTGAGCCATGAGCTTAGGAAATAAAGGTATGTGTACATTTATTTATTTTTTTCAAACGCGAGAAGCCAGAATCAGGGATTGAAAGAGGGAAAGTTGCATAGCAATGAATCTTTCAAAGATTATCTTTCTATCTAGCAGAGACATTTTCCCCTCTCTCGGACAATAAACATAAGGATGGTTTAGTTTCTGTTTGTTTTATGGTTTCAACATTCTGACAAAGAAGTTATAAGGGCAAGTTAACTTATTAAAATGCTTTGAGCCCTTTGAAGAAAAGATATTTTTATTAGATATATGTTCAAGGCATTCTTTCTGTTTTTGCAGTTTTCTCTCTCATAAAAGATATTCTCTTTCAAATAGACCTAAACTATTGAATGTGTTTTCACTTATGATTACTTCACCTCCTTGTATATGTTAGAGCCCATCTGAAGTAATAACCTCTTTGCTAAAACTTTGTCTCTTCAAAAAAATAATAAAACCAAGAAATTTTAACAAGCCAAATGTGTGATATGCTGTAATATATGAATTGATCTCATTATTGATTCATGATGTCTGAACCATTCGTCCCTTGCCCTTCATCATATCTCAATACACACTGGATACGATCACCTTCTCGGAAAGTATGTCTATGCGTGTTGTAGCCAAAGACTAAAGCTGTGACAATTAGCTGGTCCACTCCTGTGCCAAGGCTTGAAATAAATCTTTATTTCAGATACTGGGAAGACAGCAACACCCCTTGTCTTCGACATGTGATTTCCTTAAATGGTACCCCAGTGGGCTGAAAGAGTCGATGAACTTCTTTAAGCCTAATTTATTCCCAGAATATGACCTAGGTGTTGGGGAGGATAGAACACATTATCTGATGTTCAGATTGCTCAACTGTACCCTGGAGAATCAAAACATTAAGAAGCATATGGTATGAATATTGTCCTGGTGAAGGCACATTGTTCCATTTTGGAATTTAAACAAGCAACGCAGCAATTGTGATTAACTAACTCCAACCCTGACTTCCAAATCAAAAGACTTCATAAAATTTCAGGAAGCAGTATGGTAGATTCCGTACCCTAAAAGTTTTCTGTCTTCCACATCAGGGTCAGTAATCTTACAGAGAAAAAAATTTCAATAACTGCCCAAGAAGATCATTACACACACACACACACACACACACAAACACATACACACACACCTTCTAACTTTGTCTTTTTCCCACCCTAACAGTGGCAATGACAGTAACAAAGACTTGGAGCTACTGGCTGATGCTGAAGTTAAATGCATATGACAGAACTCCCAGCACTGATGGATGGCTCTGGACCTGCTGTGCTGACAAAAGACTGGGATGTTTGCAATGGTTGGTTATCAGTGAAAATGGGCATTACCCGATTTGGCATGTGAACACTTTGCATAACCTAAAGTGATGGTCAGCACTGAACCCTGAAGACACAATGCTAGCAGGGTTAATATTGGGTAGAACCTGTCTGTCCACGGTGGTGACATACTATTTACTGAATCCCCAAAATAGACCTTTTGGTAAAAACCTCAATTGGGAATGCTAGCAGCTACATAGATTCATACTGATTTCTGATAATTTTCATGAGACTGGTAATTTTATGAGACTTCATAATCTGAAAAACCTCTCAAGATGCCCTCATTTCCATCATTTATCTTTCTGCCAAACTACTACAAATTTGTATTTTCAAATCCATTTGCCCTCATAAGCATTATTATTTTTCTCTGTCTGTCTAAAAATATAACAATGATTTTGCAAGCTTGTTTCATCTGATATATTTTATTTATAAAAATATTTTATGAGTACTTTATATTCAACCTATTAAAAATATATAAACTGGACTTACAACTTAAAAAAAAAAATACCAAGAATCCTAACATAGGAATTAAAACCAAGCATCAAAGCAAAAAATAAACAAGCAAAAAACCCAAAAAGATATTTAAAAAATCATGCTGAAGGTATTTTAATTAAAAGCAAACATAACTCTGGGATTCCAAGTGGTCCAAGCAAAAAGGAAAATATCACGAACAACAGATCTCTTTTTATCCTGAAGCAAGCGTATTGATTCATCAGAAGAAACCAGCCTTTTCTTGTTCCACAGTTCTGAAAGTAAATTTTCCACGTTTATTTTTTCTTTTAAAATAAGGAGCATTGAATAAAATACTGTCCAGTGTTCAAAATGGATGTTTTTACAGAAAGTACAGTGATATTCATCACATGACTATTTCTTTTATTTGACCTCAGCAGGAGACAGGAACACAATGATAAACTAGAATTCTCTGAAGGACACAGAAAAATTAGTTATGATTTAGTTATGTAGCATTTTGGCAACCTGACTTAAAAAGAGGCTCAGATTTCACTGTAATTCTTCTTTTTTTTTTTTTTTTAAGATTTTATTTATTTATTTGAGAGAGAGAGAATGAGAGACAGAGAGCACGAGAGGGAAGAGGGCAGAGGGAGAAGCAGACCCCCTGCCGAGCAGGGAGCCCGATGCGGGACTCGATCCCCGGACTCCAGGATCATGACCCGAGCCGAAGGCAGTCGCTCAACCAACTGAGCCACCCAGGCGCCCTTCACTGTAATTCTTAGAAACAAAATAAACCAAAGGCCTACTGAAAGATCATTCATAATTATATTGCAAATACAAGCAATCTTTACCTACAAATCACTTTTGAATGAGTACCTTCGATAATTTTGCAGGATAGTTATTGAATAAATATTAAATAGTGAAATAATAAAATAAAGCAAATAAATAATACATGTAAAAGATATATTAGAGTCCCTACTGATATATACAAGAAAAATTTGTACATTTTCAAAACTCTGATTAAGTTTGTCCATAGTAGACCAACTATAGAATGGTGGAAGCTAGGAATAGTGAGCCAGTTGCTTCTAGGTTGTGTCAATGAGTCGCAGTAAATCAGAATGACATCCTTTCATGTACATCATTTCTAAAGTATACGCGTAGGTAACTTCTTAGTCAAAAGTAGTATAGATATTCAGGCTCTCCTTTATTTTTATAATATATAATGAAGAAATCAAATAAAAAACAAAAGGAAATTGAATAAAACAGTTGGAATATCTTTGAATAAGTGTGGATTCTAATGCTTACATTGAAAAGTTTAAAATTTCCATTTTTGGCAGATCAAAAGAAACGGAATCTTAGCAATTTCACATGGTTCTATCTATGATAGGTTTCATTTCCTCAACTATATAGGTTGTGGAAAATAAAAATATAAAGTTAGAATTTCTCCTACATAGTATACTCCTGAAAATATTATGTACAATTATAAGAAAAGTGAGTTATAATTTTATTGAAGAAAGTAGTTTTTAGAAGCCATGTTACAACAAAGATTTTTCTTTTGTTCACATAATTTGATACTTCATCCCCATAAAGTTGATGCTTTTTCTGTAAGAAAAAAGTAGACAAAAAGGAGATTGCAAAGAGTAGACTGATGGATTACACTGACTAAAACCTTAATGGTGGACATAAAAAAGTAAGTCAAATAAATTTGTCTTAAAAATATATTTTTACCATTTTAAGCTTTATTTTTGGATCCTGTATTAAGATTGGGATTCTACTTTAAAAAGCAAGCTAATATTGTATACACTGCATGTCACAAAACAGCATTTTCCAAATTGGTGGTCTGGGTAGCAAGAAGCATGTTACAAGAAATTGTTTCATGCTTAAGTATGAGAAAACCTAGGTTAAAGAAAGTTAATCAGATTGCTTTACTGAAGTATTTTTTCCTTTATGTCTGTCATATGATAACGTACTTTATAACAATTTTAGAAAAGGTCATACTGTGCAGAATTTGCCACACGTATATTTGATTAAGGAATACTTTCTTAATTGAATGCATGTGTTTCTTAGGTTACAGTCAGGGAACTGCTGTCTTAGGGAGTCAACCAAAGAAACCCAAATTCTAATGAAAAATAATATCATTGAGATAATGATTATAATACTTACTTTTCACCAAAGGCATTACATAGCCTATGAATAAAATGAAACTTTCTTTTCAGTTTACGTACTGATCACAGATATTTCTGAACAATCCTTAGTATTCAATTGAAAACCGTAAGTTTAACCAAGTTAAAGTCAAAGTTACTGACAGAATATCCTTTGGTTGTGAGATCTGAGACACACAAATAATTTTAATCTATAAGAACAATCTAACTTTCTGATAAACACTCATAAATTAAGGAAACCAAATTCCTAAAAAAGATTTTTTAACTTCTCCATGAATTGCTTCTCAGCCTTTTGACTAAGATCAAGTGTTAACTTCTCCATGAAATAATAAAGTACCCGAAAACACAGTAAAACTTCATTAATATGCTATAATTCGGTTCTGTAATTTGATGTCATAGCATAAGTGATCTTAGCCAGTTTATATGAAGTAGAACTAGCCAAGTGAGCCCTGCTAACCTACAGAAGTGTGAATAGCAAATCCTGTTGACTCGGGGAGGTACCTTGATATGCAGTGATAAATAATGGGTACAAACAAGCCTCAAATGCCACTGTTATCTCCCTCCCAATATTTATAAAGAAAATGATATGCCTTTCCTTAAGATTGAATTTTCATCTTGGCCCATTCTCTTGCATTTTCAAAGGACCTTTCTTATGTCAATTATCAAAACTTATTTCTTCTCTGAGCAAGCATAAGCACGCATCAATATCCTATTTGTACCAGGATTCTTTTGATTCTTTTTTTTTTTAAAAGATTTTATTTATTTATTTGAGAAAGAGAGTGAGAGAGAGCACGCAAGAGGGGGTAGGGTTAGAGGGAGAAGCAGACTCCCCGCCGAGCAGGGAGCCCGATGTGGGACTCGATCCCGGGACTCTGGGATCATGACCCGAGCCGAAGGCAGTCGCTTAACCAACTGAGCCACCCAGGCGCCCGATTCTTTTGATTCTTAAGATTCTTCTTATTCTTAGCAGATATTTTGGAGTAAAAGACAGTGAAGAATCATTAGCCTCATAGAGAGAAATGATAGTTTTGTTTTGTTTTTTCCTGCATGTGTATTGTCAGTTCAAGACATTGGGGCGAAAAATCTGGAGAAACTAATATCCAGGCAGAGGTGCTTGACGTATCTCTTCCCACACTTGACCAGGAAGAGACTTCTAGGTCAACTATCAGGAGTGTTCAGCTGGGTCTTAGGGGTTCAGGCAAACTCTCCAGGTTGTGTCTCCTGACCATCACCTCTTCCCTCTTGTCTGGGAGTTCCACTTTCCATTCTGGGATACTGGAAATGATGATGCCTCACAGCAGAGCCTTTAGCCTCCTGTCTGCTTGTTTTTTAGTTCTGACTGGCCCAGGAATCCATTTTCTTAGTTTTCCCTCGGTGCGTCAGGCACGGGATCCAATCCCCATTGCCAGGCCAGGCTTTTAAAACTCCAACCTGGGCCCAGAGATGGGCTTTTGTGCAGGCATAAAGGATAATAGGTATGTTTTTATGGTTCTCGGTAATTACATTAACCTTACTTATTGTAATATTAAGAATATACACTGAAAATTTGTAGGTAAAACAAGAAAAATAAAAATAAATGAATTTACTTTATGATTCCTCTTTAAAAATAATGACCAATAAAATGTAGGTAGAAGTAGCTTTAGTAGTAGCTATAAGAAGAAACATTTTAAAATAATGAGGTCCTTTATTCCACTGGACAAATATATTATTCAGATACCAACTCTATTTTAACACAGTGTTTTCCATTTAAAATAACTAACCATTAATAAAACAAATGAATGAAGCATTGGCTCCTTGTTTCCCAAACATTAATATAATATTTAAAATAATGATTGCAATTTTTATTTGGTATAAACATTCTTTAAAATGATTCTAAAGATTAAAACAGAACTGGCTTTCTCTTTTCCCTTTCTTCTAGTGCAGGATAACTAAAGAGAATGAAAGTTCTTACTTCATGGTTCAGAACACTGTTACAAAATGCTGGAAGTTTGGCCTTGAGTTTAATTTTATATCTCAATTAAATATGCATGCAAAAATGTTGATGTCTCTTTTATTGCTTCCTCTCCAAACATTTCAACTCTAGCAATCTGGTGAAATGCATCTCAGATTTCATAAGAAAAAAAGGTCTGCTTTACATAAATGTGTTCCATCTAATAAACGAAGCTAGAAAATACTTATTTATAAGAAATGAAGTTATGTACATTCTTTCAATACATATCACAATTGATTAGAAATTAAATTGCTGTAAATATTATTTAAATTTGAAACATGCAAGCATTCAAATACAAGGGAAACTATTTTGCAGTAAGCATTCTCAAGAATTTTTCCAGAACCCCTAAAATCCTAGATAAGTTGTTGGGTAAGAATATATAATGATATACAAAAAAAAAAAAAAAAGAACATACAAAACTCAGTTTTCCTATTTCTGCTTTATTATTACAGAAATTGCCAATTAAAATATAGAAGCTACAGATTTTCTGCCTGGCTATTACAGGTCTGGAAGGAACTTTGTGCCTCTTTGCTGATGTTCCTGACTCAGCATGGAATGTCCTCTCTTTCTCTACCCACCAAATCACTACATCTCTTTCAAGGCCCTTTTCAAAAGCTCTTTTCTATGGAGCTTTCCCCACAGTACAAGTCAGAATTAATTACTTCTTCCTATGGGCTCTCAAAACACTTTGAACTTCTAAATGGCAATTACTTTATTCTGCCTTGCACTATTTACATGTTTAAATATGTCTGCCTCACAAGACTTTAGGCTCCTTGAAGACATCTTAATCAACTTGTTTTCCCCCTCACCTCACTGGATTCTTTCCATCCCTGTGTACTTATTTATAATTTGGAAAATGGTTATCAGTTATAGGATGGGTGCCCAATAACTTTGGGTTTGAAGAACTAAATCGAAAATTATTGTCTTCTTTTTTTTTTTTAAGATTTTATTTATTTATTTGAGACAGAGAGAATGAGAGAGAGAGAGAGAGAGCACATGAGAGGGGGGAGGGTCAGAGGGAGAAGCAGGCTCCCCGCCGAACAGGGAGCCCGATGCGGGACTCGATCCCAGGACTCCGGGATCATGACCTGAGCCGAAGGCAGTTGCTCAACCAACTGAGCCACCCAGGCGCCTGAAAATTATTGTCTTCTTATTGTCTCTTTCAGTCAAGTTCTGACTGTAATAACGGTTTTCCAAGTTGATCATTTTATACCTATGAAAAGAGGTCAGCAATGTTAAAACTGTCTACGTGTGGTATTTTCCAAAATTCCTTGGACTCCTAAATGCACCCTTTAATATATCATACCTGTAGAATGTCTAAAAATGTCACTTGGATAACTATCTTTTCCCTGTGCTTCACCAAGATTAACCTTTGAGTTACATAAATCAAATATTCAAGGAAAGAGGAAAAGCTGAAATGCATGTCAACCTTGTCCCTTTACTTCGTGAAACTTTCAACTTGCATACTGTATTATTGGTGATGTTTTAAATGTTTAGCTATATTTCTATGGTGTTTCTCTCCACAGAGGTAAGAGCAAACACTATTCATTCTCAGACATCCTTTAATTTGGTGACAGCCATTTTGCACCTAGAAAAATATGGATATAGAGCTTCAAAAATTCCCCCACGGAGTGTAAACAGTGAGTACCAGTATTGAAAATGGGCTTGCATTTTTCACTTCCAATCACTGTCCTAATCACTAGACCATGTTACTGTACAAATGAGGCTTTGAGCATATCTGCAAAATATCTAAATTAAACCTCATTGTACGGCAAGATAAATGCACTGATCATTGTTTTCTAGCTTAGCCAGTTATGTTTTCACTGATAACTAGTTTTATATTAATCCTTTATATATTATATCCTTCCATGTATTTTAATATTGTATTATATTTGTCTTTTTATAGTTTTTACTTAGCTTTTAATCATCCGATTTTCTGTGATGACTGGATAAGATGGACAACTATTCTCAAATTACAGACAGAAGAACCTGAGGCTCAGAAGTATAAAGTCAAAGAAAGAAAGAAAGGCAGAAAGAAAGAAAGGGAGAGAGAAATATTTTTCTTACCATCCCAGGGATCTTTACTTTTTGTCAGACTTAGTAACAGGACAAGAAATGTCAGAGACATGAGTGGGTGAACCTTAGAAGCACTTTAGAATAATTTGACTTCAAATTGTCTGATTGTTATTTGATTATTTATAGATTACTTTGACATATGGTGATATTCATTTTTAAATACTATTTCTTATTTATGAAGAACTACATGAAACAAACACACACAATTCACTGAAATGCTTAAGTTTTTAAATATCTTTATCTCATATTTACGGTTTACATAGAATTTTTGTCTTCATACATTTATGACTGTGTACTGGAGTTTAAATAAAACAGTAGCATATTTTAAACATCGACAGTAGTGTCATGTTTCTTTATTTTATTTTTAATACTCTTAAAAATTAGTGTTCATTCACACTTTGACACATAATCTCAATGTGATTGTGACACTGCACTAGAAGTTACAAATGGAAGGACTTGTAAAATATAAATGTATATAACCAGAGTGGAAGTTGTGTTACATACAAGGGTCACAAAACAATATTGTAGCTGTACAAATTCAGGTCTAGACTTCAATTTCCAAAATATCAGTTGTTGGAATCCATGGCAACACAACTAAGCAATGGTAAACCAGTATAAAGAAGTATAATAGATATAAGTTGCTGTTTACCTTAAATATTCTGTTTCATCATTCATAATTAGGAGGAAATGAAAATTTAGAGAAAATAGAAAGGCTCAATATAAGTTTAAAGACATATACAGATATATGGCCGCTTGAGAGGCTAACTGAGACACCTTTTTCGTAGACAAAATGATAGTGGTGTCTAAATAATGAAAACCGTATGAATGAGGAACAAAGTCAGGTCTCAGTTTACTCTAGAGAAGCAGTATTACGTGCATTTGCAGTTTACAAAGCAACTTTGCATACCTGTATGATCTTCTGGAATTCTAGAATAGGTTCACCGATGAAATCAAATGTAAGAACTCTTTAACGAACCAATATGGGCAGGTGCTCTAAGAACTTACGTAAATGATCAGACTGAATTCCCTCTCAGCATATTCAGGAAACATATGCTTTTGTGCCGTTTCATTTTAGATTAAAAGGAAAGAAAACTAGAGAAACTTTTTTTTTTTAGTTGTGTTCCCTTGATCTCTAGTTTCAGTTGCCTTTAAATGCCCCTTTCCCACTTCACTTCAAACAGCCGAACTATCTACGTTATAAAATCAATCACCAGGATATAAATGTCATAAAAAAAATTCCACAGAAGAAAAAGGAGTATCAGTGGTGTGCCACTTTTCACCATTGTTTTAATTTTTAATTTTTTTAAAATTGTATTTATTTATTCATTTTAAGTAGGCTCCTTGCCCAGCTTGGAGCCCAATGCAGGGCTCGAGCTCACAACCATGAGATCTAGACCTGAGCTGAAATCAAGAGTCAGGCGCTCAACCAACTGAGCCACCCAGGTGCCCCTTCACCATTGTTTTTGATGAAAAAGAATAAAATGTGTTTATATGCAGTTGAGTGAAATTTTATTTTTGCATAATTAAGTAAAGGCTTATTGAACCAGACTTAACTTATTATAATTGTAACAAACATGGAAGAGTTAAAAACTGGAGCATTAAGGTTGTAATATTATGTAAATGATTTAAAAGTTTAAGTGGTATACAAATTCAGTTCATGATACTTATAAACTATGTATCAGCATGCTCCTTAGGAGAAAATCATATTATTATTATTACTATTACACATTATTATTATTACTATTACTATATTACATTTTAATTAAGCACCTACAATGTGTAGGGTGCCATGATAGGTACCAGCTAAGATACAAAGAGGGTTCAGATATGAACCTCTTCTTATAAGATCTTAAACAATTAACAGAACTATACCTTAGTTGTAATAAATTCCACAATCCATAGCAAAAAATAAATCCTATAAATGCAAATAAAAGACCAGATAAAGCTTTATTTCACAACAGATTCTTCTTATTAGTAATCAGCATAAAGATTCAAAACTCTGTGAACTAACAGAAAACAGTGCCAATAAGTAAAAGACGGGTGAGTGTAAGATATTTGTCAAAAAATAACCTCACTATATTTCAAAATGATAAGTTATATTCTGATTAAAGTATCAAGAAAAAATCTAAAATTTACCATGGCTATAAAAGTACCCAAAAGTTAAGTCCTCTTTTTTGAAATCTTTTCCACAATGAGGATTTAAATGGGCTATGAGAATAAGGAAATACATAACACCCTAAATAAAAATACTGTGTGTCCTGACTAGTTTTTGCATTCTGACAAACTTCAATTATAGTATAAAATTCAATGAAAGTCATGCTGACAAGTTACTCAGACATGCAGTAAAGGCAAGTAGCTTTGCCTCTTAATCTACAAACTGAAATTAGAAGATTTTATCATCTTCTGTAAGTTTTAACTAAAATTTTAACTAATTTTATAGAGAAAGCTAAGTAACTTAAGTTCTTTTAAAAGATTTGTTAAATTTCCTTTAAAAGGAATGTGTTTTCTATACATAGATGTATACAAATACAGTTTGTATATAGTTTATCAAATACATAGAATATAATCAATATCTTGCTCAATTGAAAAACTGTAGGAAGTTTGTATCATTTATGTCCTTTTGGAATTTCTTTTTTTTTTTAAGATTTTATTTATTTTTATTTGCTAGAGAAAGAGAGAGAGCGCACGCGCGCCCAAGAGAGTGAGCAAGAGTACAAGCAGGGGAAGCTGCAGGCAGAGGGAGAAGCAGGCTCCCCGCTGAGCAAGGAACCAGATGCGGGACTTGATTCTGGGACCCTGAGATCATGACCTGAGCCGAAGGCAGACGCTTAACTGACTGAGACACCCAGGTGGTCCGCCTTTTGGAATTTCTTATGATAACGCCCACTTAAAAAGTTAAAAAAAAATCTTATTCACCTAGACATTGGGAAATTTAATTTGACTTTGTGGGAAGTTCCTTTGTGAGAAGTTCTGTGTTTTCCAAAGAAAGAAAAACTACATGGTATTTAACAGTTTTACAAAATCCATAATAAAAAGAACTGCTCCTATGCCATTACGTTTTATCCTGAAGTCTCAATGACTACCACCTGTTTTCCTTGAGAAATAACTAATGTTAGCAATTGCATTTTTTTATTGTCGAACCCAAGTTAGTCCCTGCTTGGGGTTCAAGTTCTCAAAGATAGGTGTCCTGGTGTGTTATTTATTTTATTATGTTTTAAAAAATAAGCAGAATGTGACACTTTCTGTATAAGTCTTTTATTTCTGTTGGACAGCTTAGTCAAACATATATCTAGAATTTATTTTAGGTAAAAGGGTCCACTACTTTCTTTAGGTAAAAGAATTTTAAAGGTTGTGAGCTCCCATAAATGGACAGTTTTTGAAGATCAAATAAGCCAGGGTCAATTTCGTGCATATCAAGTGAGATGTCCAGGGTTTGCATTTAAAAATGAATTTGCAACTGTCTTTTGTCTCTATTTCCTTATTCATTTTTAGGGCTTTAAAGATCTGTTGTAACAGGACTCTTGTTACATTTAATAAGTGCCATGTTGATTGGCGTTCTCTAAGTAGGCTTTTCAGTTTGCCTGTGGGGAAATTTAATATAAAAACATTCAACATTCTTTTATTAGTGTTTTTTACTATTCCCAGTCCCATCAGACCTTTGGTGCAAGCAGTGTATTATTGAAAAGCTTATCTGTAAGAAGTGAGCCAAGGGGAAATTCAGCCTTTATTAATATTGACATCATGTTCCCACACAATGGCTGTCTAAAGAAACTTTTCAATTGGATTTCAACTGCTTTGATGCAATATAAATGGAAACAACTGAATGCATGGTTTAACACAGAATAGTGAATGATGCTGTATCCTGCACACCCAAACACAGAGTTGGAGTTTAGAGGTATTTCAGGGCCATAATTTAGTATTCTCAATTTAAAATGGTAGTGGAATGTTGTTATGTTAATTGGGTGGGTTCTTGAATACATATAAAATTTTCTTTGGGTTCTCTTCCCTTTCTCATTGCCAGTTTAAAGAAAATGGACAGCTAATTTATTTCCAACATGGAAGTGATATTTAAGGACCAGGATAGGATGTAAGTAGGGTAAAAATTTATGTTTGAGGATACATTATACTAGGATTATAATTTCCATATATATTACTATACAGCATCAACATCAGAGAAGAGTGGAGTGTTTAAAGACAATGCAGGCCAATATGTTGCAAATACTTTTTCCTAGTTATTCTACTTTCTTTTACCTTCACAGGTAAAGGGCCAATAAGGGAAATTGCTTTTTGCAGAAGCTCAGAGTGCAGATCTAAATCATACAGGTGAAAAGTATTTTTAAGAGAAATATTTGTCACCTCACCACAGAAATGGACCATGGTTAAGTGTATGACTATTAGTTTAACCAGTAAACAAACACTCAAGTAAAAGGCAATGAGGTCTTCAAACTTCAAAAAAGTAGTTAAGATTTTGCTCAGAATCCTAAATATAATTTATCGTAAAATAAATTCTTGACTCACTAAGCACTATCACTTCTCTGCTTAAACAGTCCAAATTTGACATCTAGAACACTTCTTTAAAGTCACCATTTTCCTGGAAACACTCTAATTTTGAAGAGTCTAGAGCTATATTTAGCTTTTGAAGAGTAGTCTTTTAAAAAATATGGTTATAAAACAGATTGATTTAGAGGAGCATTATAATTAGCTGCTGAATATGTTAGAAGGATAGATTATTCTACATGAATCACGGAGCTCACTTTAAGTGTCATCCCCCATTCTAAACTGCCAGCTTAATTTCTTCTCATTTTTCACTGCAAGAACCTTTTTTTTCTATTATGCCAATAATAAAGGTGTAGTTGTCATGAAATAGGCATACCTTTGTGAAATAATGAATTATAAACTGTTTTGTTTCAATTTTTAAAGTAAATGAGTCATGATTACTTGATTTGACAATAACTAGCAAAGCCCACCTGCAGAATAATCTCATTTTAAATATATATGGCCAGATTTAGTGGCTTTACAAGACTCTGGCAAACATTTTTAAGCTAATGGAGAAAATATTTGTAAAACAGATTAGCATAAATGATGTGATAATAAGTATGGTTGTTCAAAAAATATCTTCAATTATGTCAAAATTATTATATAAAGAACAACTGTAGCAATACTGATGGCCAATAAGAAGATATAAATAAATAAGGATATGCTTAATCTAAGAGATAATTGAATATAATAATGTATTATTAAAATAATTCTAGAAATTAATGATTTTATAATAAATATGAAAATGTTGCCAATTTTTGAAACTCATTCAAATTTGTCAAAGTAATAGTATCACGCTGGGTGAATTTTATAAAAGAATCCACATTATTACACAGTCTTGGAACTATCTTAGTAAGAATTGTGTAAGATTGGCAGCATTGTATAACCTTGATGTCCATCATAAGAGTAAGATAAAAAATATTAAATGTATATTGAAAATGTTCTATTACTCTTTTTTTAAGATTATATTTATTTATTTGACAGACAGAGAGAGAGAGCACAAGCAGGAGGAGGGGGAGAGGGAGAAGTGGGCTTCCCACTGAGCAAGGAGCCTGATGGAGGGGCTCCATCCCAGGGCCCTGGGATCATGAACCCCTGAGCCAAAGGCAGACACTTAACCACTGAGCCACCCAGGCACCCCAAAAACATTCTTTTACTCTTGACACATACCATTGTGCTAGATGCATATGGGATGTTTAGTAAGTACTTAATAAATGGAATACTAAAATATAAATAACAGACAAGCCATGTTTTTGTTTTTAGGAATTGTTCCCTAGGAATATCTATTTTCCTCTTTCTAGTTAAAAAAAAAAAGTTTCCTGAAGTTAACTATACTGGAACAAATTATAGAAAACAAAAAGACTTGTTACTAAAACGATGAGGTTCTAGAACTCAGGCAACTACTACAGAAGCCTCACTGCTGTATTAGATCCACACTGGGGGAGGTTTTGGTGTTGCTGTCAATGAATTGGTAAGTTCCAGAAAGACAAGGGACAGGGCGGGGGGTGGGGGGTTGGGGGGCGCATGCAGAAGAGACTGACACAGAAGGGCAGGCTCCCCCTGCATTGTTGAAATGCAGGTGCAGAGTGCTGGAGAAACAGCTTTTGCTCCCCTCTAAGAGCTCTTTAAGGATCTTAGTATAACAGATTGCTGCACCCCACCGAAGAGTTTCTGATTTGGTGGGTGTGGGACGCATCTAAGAATTTTCCTTTCCAGCAAGTTCTTCGGTGTTGCTAATGCTGCTGGTCGAAAAAAAAGCACAGTTTGAGAACTACTGATTTAAAGGATGGGTTGGTACATACGATAATATGTTCACCGTTATCAGATGGGGAATTCCCTTATCAGTGGCTAAAACAATCATGTTACTATAACATTCAGGTTTTCCTGTTCTTAAAGATATAGCACATTTAAAGAAGAATACAAAATTAGATCCAACCTACCGCGTGCAAAAATTCTCAGGATAATTATACCACTAAATGGCAAACCTATAGTTACATAAAATTGAAAGAGACATAATATCACAGTACTTACATTAAAAGTTATATAGGCTATGCAGGTATATGAACCTAGACGTATTTTTAGTTCAGCCCTGGATCTGTACCCTCATAGCCGTAACATGAACATTTTTTTAAGACCTTACGCCACCACAGAGAACATCTCCAATTTAAACTCTGCTAATTAAACACTGAACATTTAAACATTTAAATAACTCCTTAGATTAAATGGCATTCACTAGTTCCTTGCTACAATGTAGCGTATGATGTCACAAGCGCAGGGGGTGCTCACAACTGTAGACGAATTTGCTCCGACTTCCAGCCTAGATACATCTATATATCTATAGATACAGTTGTGTGTTTTTGTTTTTGTTTTTTCAGGAGTTCAGACAGGGGCCAACTCCTAGCTCTAGAGCAAAGGTGGCTTTTTTCTCTCTCTCTTGGGGAAGGAGGGGAGGAGAGTTTTCCCAGCATCCCAAGCTAAAGAAGGAGTGGGTGCGCCCCCAGAGGATGGGACCGGCAGAGCCCGACAATCACTCAGAAGGGCTCCTGGGCGTCCAATTCCTGGCCCTGGGCTGCAAGGTGTGCGGGTGAGAGTCACTCGCCTTAGGGTGGCAGCTCCCGCTTGAATGGAGGCACATGGAGGTATCTGCTGGTGTTCACGAAGAGGAAGGGGGATCAGGGGCCCTGAGCGAGGGAGCAGACGACCGGGATGGCTGACCCCATGCTCACCGCATGCCCAGGATTATAACTTGCACAAGGCCTGGCTGGTGTGACTTTTCTCCCAAGAAGGGCCAGAGCGGCCCAGAGGTATTGTTCCATTCTGTTGGCTGGTCCTTTAAATATCTATCGCCAAGTGTGATTCTTCACCACCTGCTGGCTTATCTTCTGGGCCGTTGCACAGGTGGTTCTGGCTGGTTTCTGGGGCGGGGGGAGGGGGGACTTATCACTGGGAGGGCTGGTGACCCTGGGAATGGTGGGCAGGTCCCGCAGAGGTGTTTTTGGTCACAGGCGAGTTCTGACACTCCTTCAGGAACTTCGTGTAGTAGATGATCCTCGTACCTCCCCGCCTGGTGCTGAGGAGCATCCCCCCGCAGGGGAGGGGGGTACTGTAGTCCCCCCGCAGCAGCTGCATGGAGAGTGTGGGGATGGACTGGCTTGGGGTCTGGGTGCAGCTGCTGCCCCAGGGCATGGTCTCCCACGTGCAGTGCCTACAGCCAGAGTGTGATTCTCCGGCCCCTCGAGACTGGGTCCAATATTCTATTGGTCTTGAAGGGCAGAGACCTTGGGTGACATTTGTGAGAGTCAAGGACATGCTGGATATAGTTCCTGCTCTCTTGTAACTAGTGGAGAGATGACAGAAGTAAAAATCAATGTGGCAACGAATAGCCATGGGCTTCTGTACAACACTGTCTTCCCTTGTATTTAGATAGGGTTGTGTGTCTAGTTTTACCTAATAATTTGTGAAAGAAAATTTTGTTTGACACTCTCATACTAAAGCATATAAAAGTTCCTGTGCAAATCTCCAACATTCTTTTATCATGAAAGCCATGTGTAAGAGAGAATGGCCATAGGTCCAAGGTGTCTGAATCCCTGAGTGATCATGTGGAAGGAGCTGCCCTGAAGACTCACCACGTTCATAGCTCACTTCCCATGAGGTAGACATAAAATACGTGTGTTTTGAACACCAGTATTCCAAGAGAAGCCTATCCTAACACAATGAATAAACACAATGAATGAGGGCACTATAGTGTAATGGGCACTTAGATGCAAATCTATATATGGTGTATTTTGGAGGGCAAAGGAGGAGATCAAATCCTGTTGGTAGAAAAAGAATGTCAGAAAAAAGCTTCTTAAGATTTCTGACTTGTAGTGAAGCAAAAGAAAAAAAGAGTAAACTTCATAGAGTGGTGGACAGATGGTGGATTAAGAAAAAGAATATGTTCTGGAGACCTTGGACCTTTGGTTCCATCCTGCCCAAGCAGCAAAAGCTAGAGGTTGATCTACAAGATGGAAAAACGATGACTAATTCTTTTCCAAAGCAATCTCAAGTCAGTATTGATAAAGCTGAGGAAAAAAAAAAGTTTGTGTTTCTAAACTTTTTCCACTGGATTTCTTTCATATCCCACACTTGTCAGGTTCCACCATATGTGTATTATTTTACAAATTAACATATACACACATGTATTTCATCAATCAGCTGTATATTAATATATAGTGTCAATGCACAATTATACATTACATATTTATGTGTTTGAGTATGCATATGCATTTTTATTCTTAATATTTATAGGGAGTGTGGCATGATGTTAAGAACATTAATCTAAACATCCAGAGACCTGGTTCTCTTTCATATTCCATCACTAATTCACCCAGTGACAAGACAAGTCAGGTATTTTATCTCTTTGGGCTCAAATTTTTAATTCTATGTAACACCCAGATCTTTATAGATTATGTCCTTGCTATTTCATTCTATTACTCTGCTTTTGCAAGAATGGTGACACACGTTATTTTGTTCCCCACTGGAAACTTACTGTCCCTTCTATTCTTAAGACAATGGCAGGGTGTGGAGGAGGTAAACGCAATGATGTGTTTCTTTTCTGTTGTCCATACACTCTAGGTTCTCATCATTTTCCCTCCAGCAGAAAATAAAGTGATAGTGAACAGATAGCAGAATGATATGATGAGTATGCTATATTAGAATCTTCATGATCTCCTTCTCGTCTATCTTTCTGACCATTTACTGTTTTACAGAAAGACGACTCAATGCTTGCTATTTATCGATGACTTGTATTTGTAACTTTAAATGTGCTGCTTTATTTCCTGTTACAATAAAGTAATGAGTGCGATATTATCTTATTATCCCAAATGAGAAAATTGATATCTGTGGTTTTGGAAAGAATAAAATATTCAAGAATCTTTCAGAATAGGAACAATTTATTTAGGTTACCATGGACTTTTGTTAATTTCTTGTTTTTAGCAAACTAGCAACCAACCATGCAAAATTTCAAGGAAGGAAAGAACTTCCTAATCTTTTGAGCAATTATTTCTCCCTCACTGGATATGTGCCAGTGAGACCTCAGCTTTCCTTCTTACTGAGGAAGTGACCAAACCTAGATGAATCAGACTCTGGAATATAACCCTATCAAGTTGCAAATGGCAAAATTTCATTTTTTATGGCTGAGTAATAGTCAGTATATAAATTACATATTCTTTATCCATTCATGTATTGATGTGTACTTAAGATGCTTCCATATATCTTGGCTACTGGAAAGAATGCTGCAGTGAACATAAGCGTGCATATATCTCTTTTTGTTTGTTTGTTTCCTTTGAATAAATACCCAGAAGTTGAAATTGCTGGATCATATGGTAATTCTATTTTTAATTTTTTGAGGAATCTCCCTGCTGTTTTTCATAATGGCTGCACCAATTTACATTCTCACCAACACTGTACAAGAGTTCCTTTTTCTCTACATCCTTACCAACAATTGTTATTTCTTGCCTTTTTGATGAATGCCAATCTGACAGATGTGAGGTGATATCTCATTGTGGTTTGATTTGCATTTCCCTGATAATTAGTGATGTTGAGCATCTTTTCATGTGTCTGTTGGCCATCGGTATATCTTCTTTGGAAAAATGTGTACTCAAGTCCCCTTCCCATTTTTTAATCTGGTGGGTTTTTTTTTTTTATATTAAGTTGTGTAAGTTCTTTATATGTTTTGCATATTAACCTTTTTTCACATATATGATTTACAAATATCTTCTCACATTCAGTAGGTCGCATTTCTGTTTTGTTGATGGTTTCCTTTACTGTGCTAAAGCTTTTAGTTTGATGTAATTCCACTTGCTTATTTTAATTTTTGTTGACCTTGCTTGAGGAGAGCGGTCCAAAAAAATATTGCTAAGACCAATGTCAAAGAACTTACTGTTTGTGTTTTCTTCTAGGAGTTGTATGGTTTCAGGACTTGCATTTGAGTCTAATCCATTTTGAATTTATTTTTGTGTATGGTATAAGAGGGAGGTCCAGTTTCATTCTTTTGCATGTGGCTGTCCAGTTTTCCCAACACAGTTTATTGAAAAGACTGTATTTCCCCCATTATATATTACCTCCTTTACATTGATTAATTGACCATATATGTGTGGGTTTATTTCTGAAATTACTATTTTATTCCATTGATCTTGTTTCTGTTTTTGTGTTAATACCATGCTGTTATGATTAGTATAGGTTTGTAGTATAGTTTGACATCTAGGAGTGTGATAACTCCAATTTTGTTTTTTCTAAGATTGCTTTGGATATTCAGGATCTTCTGTGGTTCCATAAAAGTTTTAGGATTCTTTGTTTTAGTTCTGTAAAAAAGGCCATTGGTTTTGATGGAAGATTGCATTGAGTTTGTAAATTTATTTGGGTAGCATGGACATTTTATATATAATATTTAATTTTTCAGTCCATGAACATGGTCTGTCTTTCCATTTATTAGTCATCTTCAATTTCTTTTATCAGGGTCTCATACTTTTCAGAGTTCAGGTCTTTCAACTTCTCAGTTAAATTCATTCCTAGGTATTTTATTCTTTTTGATGCAGTTGTAAATGGGATTGTTTTCTTTTCCTTTTTTCTTTTAAGATTTATTTATTTGAGAGAGAGCGTGAGTGCACACACAAGTGGGAGGGACAGAGGGAAGGGGGGGGGAGAATCCCAAGCAGACTCAGCACTGAGCACAGAGCCCCATGCAGGGCTCTATCTCACAACCCCGAGCTCACAACCTGAGCCAAAACCAAGACTCGGATGCTTAACTGACTGCACCACCCAGGTGCCCTGGGGATTGTTTTCTTATTCTCTTTCTGATAACTCATTATTAGTGTAGAGAAATGCAACTGATTTCTGTATGTTAATTTTGTATCCTATCACCTTACTGAATTCACTTATTTGTTCTAATAGGTTTTTGGTGGAGTCTTTAGGGTTTTTTATATCTAGTATCATGTCATGTACAAATAATAATGTTTCCTTTCTTTCTTTTTAATTTGGATGCACTTTATCTCTTTTTCTCATCTAATAGCTATGAGGAAGACTTCCAATACTATGTTCAATAAAAGTAGAGAGAGTGGGCATTCTTGTCTTGTTCCTGATCTTAAAGAAAAAGCTTTCACCTTTTTATCACCGAGTATGATGTTAGCTGGGGTCTGTCATATATGGCTATTATTTTGTTGAGGTACATTCCTTCTGTTCCCACTTTGTTGAGTTTTTATCACAAATGGATGTTGAATTTTGTCAAAGTTTTTTCTGCATTTATTGAGTTGATCATGTGATTTTCATCCTTTGTTTTGTTAATGTAGTGTATCACATTGATTGATTTGTGGATCTTGAACCATCTTTACATCCTTGGATAAATCCCATTTGATCATGGCATATAATCCTTTTAATGTATTGTTAATTTGGTTTGCTAATATTTTGGTGACGATTTTTACATCTATATTTATTAAGAATATTAGCCTGCAATTTCCTTTTGTGATAGTGTCTTTGTCTGGTTTTGGTATCAGACTAAAGCTGGTCTCATAAAATGAGTTTGGAAGCATTCCTTTATCTTCAATTTTTTGGAATAATTCAGGAAGGATAGGTACTCTTTTTGAAGTGTTTGGTAGAATTCACCTGTAAAGTCCTCTCAACCTGAAATGTTTGTTTTTTGGAAGTTTTAAAATTACCAATTCAATTACTTGTAATCAGTCTATTTGGATGTTCTATTACTTCATGATTCAGTGTTGGAAAATTGTATGTTTATAGGAATGTATCCATTTATTTTAGATTTTCCAATTTGTTGGCATATACTTGTTCATAGTAGTCTGCATAATCCTTTGTATTATTGTAGTGTCAGTTATAACATCTTGTTCATTTCTGATTTTTTTCTTTGGTCCCTCTCTCTCTTTTTTTTCCCTTGATGAGTCCTGCTCAGGTTTATTGATTTTCTTTATCATTTAGATCATATTTATCCTTTCAATTATCTATAAATTTCTTTAAATTTGAGGATTTCCAAGATCTAAAACTAATATTCCTTAATTATCATTACTTTTAATATGTCTTCTGTATTCTGTTATAAAAAAGAATAATAAAAACTGTCAAATTTTGATTATGCATCCCAAAGTTTAATGTATTAATAATGATCAACTCTGTTAAAAAATACCATTCTATATAAAATATTTATTACTTATTCTAAGTACATTTGCATTTATATTAGAATAATGGCAAGACTAAAAGGCTTTTGTAAAAAATATATTTCATCTGAAACTTTTTAAGTAATGTTTAAAATATGTGAAATGTGAGTTTATAAATCAGGTTGGTTAACAAAACAATGGACACAGTACTGACTGCAAAGGAAATCTCATTCTAAACAATGTAACCAGCCTAAAAAAAGACACATGAAAAGAAAGAAATTACTGAAGCTATTACACATATGACACACCCAGCTGGGAGTCCAGCAGCTCAAGGAAGCTGGTGGTTCTTGATCTTTGGGAATTCCTAATTAGAATATAAGTTAGAAATATAATAGAAAACATAAAAGAAAAAGAAATTTAATATTAGTCTTAGCTCTTGTTCTGTCTCTCTAAATGTTAGCAAAGACAGAGTTATAGGAGCTGGCTAAGTAAGCAATAAATAATTTTTATAACTACTGACTTTTGATACCCATTATACTTTATCAAAGGTTCCAATATTCCATCACATATTTATCCCTACTTTCAGAATAGGCATGCTTACCAATAGCTTGTGAACTGTAGGCTGCATTTTAAAGCTGCTGTATATGAATCAAATGGCATGCACTTAGGATGCATTTATATATTCCTTAAAAAGCAGATTTTTCTTCCATTTGACGCTCACTACATACTTTTCTAAAGGTTTTTGCAGTAGATGAGCCTTCATAGGATTATAAATCATAGTATGCTAGAATAAATGCTATAGAAATTGAATACATGGTACAATATTTTGCATGGTGATAATCACCTATAGCCTGAGAGCATATAAATATGTGATTAATTTATATTTCTATTTTAAGGAACCCAAATAAAGGTGTGCCCATATATTCTGTTATTTATTGTATTTCAAATTACTCCTTTACAGGCTTATAGGACTAATGTGACCTTCCCAAGGTCTATGCTAGCAAAAGGAAAAGACCCAAAGAATTTACCCAGAAAATTAAAATGAAAACAAAACAGAAAATGTAACAACTTTTACATTTATAGAACTGCCTGGGTATTGGAGGTAAATCATGTTTAGGTTTAAATTCAAGTGGATCATTGCCTTTATTCTCTATTTCACTGCTAGTGAACCTTATTTTCAAGGTTGATCAGTATGCAAGACGATGTATTCTCTGATTGATCAGTATGCAGGGTTGGATTACTCCAGAGAACGTTTGGGCATTTTCACTATGTCTTGTGGATTAACCTGCAGAGTATGCATTTTGGAGGGCAGGTACTGAGGGAGGAAACAAAAATGACTTAATGGTCTGGCACTGTGGAATTTTGATCAACAACCTGAGTAGAGGTGGAACCATCTTTATGAAATCACTTGCCATATAACAATAATCCTAAACTCTTTGGAAAATAAATGTGGTTCATTGTCAGGGGAGAGCAATAAAACTAATTGCACAAAAAGTCGTGGCATTCATTTTTTTTGTTTTTGAATTGTAGACCATACTGATATTTATTTAGATAAATTGATTTTCTAATGGTAGTAGCTGTTCCATGTTTGTGTGGTCTTTTTAGGAGTGGAAATGTATGGCTATCTACTACATTATATTCTATGACAATGATTTTAGACTTTCTGTTGTAGGTAGTGGGATTCTTCAAGAGATTTCTGTCTTTGCACTGCCTGTTGCTGGTCTTCCTCCTATTATATGAGAAGGCACTTAAGGTTTTCAGTGGAAAATCTGGAGCTTTTCCAGTCATGGTTTTTAAAAATCCTCTGCCTGTAAAAGGAAGGATTGAAGGAAGGAAATCCTTTTTGAGAAATCCAGTGTAGCTTCCAAAAATTAAGTGAAAGTTAAGTATTCGACATTCTAGGTGTAATCTTATTTAAGGATCTTTGAATAATATTTGAATTTTCACTTATTCTTTTAATTAGCTTAAATCTTTGAAATTGGATAATCTCAAGGAAATAAACAAATTGGGGCGGGGGAATGAATTGTGACATGCTAATATGAAAAATGCACCTGTGGAATCTTACAAAAATGAATGGGTTTAAGAGTGCTGTATGCAAGAAATCTAGAGAGACATAAAGAAGTCAATATTAAGGTTTTCGTAAATTTGCACTGTGAAACAAATGCACAAAATAGAAGACTCTTTTATGTAAAATATTGATTTGATTGAAACATAGTCAATTAACAATTATTGAACCCTTGTGGTTGGAGCAACGGTTGTAGAAGGGTGTGGGATAAATATACTTCTTTTTCAAGGCCACCCATCATGAGCTCCCAAATGGCACCTGGGTAAAATGGAATCACATTAATTGTAACAATAACAAAAATTGTTTATCTGACTCTAGCCTCCATTTCTACTGTGGAAAAACCCCTTTCAAAAGCAAATGCATTACCTAAGAAAAGCTGACACATTAACCCACCATTAACATCCACTAATGCATTAACATTTTATCTTATTAACCTCACTGATGGTGAACGATGGTAAGAGTTCATGAAGAAGCACATTAAAATCGAAGACAAGAAAGGTGTTGAAAGGGATTCTAGATAAACACTGTAGAAAAATTTCTTTTACCTAAAATTTGACTTTGGGCTGACTTTACCTCCCCTGGCTAATCTCGAAGACTGAGATCACAATGGCTCCAGTTAGATTCTTGTCAGTTAATGTAATAGAAATTTAAATGAGTTTTTGTTGTTGCTGTTGTTGTTTGTTTTTTTAAATGACAGAGATGTTTATTGTCTGGATACATTTTGGAATAAAGAAGGAAGACCTTTAGCCAAGTAGATCTGACATAACAAAACCAAAACCAAAACAGAAAAAACTGACCAAGCCGGCCTCAGCAGCAGCTGGAACCACAAGAGTTGCTCTCTACTGATAAAGAATTGGTGCTGCTGGTGGTGGGGCATTTTTCAAAACCTCGCAGACCTCTCTGGAATCCGGGCAGGAGGAGCACATGGCCGCCTTCAGTGCCCACTGCTGAGGGGATTCGGTACTCCCTCCATAGCTTTTGTCTGGGCTTGGCTGCTTTTTCTCACTACTGCACCCTCAGCTCTTGCCTCAGAGCAAGAGGTTTTTCTCTTATACTCTGCTTCCTCAAATCCTTGGCTCACTTATCACCCCCACCCTTTGTCACAGCTCCTTCACATAATGGCTTCAGACAGTATATTCTTTCAGTTACGTTTCCCACTACTAGTGCCTTGATTCCCTTTGTCATTCCAAATTCTTATCCCTTCAGTGAGAATCTCCATTTTTCTCTGGGTGGAGCCATCCATTATAGATGACCTTATAGTCAGAGCTATTTCCCTTAGATCAACTTTTGGCCAGGCAGATACCATGATGAGTACACTGTGTGGTAAACTAGTGGGAGACTTGTTTATTTTTTCAACTACTATTGTGATTTAGATCCCTTAAAGTAGGCCTGAGACTTAAAATCATGGCCCCTGAGAGCTAACATTCATGTTTAGTGACACCTAAAATATAATCAAGTTAGCGATTCATATGAAGTGGGGGGGTGTTTATCTTCAATCCCAGATGTAATTTTCTTGCCCTTCAAAAAGCCTAGACAGACTTGTGATTTCAGCTCTGCCATGTAAAGAGCTTGGAAGTCATCACTTCCATCCTTGTTTAAAAAAAAAAAAATGGACATACAGAAAATCAAGGACTGGCTTTTGACCTTCAGAGAGCTGAGGTCACAGGGCAAACTGCCACTTCGATATCTGGAGAGACAGATGTGTCCAGAAAGATACAGCTCCTGAGACTGTCGCTATGAAGCAGATGCTCCCGGAGCCATAAACTGGTAGGAACTCTTCTGGTAATTTCGACAAACAAATTGGGACTGATTGTAAAACTTTTCTCGTTTCCATGAGAGAAAGAATGAGAGTTGTGGTGCAACAGGCCCGCAAAGAAGGAATTTCTTCTTGGGGTAACAGGTGGGAGACACTGTTCAAAGTGAGCTTTGGAATTGACAGTGTTGCCCACACCTGTGAAGTATTACATTAGAGGTATAGTTGCTAGACCCACAGAAATGCATTGAATAAGTAGTCTCACCTAAAATGGAATTTTTGAATAACTGCAATCAGAGAAAATAAAAATAAAAATATTTTTAAATAGGCATAAATAGCTAAGCAAATGGTAACAACTATTGTCTAGAAGCCTAAATGAAACATAGAATAATGTAAGATGTGGAAGATGAGTAGATGACACAGACTCAGAAAAAACAAGTTAAGTGACTGTTTAAAAACAAGGGAGGGACGTTTTCCACAGGTATAACACTATGATAATTACTGGTGAGACCAGATTCAAAATGGCTGTCAAAATCCTACTGTATATTATTTACCATTGGTTGAGTAAACTAGTTAAATATTGGTGAATTTGTATGGCTTTCAATAGACTGTGTAAGTTCAGTTATTTTAATTTGAATAAGTTTTCTGATTTGTATAGGCTTTACATTATAGAATAATTTTAAGCTTTGCTACAAATATATTTATTAATTAAAGAAATATTTTTTAGATCATCTTATGTGTGAGGCACCTTGTGAGACATTGAAGAAACATAGATCAGTAAAACATACTCCCTATCTTCAAGGTACTCATAAGCTATTAAAGATAATTAGATAATTCTTTTGGTTATAGTAAAAAGGAAAAAAAAATCACAAACCCAAACTGGCTTACACAAAAGAGATTTTGGACTAAAATAATGTCACCAAAACTGAAGAGCTGATGACTGTTTGTTCTGATGGGATTCATTTTCAGCCTCAACATAAGGATCACCTGGCAGATCCTTGAAGCTTTCGTGGTCCCAAATATTACATTCTCTTACCATCGAGCCAGCAGAAGAATTGGAGTCAAATAAAGTCCCACAGTTCCCCACAGAAATTCCGAGACTCTCTTCAGTCAGTCCATCCACGAACGACCTTTTTCAAGGGCATGCCATATGCAGGTGACGTGGGCTTGTGTTTCCCGGTCATCCTTGATGCAGAGGATGAGATAAATTTATCGTTGTGATCAGGAATGTTAAATAAATTGATTGCCTCAAGCTGACGAGAGCCTATTCTCTCAAGTTGAGGGTGTGGTAAATTCCACTCCAAACTTTGAACAAGGAAATTCAGGATCTGGTTAGGAAGGGGAGATGGAAAGAAATCCTGTTATTTTGAAACAAGTTCACTCTAGAGATAACAAATATAAGACTGCAAATGTAATTTATTTGGTGTTGTGATAAATACAAGCAGGTGTTATGATAGGGCAGAAAGGAGAGATACGACTTCCCTGATTACGTGAGAATTAAAAGATGGGTCCATATTAGTTAGGTGAAATGAAGCTGGGAGTGGGAGAGCATTCTGGAGCAGGCAGCAGGAACAAATACACACACGGAAGTGAGGAATAACAAACTGTGCAGAAGAGCAGTAAGTAACTTCCCAATGTTAAAGAATAAAATTAGAACAGGGAGTGGTGGGTGATGAAGCCAGAGATACTTAAATGTGCCAGATGATTATAGAATTTGCCATGGTAATGATAATGAATCCTGTGAGTGTTAGAGAGCCAAAAGGAAAATTTCAGAATAGTGGATAGCATCAAACTTGTTTTTAATTAGTTAATACTGGGACACCTGTGGCTCAGTCGGTTAAGCGTCTGCCTTTGGCTCAGGTCATGATCCCGGGGTCCTGGGATCGAGCCCCGCGTTGGGCTCCTTGCTCAGTGGGGAGCCTGCTTCTCCCTCTGCCTGCCGCTTGCCCTGCTTGTGCGTGCATGTGCTCTCTCGCTCTCTCTCTCTCTGACAAATAAATAAATAAAATCTTTTAAAAAACTTTTAAAAAATAATTAGTTAAAGCTGATTAGTGTGGAGGATGGCTTTAAGATGATCGAGAATAATGGCAGGAAGACCAGTTAGGATATTATGATAGTCTGGATAAAATTGATAAGGGCTTAAACTAGGCCTCAATAATAGTAAAAATAGAGACAGAAACAGAACTGAGGAACTATTTAGGAGGTAAAATTTACTGGATATGGAAATTAATTGGATGAGGGAATGAGGGACAGGGTTTGGGGGGGACATCAATGATCTGCCCTGGATTTCTACCGTGGTTGCCCTAGATCAGGGATTGGCAAACTTTTTCTGCATAGGGCCGAATAATACATACTTTAAGATTGCAGATCATAAAATCTCTCTTGCAACTACTCAACTCTGCTTTGTAAGGCCAAAAGCAGCCAGAGATAATATGTACGGGGATGACTGTGTCCCAATACAACTTTATTTTCAAGTGGGTGGGCCAAATTTGGCTCTCTGGCTGTAGTTTGCTGACTCTTGTTCTAGATGAAGAAAGGTGTCCTTACTTGCTAAAAAAAAAAAAAAAAAAAGGAGAAAGAGTAAGAATTTGGAAGAAGGCCAGGAGATCCCTGTTGTTGTTGAGTTTAACAATATCTGCAGAAAATTCATTAGGATTTGTACACATGTGGTTGAGTGTGGAAAAGGCTGTGTGTATGATCAGGAGATACATATTTTGGATTCTTCAGCATAAAAATAATTTGAAATCTTTACAGTGGATAAAATTACCTAGTGTGATGAGGAATGCATCTAGAACAGAACACTAGAAATGTGTATATTTTTATAAATTTCTGTTCTAGATGTTGAAGATACAGAAGAGAACAAAATGGGCATCATTTTTGTTCTCCTGGAGTTCTCAGGATAGATAGAGAAGAAATGATGGAAGGGATATCTAGAAAAAGTCACTCTATCTGAAAATTGTAGTCAAAATTGTGGTGCTTTTGCTGTCCAAACTAAGTAAGCAATGTCCTTTTAAAAAGATGCCTTATTACATGTTAGTTCTATGTATGCCTCTGTTTACCTCAGGTACATATATATCTCAATTTACGGCATCACAAAACCTGAAAAATAGAGACATAAATGAAATGAAAGGAGTGTACATACTAAACACAGTTGCATACCTGATTAATTTTACCCTCCATGATCAAATTCATTGTAAGGATATCCATATTATTATACCTTTTGATTTAGGTGTTACTAAGGTGTTCAATTTATAAGTGGGAAATAGAATCTTAAAGACATTCAATGATTTTCCTATTGTTATTTATCTAGTATTTAAAGGAACCAAAAAAATACCCATGCTCTCCCAAAAGCAAATATGGTAATTTTCCATAAGGCCATATTACTTCACTTTTTAAGTTAAGGAAGCCAACACTGAAGATTTTTCAGTTGATTCTTCATCAAATTTGAAAAGAAACAACATAGAAATACAGATGTTTCCCTATTTCCCGGTTAGGAGACATTGTGAGGGAAGCTGCCATAGAGCTACTTCTTAAAACTATGGAGAATTTTAAAAAATCTCTCATTATTTTATTTTTGAGTCCACATCTTATCTTGCTGATTTAAATTGAAGAGAGAAAAATCAGTGATTTCGTTGTTTGGAGAGTTAGTGGAATGTAGGTGGATTCAATGACACATTTCTACAGGCTGTGTTCCTGCCTTTGTCTTTGTGTTGCTCCTTGTAGTTGGCGTGCCTCTCTACTCAAAAAAGCAAACAGACCCCAAGTAGATCCTGTTTATCTGTTTATATTGCAGAATATGGATCTCTAAATGAGCTCTCTTTTGCAAGGATGACAGATAATAATGGCTTCATTGTTTGAATACGAATTTCTCCCAGTAAAATCTGGGGATCAATAAAGAAGTAGAGGAAATATTTCTTTGTGACACCTTATTATTACATCAGTTTTCATGAACCACAATCTGTGGGCTGAACCTAATGGAAAGCAGACCAGGGAGCTTCTAGAAATTGGCAAGATCTGATGATCCAACGTGGAGAGTAGGGACTGTAATATGTATATATGTGGGGGGTGGGAGGCAGAAGAAGACTCTTGCAAGTGTTCAAATCCAAACAGGGCTGCATTTTGTAAGTAAGTTTACCTACCAAAAATGACTTACAGTAAGGGATAATGCCGTTTTAGTTCCTAAGTTAAAACCTCTGGGCGCCTGGGTGGCTCAGTTGGTTAAGCGACTGCCTTCGGCTCAGGTCATGATCCTGGAGGCCCGGGATCGAGTCCCATATCGGGCTCCCTGCTCAGCGGGGGGTCTGCTTCTCCCTCTGACCCTCCCCCCTCTCATGTGCTCTCTCTCATTCTCTCTCTCTCAAATAAATAAATAAAATCTTTAAAAATAAATAAATAAATAAATAAATAAATAAAACCTCTATGGTTTAGTGTGTTGATGAAATGATCACATAGTATATTAGATACATATTTAGAAAGATTTACTAACTTCATTAAGTAAACTCTCAACAGTCACTTCCAGTGATTTCTAGGACATAATGTGAGGAGGTTGAACAAGAATGACCTTCAAAGTCAGATAGACTAGAGTTCAAATCCTAGATCTACCAGCACAGGCTCTGTGACCATAGGTCACTTAGGGCCTCTGAGCCTCATTTCCTGTAGATAAATGAGAATTAAACCTCCAATAAACCCGAGTAAGCTAAATCCTTGACAGACAACCACCAAATTTTATTGCCTTAAGATAACAAAAGGTTTTGTTTCACTCACTTGAGGATCTAACACGGGTGTCCCTGGTTGGGCAGCACTCTTGAGCATTTGTTCTCTAAGAAGCAATGCAGTGACCCAGCTCCCTTTCATGTTGGGGCTCTGCCCTCCCTACATCCTTGAAGTCCTCTCTACTCAGGTAGACAGGAACAAGCACAGAAGGTGGTACTTCAGAAGATTTTGTAGGTTTGACTAGAAAGGGCAAACACGACTTCTATCTATATTCCACTGGGCAGAATTCAGTCCCAAGATTTAATCTGGGAGGCTGAGAAAGATTATCTAAGTGCCCAGCTAGGAAAGTGCTGGATCCAGGGTGAAGCAAGTGAGGTGCCTAGGATGCAAGCTTAAGAAGCCATTTGTTCCCAAGGTCAGGCAAGTACAGAGTCTTCCGAGGGCAGGACTGGTACCTGCAGGAACCTGAGAGTGAGCACCTCCTTACATTTTGCATCCCTAGACACCTGGCTTGCCTTACCCTAGTCCCTGTCCAAAGGAAACAGTTTGAGGAGGAAATAGCTAGTTGCTGCCACATCTACCTACCTATCAGGACTATTGTGAGAATAAATAAAATATTCACTGTCTGATGCTTATATCAGATATAGAAACATGTATCTATGTATATTTTGTTCTAGAAGCAAAAATTATTTCTCTTTCTTTTTCATTCCAAAAAAGTTGCAATAATTACACTTCCACCACTTAAAAAATCCACGGCAAATATCCCTCACTTAAGGTGTGTCAATTCGGTCATCTTGTATTGTTTTTAAATATGGCTGTTTAAAACTTAAATAATTTAAAAATTCTTGACAGCCTTTATTCCAGCCATTAAAATATTTAGTGGCAGGATATAAACTAGCCCAAACAGTATACAACCCCAGAGATTTTCTGCAACTTAACTTCTTTGAAAATAAGTTTTGGTCTGTACATCTTGATTTCTTAGTATTTGTTGGATGCACAGCATTTCTCTCAACCATTGCTCCCTTAAAATTCAGTGAGGCATTGTTAGGGCGTGCTTTCCCATAATGAACACATTATAGTAATCGTTACAGAAGAGAAAAGACAAGAATGGCTGTGGTGTAATCTTCAAAATGTTCACATGGCTCTAATGTTGGTCATTTTAGGGAAACTGCCAATAGGCTCATGAAGCAGTAAACACGCATTCTGTATTTAGAGAAGTAGTTTAGCTTTCAGGATAGCCAATTCCAACTTCAGTTTATCTTGCTTTATGTACAGAAGAGCCATTTGAGTTTTGACAGCTTATGAGCAAACCATTCTACAAAATGTGGTTGTTGATCTGCTGTGGAAGGAAGAGGATGTTCTGTGAAAAGGCTGCAACTGAAACTAGTTGCTGTTATGAGTTGATGAAGTTTTTATTGTTAATTAAGTCTGGAAGAATCCCTTCATCTATGAAGACTACAGAGACCCAAAGTGATGCTGTTGTTTTGCTTTTGCCTTTCTTTGTCTGGGAATTTTGCACTTGCCATTGATTCAATGTATTTGTTCATATGGCAGATATTTATTTATTTATTAGGGTCTTTCTGGGGGCCTAGCAATGCACTGGCTGGATACAAAGACATATCAGATTGGAATAGACCTTGTCCTCGAGAAGCTTCTGGTTAAGTAAAGGCTATGAACACATGCCTACCTAGCTATGCTATCTTGCGGGTCATGTAAGCGCCATAACAGACATCAAGATAGAGTCTCCTCCCCCATACCATTTTTGCATCTCAAAAATTAATGGTAATTTCTTAATATCATCAAATGTTGGAGAAATAAAATTTCCCCAGTAATCCCATACAGTTTTTTATTGAGATAATTTGCTCAAATTAGGGTACAAGGAAGGTTTGTGGATTATTTTTGGTTGATATACGTCTTATGTCTCTCTCACGATACATGTCCCCCTTTGTAAGTTATTTGTTGAAAAAGCCAGAATCCATGGAGTTTCTCACTTTTTATATTTTGCTGATTGCAGAGGCTGATTTGACACAACTCTGAATGAGAGGAAACTATCGAATTGAGTAGCCACATTCCACCATCTACTCCCTCTTGTGCTACAAAAGATAACTCTCCTACTTGGTCACTGTCCTCACAAAGACTCAACTCTTCCCAAACTCAGTCTCCAAGACTATTTCTAGGTTTTTCTAAATATCTCTTAGTTCCAGCCTAGACCCATTCAGTTCTTCAGCTAAAATCACTCTTATTTTCCAAATCTAATGTCTACATCTTTTCCAGCCCACTCCTGGAGTTTTGCTGCTCCTGTTTAATCTAATGACTCTTGTACTTGAGTCCAGCTTCTTCTCTTGTCACAGTTTGCTTTCTACCTGACTGAGCCCTACATTCTTCTTATTTTTTTTTATGTTACATTAATTACCATACATTACGTCATTAGTTTTTGATGTAGTGTTCCATGACTCACTGTTTGCGTATAACACCCAGTGCTCCATGCAGTACGTGCCCTCTTTAATACCCATCACCAGGCTAACCCTCCCCCCACCCCCTCCCCTCTAGAACCCTCAGTTTGTTTTTCAGAGTCCATAGTCTCTCATGGTTCGTCTCCCCCTCTGATTTCCCCCCCTTCATTCTTCCCTTCCTGCTATCTTCTTCTTTTTTTTAACATATAATGTATTATTTGTTTCAGAGGTACAGTCCTACATTCTTAATTATCTTTGGACCACAAACCCTTCAGCTCTCTCCTTCTACTCAAACTCTTACTTGCTATTATTATATTTAATTTCGATGCCTTCTTTCCAGTGTAGTTATGGCAGTTCTCAGCTTTGTAACTTCAGTTTCTTCATGAGAATAAAGCAACAAAAGCACAAATGGGATACACACATTTACATGTGCACAGATATGTCATTTACGAGTGATACAAATGTAGATATCACTCATCTAAGAGTCAAGTCCAGCTTTATTTTCTTAAAAAAGAAAGGAAGAACTAATATTGCATGTCAATAAAAGAGGATTCAATTTTTTTATTGTCCAGTCGATGGAAAAATTCAAATTCTAGATTTTGAAACCAAACTTTGCAAGGCAGAACCCTTTCTAGCTCCCTACTCTGCCTGCCCCAGTACCTTTAATATGTACCACAAAAATTTATATGGAGGATGGATCTTTTTGTATATGCATGTTTCCTCAACAAGAGAACCACATTAGCAGTGGCTGTGGCTACATGAAAAGAACTTTCCTATGGTGATTGCATTTATTAGCCGAGTATGGTGATGTGTTAACTGACACACTTTGGGCCAAGGAAGTAGATTTTGATTTTTAAAATTAATAAGCAGTGTACTATCATATGGCGTGCATGTACACACACGCACACACACAAACTCTACACGAAAAGAGAAAAGACCTCTTTTTTACTGTCTTGCATGTCTTTCAGTTGTTCTAGACTGGCTGGTTCTCAACTCTTTTGTCTAGGCAACTCTAGGACAGGGTTCTTCAAATTGCAAACCACAACTCATTGGTAGCTCATTGCATGAATTTAGTAGCTCATGATCAGTATTTCTTTTTTACTTTTTTAAGATTTTATTTATTTATTTGACAGAGAGAGACACGGCCAGAGAAGGAACACTAGCAGGGGGAGTGGGAGAGGGAGAAGTAGGCTTCCTGCGGAGCAGGGAGCCAAATGTGGGGCTCGATCCCAGGACCCTGGGACCATGACCTGAGCCGAAGGCAGACGCTTAACGACTGAGCCACCCAGGTGCCCCATGATCAGTATTTCTTATATTTAAATAGAACAGAATAGAAAATAGCATCTAACACATGCAATAAAGTTACATTTCATTTGTAAAAGTTTTGTTTCAGTTGGGTGTATGAGTTGTGTGTATGAGCGTTTTTTGGGACACATATATGTATATAATATATGATATATATTTTATAAATACGGATGTATTTTTTGCTATAGGGCCAAGTTAAAAAGGTAAGACAGACTCAGCTCTAGCTTGTTTCTGGATCTTTCCAGGACTGTTAGTTTGTCCTCTAAGTGATACTGAGAGGAGCAGCAATGCTTAGGGGATTTGGAATGGGAGAGACTTAGCAGGATTCTATTATGGGAAGGATAGAAAATTCAAGAAAGTCCATAGCAATAATTTTTACATGGCCTTTGTTTTTACCTAGAGTAAATGAAAGAAGAGGGAAGGTAGAAAGATGAGAAGAAAAAGAGGGAGTGAAAGAGGAATGAAGAGGAAGGATAGAAAGATTAAGTCCAAGCAGTAAAGTCCAGGCACCTAGAATACTTCCATGTGCTTATCTCAGCAGGGCTGATAATCATCATTCTGCAGCATAATAAGGAATAGGCTGAGTTATCCTGAGAACATACAGATGATGGGAGAGATACTTAAAGGATACGAGAGATCTCTGTGAAGATTTGTTTAAAAATTTTTTAAGGGTTAAAAATTATAGACCAATACATGTTAACTCCGGCATGTATAAAAATATTGGAGCATATCGTCAGCAAATCAATTTGTAAACACTAAGATCACAGACCAATAACTCACATGAGTCACAAGAGCAAATTATCAAAGACCAATCTAACAGCCTTTGCTGACAGAGCAAGGCACATTGCAGATAGCAGAAAAGCAACAAATGCAATATATCTCAACCTCAGGATGGCCTTTGATTTTGTCCCATACGACACACTCATCAACAAGCAGAGAAAACAGAGCTTAAACCAGTACTTCTTAAACTGTCCAATGTGGCCCCCCAAGGTTATCATGAAAAGGTACAGACAGGTTGAAGAATTTGTCACTGTATTTCTTCTCCACAGTGCCTGAGCCAGAGGAAGTCCCACTATGTGGAAAAGGAGAACAGCAAACATTCCTGAGAAGACACTACTCATTCTCACATTCCCAGAAAGCTCTCCCACTCCTGCTCCAGCTATTATAGAAATATCCATCCCTGCAATTGGCCAAGAATGAAGGAAGTCCTGGTTCAGGCGGACTTCTAGCTGTTGAGCTTCACTCTTGATTTCAGTGCTCTGTGTCTCAGTCATCAACCACATTAATAGTATAAAAAAGGAATATACCTAAACACAGATTAATAAGAACTAAATTTAATTATTTATGATATTCAAACACTTTAAGATGTGAAGAATATAATCCATGTAAATATATTTTTATTTAGCAAACAACAAGCACTACTAATAGCTCACCTAATCTGCACAACAGCCCTAAGAGATAGGTACTGTTATTTACAGAGGAGGAAACTGAGGCACCAAGGGGTGAACTAGCTTGCCCAGATTACATACTAATAAGTGGCAGGGAGTAGGTGGTCAAGATTTCAAACCAGGCAGTTTGAATCCAGAGTCCGGACCTTTAACCACTGGACTATGGTGCTTCTCCAAATGTAGAACGACAAACACAGCACTCTACACATAATGCACTCAATAGGTGTAAGCTATTGGCATAGTTAATTTAAAATGTTTTGAATAAAAAGAAGCTTCTCCTATTGAACTTATTTCAATAGAAAGCTGAAAACTCTTGTTATCCTAAGTGGATGAAAACATAATTTTAAGCTATCTATACACATTTCTTATATTCTTCAGGGGCAAATTAAATTTACACATTTGCTCTTGAATTTGCCATGTCCTCATTTTCCCCTCTATTCATGTTTATATGCTGTGTTTGTAGACTTTCAGAGAATTGGGGAGGAAGAATAAAAGCAAGAGCATTCGAGGAGAATTGTTTCTTCCATATGTAGAGGGTTGGTCTGTTCATCATACACAGCCTTGCTGCTCGATTTTGTATGTGACAGATTGTCAAATGAAATGTTTATTCTGCCCTTTTTCATTCTCTCTGTTCATTTGTTATTCTAAAAATACAATCTTTCAAATAGGATAGCTTCTCTCCACTACAAGAGGTCATTCTTTGTTTTTTAATGTTCCAATTGTTTTCCTAAGTAAGCAAATCAAATATGAAAAGATACAATGCTTCAGAAAAATCTACAAATATATTTGGGGATAATCTGGATGAGGTCAGTTCAAAGGAGGATATGTACAAATCTACATTTATTTCAGAAAACAAGAATAAACACTGATTACTTAATATATGTCCTAAATCTTGGCCTCTAATACCTGAAATTATCTTAAGAGGAAATATAGTAGGTTCTTAATAAATGTTGGACAAACAAGTGTATAACCACAAAATACCTTGAGTTTTGTGTGGCGCTTTGTATGGATTCTCATTTAAAAAGGGTTCTCAACCAAAATGCAAGCAACGTAGTTCATTACCGACATATCTCTAAGATTGTTAACAAAAGAAAATGAATTTGGAATATATAGCAAAAGATTTTCAAAGTTATCTCTGCTCAATTCTTTAACATTCTTGATATTTTTCTACATGGACAGTGAACGTTCCCCACCTCCAAATCTCTCTCCTCCATTTTCAACCCCCTATCTAAAATTTACACTCAAATCCAGACTGCCTATCTCCTTAAATCCCTTGTCTTTCATTTCATTTTTATTCTCCTCTTCTTCCTTGCAGTTATTGTTTATTGTTATAGAAAATATATATAATGTAAAATTTACCATTTAGACCATTCTTCAGTGTACATTTCTGTGACACTAAGTACATTCACACTGTTGTGCAACTATCACCACCATCCATCTCCAGAACATTTTCATCTTCCCAAACTGAATCTTTGTACTCAGTAAACAGTAACTCCCCATTCCTCGCTCCTCTCAGCCCCTTGTAACCACCTTTCCGTTTCCTGTCTCTGTGACTTTGACTCTTCTAGGTACTTCACATAAGTGGAATCATACAATATTTGTCCTTTTGTGATTGTCTCATTTCACCTAGCATAATGTCTCCAAGCTTCATCCATGTGTCAGAACTTCCTTCCTTCTGAAGGCTGCATAATATTGCATTATATGTATATGCTACATCTCATTTTTCCATTCATCTGTTTGTGCTATTATGAACACAGATATACAAATATCTGTTTGAAACCCTGCTTTCAATTCTTTTGGGTATATACATACTCAGAAGTTCAATTGCTGTATATTATGGTAACTATTTTTTGGGAAACTGCCACACTGTTTTCTTTTTCTTTTTCAAATAGTTATTTGCATTCTAGTTAGTTAACATATAGTGTAATATTGGTTTCAGGGTAGAATTTAGTGATTCATCACTTACATATAGCACCCAGTGCTCATCACAAGTGCCCTATTTTGTACCCATCACCCATCATACTGTCCTTCATAGCAGCTGTAACATTTTACATTTTCACCAATTTACACAAGGATTTCAATTTATCTACATCCTCCCCAGCATTTGTTCTTTTCTGTTTTTTTGTTTTGTTTTGTTTTGTTTTAAATACTAGCTATCCTACTAGGTGTGAAGACTCCGACGTGATTATTTTGCATCTGGATATTCCATTTTCCCAACACCATTTGGTGAAAACATGATCCTTTTACCATGAGTTGTCATAGTTCTTTCATTGAAAATCATTTGTCCATATATGCAACAGTCTCTTTCTGGGTTCTCTTTCCTCTCCCATCAGTCTATCTGTTTGTCTTTATGCCACTACTACAGTTATAGGTACTGTAGCTTTGTAGTAATCAGAAACTATGAGATGTCCAACTTTGTTCTTTTTCAAGATTGTCTTGGCTATGAAGGGTCCCTTGAGATTCCATGTTAAATTTTAGATGGAATTTTCTATTTCTGCAAAAATGTTATTGGAATTTTGCTTGGGATTGCATTACATTTTTCGATTGCTTTGAGTAGGATTGACATCATTAAGATGTTCATTTGTGAACAGAAATAATTTTACTTTTCTTCCCAGTTTGGATTCCTCTTATTCCTTCTTCTTGCAAAGTGCTCTGGCAAGGACACCCAATACTACGTTGAGTAGAAATGGCAAAAGCAGGCGTCCTTGCCTTGTTCCTGACTCAGTCTTAAAGTCTTTCACCATTGAGTGTAATGTTGGCTGTTGTTTTTTTCATATATACCTTTGTTATATCAAGGTAGTTTCCTTCTATTCCTAGTTTGCTGAGTGTTTTTATCATGAGAAAGACTTGGATTTGGATAAATTCTTTATCTTCATCCTTTGGGATGATCTTTTTTTTTTTTTTTCTTTTATACTGTTAATGTGTTGTATTGCTTTGACTGATAGTTGTATGTTGAACCATCCTTGCATTCCATGAATAAATCCCACTTGTTCATGGTATACAATCTTTCTTTTAGTATACTGTTGAATTTGTCTTGCTAGTATTTTGTTAGGATTTTTGCATCAGTGTTCATAAAGGATATTGACCTATAGTTTTCTTTTCTTGTAGTGTTTTTTCCAGCTTGCTTTCAGGGTTATTTTCATTTTTAAATATAAAAAACTCATTAAAGCTTTCTTATTCCTTCAGTTTTTCAGTATATTACCTGGTAGATCCTCACTATTTCTTGGAAGTCCAGCTGGGGAGTTTGAAGTAGGGAGTGGAGTAGGGGACTGAGAATTTCCTTTGGCAGGCAGGGGAGGGGGGTGGAAGATTGTAAACATCTATGATTTAGTATCTTTCTTTTATCCTTGTTACAGATGAATTAGTGAACTTAATTGCATTCTGTAATTGGAGATAAACCTTCTGAGAAAAGGCTTTAAGAAGGAGCAACAGTGGTTGAAGTTCATGTGAGGAAGTCAATGTTGCCCCAAATTTCTTTTTATCATGGATTCCCAATGTTGTCATATTTATTAATATTTTACTTAAATATCTTCAAATTTGAAGCTATCCATAAATTATATCCATATATGACTCTTACAAAAAAGCAAATTAAATTTAGAAATGAAATACAAATTCTACCAAACCAAATAGTTCAAATTAACAATTTCATGTGACAAGTGATGTTGTTTTCCAAAAATAAAATGTTGGCTCACCTGATGCCAGTTGCTACCACAAAAAATATTTTGAGTTCACTGTGCTTATACTATTATTTATTTTGTTATGATGACTCAGTTTTCCCAACACTTGTCTTTATATAAATTACTGCAAAAATATTTATTTACATGGCATTGAGTCTGTGATGTTATTTAGACTTCATTTGACTTGTCAATATCATTTACATGTTTATTCTGCCTTTGTTATTTTTGCATTAACCTGGGGTCACGTAAGCCCAAACTGCAATGTGGACACCAACACCAACATAGTTTGGCAGTAATCTGTTAAAAGGTGGTCATCCAAATAATCCAAAACATACTTATGTTATTCTTAGATTAGCATCAAAATGAAAGCCTCAAATCAGACTTTCAAATGGTGAATTTACAGATCTACCTCCAAATCACTGGAAAAACTAGTAAAAAGAAATAGATACTGATTGAAAAGGATGTGGAGGAAGATTGAGGAGAGCAAAAGAACTTAAGGGCAAATGAGGACAGGAAGTTTTGTGTAGGATTGGACTTATGCTTCTCTCCAAGGCAAGCAGGGTGTTGCCTTGGCACTGAGTCAGAGATGTGGTGAGGCATGGGGTTAAGGGATATGGCATGAGGCAGTATTCAGGGACAAAAAAATGATGATGACCAAACTGATACTTCTAAGGAAGCAAATTGCCCTTCCAAGGACCTGGCAGAGAGGAGAGAACCAAGGAAGTTGCACAAGGACTGGGTCCAGTTGGGGAAGCAGGTTCAGGGAAACCAATGGGAGCCAATTTGGTGGCTAAAGCCCAGATAGAGGTGCTGACTGTCACTGTCAATGAGTACCTTGCTGCAGAGGGATCTCCAGAGTAGAGAAAGGATGAAAAAGGGAAACTGTAGCTTTTGGAGACAAGTAGCTTCCATAACCAGGTAAGATAAAAACTTCATCAAGGCCTGACTCTTACTGAACCTAGTATACTGAGACAAAGTATACAAGACAACTAGGCCAAAGTAGGACAGGAGGAATAACCGAACATTTTTTTTCTGGCTCTTTGCTCCTCATTGCAGAGTTGTGGAAACATTAACTAGCCCTACCCACTCTCCTCCAGCAAACCATGCATACTCAAAATCCTTTCAATTAATTCATCCATATTTCATTTACTAAATTGTCAGATTGCCTTATTTTTCCAGGGCCTTGCCAGGCACTGGGGATATAATGGTGAAAAAGACACAGACACGGCTTTCCTTTGCCCTGCAGATATAAGTCATCCAGTGTCGCTTTTGTGCAAGAGCTGTGGAAGGATGGTGGGTGTCAGTGGTAAGAGATCATACTGGAAAGTTAAGTAGAATCCTAAAGATCTATTTGAGAGCCCCTGAAGTTTTTTAAGCAGGACAATAAAATGTTTGGTTGGAGCAACCTTAAAAGAATACATTATGGATGTGTCCAAATATGACCTTCTCAATAGCCACATAGGATGTGCTGTTTTATGTTCTAACTCTGGCTCTTGAGGAAACGTTTCCAGCCACTCTCAGTATTTCCCAGGGTTTTAAAGGAAGTTACCCATGGTCTATCAGTTAAGCAAGTGCCTGAAGTGGACCGGTATAAGGCACTAAGGAGTGGGGGCGATTCTGATAAAAGTAGGCGTCTGTGGGCAGGGCAGCCACGACTCAGTTCCAACTGAATATTGATATATAGCAACTTCGGCAGAAACATTGGTTATTTTCCTTGTTTCTGTTTTCTTCAAAAATCCTCAACCTAATAATCAGGATGGTTTAATTCAGGGTTCAGGTGTATAGTGAAATTCATGGTGAAGTGATTTCAATATGTTGAAAAGATATCTACTACCAATATGAGAATTAATCCTGTGAAGGAGGGCAATATAAACTAACTTTTTATTTAATTAAACAGTTTCGTATATTTCCCTAAATAATAATGTATATGTGTATACATGTATGTATGTGTATGTGTGTGTGTGTGTGTGTGCTTGTTCGTAGAGAAACTAAAATGTTAGAGGAGGATGGTAAGAAAAAATAAGAGGAGGCTGATAATAAGATGAGGGAATAATTACTCCTTTATATCACCTAATATATACTTACATACTTAGGATGACCTAGTGGTTGCTGGAAATCTAAATGTTCTTTGTGATGTCTTTATAAAAATCAATAGGAAAATTTCATTTTTGTTATAGTTTAGAATGTCAACATTTAGTATTTCCCTTGTGCTTTATAACTTACAAAAACTTTGTTGTTCAACAGGATATAGCAAATTGAATTGAATTGGAATTGAAGTCCGATGCTACAGTCTATACCTCCAGTAACCAAACTCCATTTGCATAATATAAATGGTATCTTTGGAATTTATGTGATCTGAGGGTCCTGCCTACTAATAAGTTGTATAATCTTGGCCAGGCACTTCAGCATCTAGGTCTTTTCATTTCTTTCTTTCCTTTTTTTTTTTTTTTTTAAGATTTTATTTATTTATTTGACAGACAGAGAGCTAGCGAGAGCAGGAACACAGGCAAGGGATGTGGGAGTGGGAGAAGCAGGCTTCCCGCCGAGCAGGGAGCCCGATGCAGGGCTCGATCCCACGACCCTGGGATCATGACCTGAGGCGAAGGCAGGCGCTTAACGACTGAGCCACCCAGGCGCCCCATGGGTCTTTTCATTTCTTATCTGTAAGGAAAAAAAGTTTGACTCAAGTTAAGAAAAATTATTTAAAACTTGGAAAAAAAGGCAAAAAGTTGGGCATTATGTCCTTTCCATCTCACATTGGGAAGGTGTTTAAGAAGTTTTGGCTATTAACTATTTGATTAGATCCCAGTTTAGACTATTGGAAATGTAGAATATTTTTTAAAAGCTGCTATAGAAAAATCTATCTGGGGGAACTAGGGAATCTAGTTGACTCTATTTGGTGCATCTAGCTTTGACTGATTGAATTCTTGCATTTTCTAAACTAAAGCCGAAAATGTTTGCAATTATGATTTGAATTTGACTTACTTTACAGGCTTTGGCAACATTTTTTTCTCTAAGAAACATGTAAAATAACCTGGAAAAAACCACACTTCTATAAAATTTAAGAAAAACCACTAAGGGCATTTGTTTTTTATACACCATATACACAGCTGGTAGCGATGTTGGCAAGGCCACTTGCCAGGGAGCTACATTTTTGCTGCTACAAACGGCTCTGCTCACCCTTTATCCAGTAACAGCTGGTAAAATGGCATTTAAGAACAGTTTGAGTTCATCTAATGAGCAACTAGGCTGCAGTGCACGATACTGCCTGCAGAAAATAATTGGACAAACATTGATTTTTTAATGTCGCTATAATAGTTACATTTTCAATAAATAGGAATTTATATGCATATTTATTTGGCAACATTCCTTTCTTCATGACAGCTACTGATTGATTCTTAACACACACACACACACACACACAGGCGTGCACACATGTATACATGCAAAATACCCATAAATTAATACCCAGTGTACACGTATATACTACCAAGTGTTAGTGTTATTGCCACCAGAGGGGGGAGGAATATTTGGAATACAATTTTAGATTTTATGGCAATGTTTGAAACCAGAATTTCCACAGAAAAAAGCACTCGTTTGGGGAAGACCTACCCAGCAACAATGAGAGCAGCAAACACCAACCAGAGAGGCCTGGGGACCAAATGACAAAGCAGCACTTAACTTCAGTCTGTTCACAATGAACGAAGAGAAGAAGGAACCTCCTGATTCTTCCATATCCTGCCCTAGAAACCTTCGAAAGAGTAAATGTTGCACGTGGTTGCTTGCACATGAGCACTCCTCTCGGTTTATTTTTCTTTTATCTCCTCAATTCCGAATACTGCATGCACTGGGACAAGAAGAGCTGCCCCTGTGGTATTTCTGTCACGACTTGCTACAGAAAACACTTGAAACCATATCTTGCCAAAAGTGGAATCAGGTTTCACTGATGCACAAGGTTCAAATATTTGCATGAACTCAGACTTTTAGATAATACCCAAGATACTCCATTTTTGGAAGAATATATGTATACTCTTCATATATGTTCATACCTATGTTCGTTTGTAGACTATTTTTTATTGTTCTCTAACTGCGCCATGTGTTTGAAACCTATATTTTAAATTAAAAATAAAAGACAAAAAAAAAGAACCCTATATTTTAGTTTAGAGTGTAACTTTTTTGGTGATAAGCTATGATATCTAAATAAGACTAATCCACAATAGTACTATGTTTGATAATACCTATTTATATAAAAATGTTATGGAGTACATTTCATTCTCTTATCAGCTTGAATGAGAATTTCTAATAAGGAAGGAATCATCTTTGCTGAGAGAATTGTTCAAATCCTCTGAGAGGGAGCAGAATCTCATGGACCTGTAGACTTTTATCCTCCTGGGTCATACTTAAGCATGAGAGACTCTAATAAAACTGCTATCCATGAGACCCAAGGACCATTGCATTCCCTCCTGTGACGTGGAAGGAAAAACATTTCCTAACAATGTAACAGGCTCCTGGACAAAGAGAAAGTAGTTGAGCCTTAAAAACTAAGCAGAGTTAGATAAATGAAAAGAAAAATTGAGAAACTCTGAATGAAGCCAGAGTGTATATGGTATCCATCAGGATAGTAAATTGACCAATTGTTCTAGAGTAGTTAACACACACAAGAAGTAGAAGGAAATATGCTTGGGAAGAGCCAATTAGCACATATGTTAAAATCCAGGCACAGAACCTTTTATATTTTAATTAACTGTGATGAGTGAGAGGGAATCAATCACATTTTTTTAAGTGGAATGGTGTGAAGAAAGGGGTACTAATGGGAGATTAATCTGACAATAGTCTGAAGGATGCTCTGCGGGGGGATGTGGAGGCTAGGTGGTCAAGGTGATCATTTCAAAGGCCACTGAAGGAATACAGATTTTAAGTAATTAGAATTTAGGCTTTTGATAATGGAGAGAGCATAAATAAGAGGGAAGAATTTCTGCTTCCAGCCCTGGAATTAAATGGGACTAGACTCCTCATCTTATCACGAAAAAGCTAAAAAACAAAACAAAACACTAGGTATGTAAAAGAAACACATGTTTTTTACATTAGATTACAGGTAGTATAAGACTAAGATATCTGAGGGCGCCTGGGTGGCTCAGTTGGTTAAGCGACTGCCTTCGGCTCAGGTCATGATCCTGGAGTCCCGGGATCGAGTCCCACATCGGGCTCCCTGCTTGGCAGGGAGTCTGCTTCTCCCTCTGACCCTCCCAACCCTCCCCCCTCTCATGTGCTCTCTCTCTCTCCCAAATAAATAAATAAAATCTTTAAAGAAAAAAAAAAAAAAACATTGCTTAAAAAAAAAAAAAAAAAGACTAAGATATCTGAGAAACAGAAAGCAAAGGAAGTATTTCTATAATTGACCTGGATTTCCAACTGTGCAATTTCTTGATTATGATCCAAGATAATGGTTTCTAAATTCAGTTGAGGAAATGGAGGTTAAATTTGAGGAAGCCCAGGCTACTACAATTTGCAATGCCAAGGACCAGAGAAGAGCAAGAAAGACACAGGGAAAGACACACATAGAGAAAGAGATCCTAGCTTAGTCATTTCTAGAGCTGGCTGCCTTGTCTTTTCAGTGTCCTCTGGTCTGTGACTGCTATTCATTCTTCCCTTGTTTCTCATGACCTTGACAGTCTTAAAAAATACTGATCAGATATCCTTCAGTCTGGGTTTGTCTGATGTTTTCATGATTAGACAAGTTATTCACCATCATTTCTGAAGGAATTTTTTTCTGGGTGTAACAGACCATTTTAAAGAGATTTCCACTCTCAGTCCCCTTTCCAGCACTTTAAAAGGCTTGTCTCATGTTTTCTGGGTCACATAGTTTCAAATGAGGATTCTGAGGAGGTTCTTGTCTATGTTGTTTTGTATATGATGTGTCTTTTTTCCTCTCTGTGATGTCTCCCCCCTTTCACGTTTGATTGTTTTGTTTTATTTACCACTGGTTTCAGAAATTTGATTATGATGTAAACTGGTGTGGTTTACTTTTCATTTATTCTGCTTGGGGATAAAAATTTGAAAAAAAAAAAGCAACTTAGACATTAAGTTTAAAAATATATCCACTCCCTCCTGGGCTTCTATTACATACATGTTACTACTCTTGATATTGTACTACAGGTTGCTAATAAATTAGCTAGTAATTCTTTTTTTCAATCTTTTTTTTTCCTCCATGTACTTCATTTTGGATAATTTATATTATGATTTCAGGTTCACTGATTTTTCTTCTAAAGTCTCTAATCTGCTGTTAATCCCATACATTTATTTTGTTTCATTTTAGATATTTTTCACCTCTAGAAATTTTATTTAATTCTTATTTACAGCTTCTATTTCTCTCATTATTATCATGTTTTCCTTTAAACCTTTAGCATAATTTTGATGGCTCTTTTAATGTCCTTGCATGATTATTCTATCACTCTGTCATTTGTGAGTGTTTTTATTTAATGAGTTTTCTCCTGATTCTGGTCTTATTTTTCTGCTCCCCTCCAAACTATTTTTGATTGGATGATAGACATAGTGAATTTTGTGTTGTTGAGTACTAGATTTTGTGGTGTTCTTTCAGAAAGTGTTAGACTTTATCCTACCAGTTATGTTAAGATTAGCCTGAGCCTTTTGAAGGTGGTTTTTAAGCTTTATTAGGGTAGAATAATTTTATTCTGGGCTATTTTAGTTCTGCTAAGACACGGTTCCTTCTGGGTTTCTAATATGTCTTTCGTAAGACCTCTATATTCTGCTAGTTAGAATTCAAACATTGCCAGCATTGTGAGAGCTCTAGAAATTACTGAGCTAGGATCACTTGTCAAAACTCCAAACTGTGCACTTAAAATGGGTAATTTTTATTGTATTTATTTGTTTCTTAGTAAGGGTGATGACATAATAAGAATGGTAAACAATCCACGGCCTCTAAAAAAATCCTTAATTGAAGAGATAATTTGAAGAAAAATAATGGTGAAACACGAAAGAGAAAGAGAAAAAGATGATTATAGAAATTCAGAAATAGGAAATTTAGGGAAGGAACATTGATTTGTTAAAAATAATGTGACAAATTTATAACAATAGGCTGGGTTTTTCTGAAAAAGGACAAAAGGTACATGTTATTACATAACCCATAAGACAAATGCTAAGATTCCCTCCAGGTCTTAGAAAATTTCAGCACAAACTCCTTCACCTATAACAATGTTGAAGGAGAGTACAAATATAGCGTGGTACCCTGAAACTCTGCAAAATGCTAGTGGAACTCCTGGATGAACAAAGCGAAGTTCAAAAGTTAATGTTATTCTTGCTGATTTTTTTCATTTTCTAAGACTCGATAATTCATGCACAGTTTATATGGAAACATTTTACAAACAAGGATGTACAGAGAAAAATTCCCACACTATAGGGAAATATGCACGTGCCAACAGTAAAATAGTCGTGGTGGGTAACAAAATGATGGTGAATACCATTTGTAGGCATACATAAACAAACATTTCTATACTTCTAAACTTCAGATTTCTAATCTTCACAACGAAACAGAAAAGTCAATATTATCATCCCATTTTAGAGGAGAGAAAAGTGAAGCTGAGAAAAGAGTACAAACCAAAACCGAGAGAAGGAGGCACAGTTGCGAGTGATCTCTTAGCCGGTGAGTACTGCGATCAAGGTTAAACTCCTTAGCCTTGACTGCCTTTCCTCAACTGGTCTGCCAGCTTAAAGCTGATGCTTTCCAGGAACTTACATCAGAAGTCTCTGGCAGAGTTAATCACTCTCATCTGTGGCCCCAAAATATTTTGAGCACGGTCTTATTAGTAAACTTTTACTACTCGTATGCCTTAGTCTTTTTAATAGACGCAGCTCCTTAGAGGTAGGTATTAGGTCTCCGTCTTCATTACTTTCACAGCAGGTAGCAGTGTCTGGTACATCTTTAGTGGACAATAAATGATGTTTTAGGTAATGAAAACCCAAAAATATATAAAAGTGAACATTGAGGAAGGGAAGAGGCAGATTTGTTTATAATATACAAAATGATATTAAAGAAGAGAGTATTAAAAACTATGAGTAAAAACTATGCATTATGCCAACCACCATAGTTCTCGAAACATACTTACAGTCAATAAAGATTTGCTGAATTAGTGGATAACAGCACAGTATTCTTTAATCTTAAAGTAAATATTGCTTTATAACTCAGGAGCTGCCAAATAAGGACTTGAAAACCCAACAATTTGAAAATCACTGCATTTGGAGAGATTGACTAAAATATCAAGTTGACACCTTCATATTTGAACAACCCTGAAGTATCTGTTGCATTTCAAGAAGATATTTAAAACAACAAGGTCACTTAGAGGCAAGGTCTCTCATTTCATGCCTAAGAGTGATTAAGTCCCTAGGGATTAAATTATTCATATAAGAATGCATCAGTTTGAGTTCCGCTTCCAACATGATTAAGTAACGGGTTTTGGACTAGCCCTCTATTTGTAAACTGACAGAGAAATGGAAAAATATACGAAATAAGAGTTTTCAGGTTGGATCACAAAACGGTTGTGAACTTTGGTTCCTGACGAAGAAAAACAAACAAGAGGAGTCCCATAATCATCCAGTTCTTAGCTAAGGGACAAGTCTCCAACTATAGGAAGAGTGCTGTGGCCAGGTAGACATAACAGTCCTGCTGTGCTCAGGAGCTCGAGATCAGAGTAGGGGCCAGATGAAGCAGGTAGAATCTTTAGGGAGGACTACTTGTGAAAGATTTAACTGTGCAGAGAGTCACAGAAGTCCAAATAGAAGTCTCCTGTGCATCGATGTCTGAGGCCTGGATTGTATACGAGCTGGGGAAATCTCCTGAGGGTTACCAGATCTCAGAAGTTGAGACTCGAATGAAGATACTAGAGGCTGAGTGGTTCTAAGATACCAGTGGCACCGAAGCTCTAGTCTTGCCAGAGTGGAGATAGAATGCTGACTCCTTAGTAGCAGACCTGGCATCCAACTGAGATACCAGAGAGACTGCCTTAGAAATAAGGACCACATGTTAGAGGAAGACGTGCACAAAACCTACATTAGCAAAGCGTAAAGCCCTAACGAATTCTACAGGCAGGAAGTTTCGAGATTGAGTCCTACTGAATTGGAGAAGTTTGAGAAAAAAATTTTAACTTTCCCCCAGATTCACATGAACAAAGTTTAAAACCAAGCTAACACAAATTTGGAATGATCGGTCAATAATTTGAAACGTTCGGTGAAGTAAGAGTCAAAACTCTCCAGTGGAAGACAGCGCAATGCTGGATCTCAAAAACAGATGATCTGTAGCTTTCAGCATTAAGTAAAAATCATGACACATGAAGGCAAAGAGCAAGAGCAAGCTTGAGAATTTCAGCCTTGATTCACCCAGTCTTACTGGGTGCACTCGGGAATGTCCTGAAGGTGTTACTGTTAATTACACCCAGAGAGCGAGCAGGCTCATAGGCAACATCTCTCCAAAAGCGAGGAGGAACCAAGAAGGGGACAAGCTCCCTAAAAATGGCAAAAAGAAGAGTCTTGAAGGAGCTTCAGGGTTTCACTGTGAGTACTTGAACACTAGGGAAATTTGCCCCTTTATCTAGGAATACTTGTTCTGAGCAGCCATTTCAAGCACTTAGGATTTTGTACCTTTCTCCAAGAATAAAATTAGCTGACCTCATCTGATCACATGAGTTCTTGAGAAGTAGAGATCTTTCTTTAGCTGCTAGCAGAAGGGTAAGACAGGCAGATTCGAAGCATAATGTGCACTCGCTGGCTTGAAGATGGATGAGGCCACAAGCAAGGACTGGAAGTGACTCTAAGAGATGAGAGTGACGCCTGGTCCATAGCCAGCAAGGAAAGGGGGCCTTCGGTCCTACAGCAACAAGGAACTGAATTCTGCCAATAACCTGAATGGTCTGGGGACTGGATTCTTCTCCAGAGCCTCCAGATAAAAGCCTTGTCTTGCTGATACCTCGATTTTTGTTCGGGGAAGACATGAAAAAGAGAACCCAGTTGAGACACCTGGACTTCTGATCTACAGAACTGTAATAGTAAGTGGGTGTTGTTTAAAGTTGAACACTTTAAATCCATTCAATGTTTGTGATAATTTGTTACACAGGAACAGAAAACTAATACAGAGAATCCAGCAGATTTAAGTGCAGGAAGGTGATGATTACATTTAGCTTTAAAAATTTTTTTCCACGTCTTATGAGATATAATTGACATACCACACTGTGTAAGTTTAAGGCATGTAATGTGATGATTTAATACATGTATATATTGTGAAATGATTGCCACAATAAGGTTAGTTAACACATCCTTCACATAATTACCATTTTGTTGTTGTGGTGGTGGTGGTGGTGGTAAGAACAGTAAGATCTCTTAGCAAATTCCAAGTACACGGTACAGTATAGTTAAGTATAGTCACCATGCTGTACCTTAGATACAGAGTATTAAGTTTTGATTCTATAAAAAACCCCTTGAAACTTTAATGCAAGAGTGAAGGGAGGTGAGAATTGAGAAAAATCTCAAAGTTGCAGGTGAAACAAAATATCAAACTAAGCTTAGATTAACTGAGTTTACATTGAGTTGATTGAATTATTATTTCACCACTGCACAGAATGGAGCTTGAAATAGACACTGAATGGAGTTGAGAAAAATAAAGAAAAAGATTCCTTACCTGGTTAATTCGTGACAAGCCCTCTTCACATTATACTGGTAGAATAGCAGCTATTATTAACATTAATGGTTAAGCAAAATATAAAATCAATGCTTTTATATCAAAAGGAGATTTAAAAGTTCTTTTCTGCTAGTTGTATGTGAAATGTCTCACATTTTTATTTTTTGGCTATATCACTTTGGGTGATGAAGAAAGAAAAACAGGAATCAATCTGTTTATAGGGACTTTTTTTAAAAAGATTTTATTTATTCATTTGAGAGAGAGAGCATGAACCAGGGTGGGGGGGAGAGGGAGAAGACTCCCCACTGACCAGGGAGCCTGACATGGGGCTCCATCCCAGGACCGTGAGATTGTTACTTGAACTGAAGGCACACATTTAACCATCTGAGCCACCCAGGTGCCCTATAGGGATTTGTCATGATTATCTCACCCATGGCAAAAGCGAAATAAGAATCATAATGGGTATATTTAGGCTTAAACATTGACTTTCAAATATGGCTTAAAGTGTCTACTGATCCATACTGTTCAGTAGAACTTACCCAGGTACACCTTTTTATTCCCAAGTGAACGATGTCTGTGAGTTCAGAGAGAATTGCTACTTAGGTATAAAAAGCACTTGCTGACAGGGAGGGATCTTGAGGGAGAAGAGAGAGTGTGCTTTTCCTTTGCTCCTAAAATCACGCTGATCTAGTTGTTGGCTTGGGAAGGGAGCCGAGGAGGTGGAGGGTTCAAGGCTCTGGGTGGTGTCTGAACCAAGCACAGGCGGGGCTGGCAACGCTCTCGTCCGCGGCACCCAGCGCAAGTCCGTTTAGGGCAGAAGAGTAAAACCTGTAGGAGCGCATCACGGAAGCTGCAATAGAGCCATCCTTTACCCCTCCGGCATACGGGACGTTTTAGGAGTCCTCTACCTCCTTGTTAAGCATTGGTTTCTTTCCGGGTTAAAATAGAGGGAATATAGTAAATACTCTCTAGCATCCGTTTCAGTTTCAGCAATCCACAAGGCAGGTTTCGAGGGCCATTTGGGTTCTCTGAAGCACATTTTTTGTCAACGTTGCTTATTTCATTTGCCATCTTCAAACTTCAAGATGAGTATCTTCGGGTGTATTTTACGTTTCCAATTAGGCAAACGCTGAGACCCCGAGGGCGCAGTGTTGAACAAAACTGAATTCTGCCCCTTGGAGGCAGATCGGCTCCATTTTCCCCTCATAGTCCCCAAAAGAATTAGAATTTATCCAATAGTATAGCTGTTGACAGTGCTCTCAAAAAGCTGTTTGCATATAGTAAAGTGGATATTTAATAAGATGCTTGAATTCCAAGTTGCGTTATTAGCTGAGTGTTCCCTTAAGATTTAAACTTCCAGGGCACCTGGGTGGCTCAGTCGTTAGGCGTCTGCCTTTGGCTCAGGTCATGGTCCCAGGGTCCTGGGATCGAGCCCCGCATCGGGCTCCCTACTCTGCAGGAGGCCTGCTTCTCCCTCTCCCACTCCCCCCTGCTGTGTTCCCTCTCTCGCTGTGTCTCTCTCTGTCAAATAAATAAATAAAATCTTTAAAAAAAAAAAAAGATTTAAACTTCAAAATTACCAATGTTTATTTGGCACAAGGAAACATTCTAGTAGATGGACATCATGATTCTCTTTTCCTCTTTTACTCTCATAAATATGTAAGTAAGAAGTACTTTTATCTTGGAAAGGCTGAAAGCATAATGGATAGAGATTATTTGTTTCTTTGCATCATTAGGTCCATTTCTATACTGCTGTGAATCGGGAAGCAACTGCACCATCAACATCCAGAGAGTAGGTTATCCAGTTGAGGCCATCAGTTGCCCCAGTGCCAAGTCTATTATTGTTGTTGTTCGCTTTTTTTCTCCCCTATTAACAGCATTGAGCTTAATTCTACAATTATCCCGTGTGAGAAACTCTCACTGAAGTCGATGGATATCTCAGAAGAAATTTGATTACAAGATTTGGTCCATTGAGTAAATGAATGAAATTTGGCTTTTATTAATTTGGAATTTCTCAATTAGGATCTCAACTTCCAAGCAATTTATAGATATGTTTCTAATTGTGCTTATTTGTACTCAAAATGACAAGGAAAAGAGATTTTTTCCCCTTCCTATGGAAAGTATCTTCCTGAGATGGAAAAAAAAAAAAAAGTTTTCTGAAATGTTAATTGGAACTAAATTCTTAGACAAGAAAAAGGAATAAAATGACATTATTTCTTCCATTTCACATTAGTAAAATATAAAACACTATACACCTGCAAAAACTGTTCTGTTTCAGATGAAGCTTGTGATTATATTTTTCAGGTTTGGTTTGAAAAGCTAAGACATCTGTTGATCCAGTGCATACAGAAAAACTCTCATGTCTCCTTATCTCTGAAGATTTCAAAGGCTTTCATTCTGGTTTAAATCCTTTGAAGAAGCAGTAATCAAAGACAAAAATTATCAGAGGTACATTTTTGTTTCCCAAACAATGAAAATAACAACACTCACCCTGCTTGGATTTCAGGCAGTAGCATAAAATTTCAAAATTGGAGATTTGCCATTTGAATCAAAAAGTGATATGGATAAATAGAGGCAAAAAAGCAAACTAAGAGAGCATTTTCTCTATTTCACATTATTGCATAAATTTAAATTCAATATGTGAATAATTTAAAAAATACCATGATGCACAACATCAAACAGCATACACTAGCACAATGTGACAGAATGCATCTGGCTGGCGTGTGAGCTCAGATAAAAAAAATTCGTTTGAGCATTAAGTTTTTTATTTTATGTATTTTGCAAATTGAAAGATTAAAATAAGAACAGTGAGAATCCCAAGGATGATAATCAAGTGAACTGCACCACACAAACAAAGCAAAAACATCCATAAAAAAGCCATGCTTGGGGCACCTGGGTGGCTCAGTCGCTAAGTGTCTGCCTTCGGCTCAGGTCATGATCCCAGGGTCCTGGGATCGAGCCCCGCATAGGGCTCCCTGCTCGGGGGGAAGCCTGCTTCTCCCTCTCCCACTCCCCCCTGCTTGTGTTCCCTCTCTCACTGTGTCTCTCTCTGTCAAATAAATAAATAAAATCTTTAAAAAGCAAAAAAAAGGCCATGTTTGGAGGACTGGAGTTAACGGGGGGAGCATCAGTCTGTCCTGCCCTTCATCAGCTTCAGAAATGTGATTGGACTTTCAGCACACGTAAATCCATGTATTAAGGAGCTGCATTATAACTCATTCTATCACCCTCTTTTCAAAGAGAATGATATAAAAATAATATCTATTGCCTTTTTGACCCTGTTTAGTTAAGAGTAAAGATTTTGAGCTCTGACCTCCTTCTGCATTAGGAAAATTGAAAGCAGGCCTTCAGGATAGATGGCTGATGTGGTAGCTCCACCTGGGGTGGAAGGGGTACCATCTTGTATCAGAGAGAAGACAACAGAGTTGGCATCATCTGCTCTGAGCTCAATAAGAACAATTAGAGGACAACCATGTCTCTTCTCATTATTGCTCTCTTCCCCAACAAAGAGGGAGTGGGGTTTCATATTATATTTGAGTTGTCAAAACGACCTTTGGATTGGAGTTACGTTTTAGACATTGAAGTTGCAGATAGAGATGTTTCTGGAGTCCAGGGAAAGGTGCAGCATCAAAAGAAGAAGGAGTGTTGAAGGCTCCCCGTTAATAAGGGGAGGTAGATGAACCCAGGCCAGAGTCAGGCCTCATCGGCTGTAGACCAGTGATTCTGAACCTTGGCTCTAATCATTTAATTACCTGAGGAATTTTATAAATCTTAGCTCCCAGGCTGCATCTCAGACCAATTAAATCAGACTTGCTGGAGGTAGGACACAGGCATCAGTATTTTTAAGACTTGATAAAGTTAAGCAACTAGATAAGGAGGAAAATCAAGAGTCAAAGGAAAAGAGTAATTGGAGAACCATTAGTGGGGTGAAATGCCACTGAAAGGCTAAGTAAGGAGAGGACTGAAAATGACCTCTGAATCTAAGAACACGGATGTCATTGGTGATTGTATTAGCCAGGGTTCTCCTGAGAAACAGAAACAATAGAATATATAGTCACATTATATACACACAAACACATATATATAATATCCTATTGTATATATCATATGCATGTATATCGTATATATACACACACTATATATAATATATAAAGTATATGTGTATATGTATGATATATAGTATATATACATACTATATATAATATATACTGTATACTAGTATAATTACTATCTATCAGTAGAATATAGTATATATTATATATTATGATATACATGATAAATATGATATGTATCAGTAGAAACAATAAGGGATATAATGAGAGAATTTATTTATTTGTTTATTTTTAATGATTTTATTTATTTGACAGAGAGAGAGAGAGAACGCACAAGCAGGGGGAACGGCAGGCAGAGGGAGAGGGAGAAGCAGGCTCCCCACCGAGCAGGGAGCCCGACGACGTGGGGCTGGATTCCAGGAGCCCGGGATCATGACCTGAACCGAAGGCAGATGCTTAACCGTTGGCGCCACCCAGCGCCCCGAGAGAATTTATTTTAAGGAACTGGCTCACATAGTTGTGGAAGCTGGCAAGTGCACAATCTGCAGGTAGGGTGGCAGGCTGGTGATGAAGGGAAGAGCTGATGCAGCCTGAGTCTGAAAGTGGTTTGGAGAAAATTTCCTCTTCCTCTGGGGAGGTCAGTCCTTTTTCTCTTAAGATCATCAACTGATTGAATGAGGCCCTCCCACATTTTGTAGAGTAATCTGTTTTATGTAAAGTCTACTGATTTAAATGTTAACTTCCTCTAAAACATACCTTCCCGGAAACATCTAGAGTGATGTTTGACCAAGCATTTGGATACCATGGCTTAGCCAAGTTGACACACAAAATTAATCATCATAGTGACCTTAGCAAGAACTGTTTTTTTTGTTTTTTAAGATTTTATTTATTTGACAGAGAGAGACAGTGAGAGAGGGAACACAAGCAGAGGGAGTGGGAGAGGGAGAAGCAGGCTTCCCGCCAAGCAGGGAGCCCGATGTGGGGCTCGATCCCAGGACCCTGGGATCATGACCTGAGCTGAAGGCAGACGCTTAACGACTGAGCCACCCAAGTGCCCCAGCATGAACTGTTTTGATTTATTGAGAAGTGTGTGCTAAGTCATAAATATAGACCCTAATTAAAGATGCTCCTTTCAAGACACTTGGTTTCTGAATACAGATTGGAACCAAGGACATTCAGGACATCTGCCTTAAATGGCATAGGGCAGTGGTTCCTAAGTTTGTTTGCACACTAGAATCACCTGAAGATCTTTTGAAAATTCCAAAATCCAGGCCACATGCCAGACCAATTAAATCTTTGGGGCATGGGTAGTTTGTGATGTTCCCCAAGTGGATCCAGTGAACACACAAGTTTATGACTTAGGTGGGCATTTCATATTACAGCACTTAACAAAGAACTTTCAATAACATGTAATAAAATCACCTTGAAAACATTTTTGATAGAAGGGTTAAATTTATAAGTGTTGTGAAGAGAGCTGACAGTCAACCAAATTTCTGTATGGACCAAAGAGTATAATATAAACAATCAGATCTACTGATTTCAAAATGACTTGAAAACTTAATGCACATTAAACGTCAGTTATGTTTTATACAAATATTATTTTGATATTTTGGTTTTTGTCTGGTAAAATGTATTAGAAAATACATCTTTGAACTAAATTCTGATTTTAAATGTTTTATTTGAGATTTAAAGCAGTTTGTCAAGTAAAGAGTGCTCATTAAAGTATTATCAATTTTAGTTTCTGTATCACTTTTTAAAAGAACTCCTGAAGTATAGGTCAAAGGTAGGATTCATCTCTTAGATTATAGAGTTTTGAAACTAAATATAAAGGTGATCCATTATATTGAAGCTGTGCTTTTTAAAAAATAAATAAATAAAACTGCTTACCCAATGTATGATTTTTAAAAAATATTTTGCGCCATCCTCTTTTACTCGATCCAGCAATTACCAAGTGTAAGGTATCACTTAGCCCTGCTGCTCTCTTCTAGACTACAGGGGACACTTGGTCAAATTTACGTGTATTTAAACATTTACATATTGTCATTCTTTCAGCTTCAAGCTATATGAAAGGCTTCTTTCAGAATAAAAAGGAATAAAGATTAAAGTGAAGGGAAAGAGAAATTTAATCTAAAAAACTCAGAAATATATTTTTGATTTGGTCTTATTTTAATTATTTTTTGATTTGTTACCTTTATTGTAAACCAGGGATCCATTAATGTGTGGATCTGTTTCTAGGCTCCCAATTCTATTCCATTTGGCTTATTTGACTTATCTTTGCACCAATACCCACCTACTAATGGCTTTGTAATGCATGAACTTGGCTAGGCTAAACTGTTTCCCAGAATCCCCTTTCCTGTGTGTTTTAGGCTAGCATGGGCCACAAGAGACATTTGGGAGTAAGATATGAAGGGTGGAATTGAAGTAGAAACTGTCTGCTTTCATATGCGTAGAAGGTCAGGACAGGATTGCCAGGGATTTTTGTAGCTCTGGTTCACCTTGGTGTGGGGCAGTAACCAAGAATGCAATTTTCCCACTTCCTCTGGATCATCTTCAGTCGTTCTGGGATCACAGGTGGGTTTGGGTCTGTGATGAAGGGTTCCAGCTTCTTCTTCTGAATGACTCCTACTTTATCAAGGTTGGAAGCAGTGTGAACTGACACAGATTTCATTCTGTCCTTGTTGGGCTCCAGCTCATGCTAATGGGTTCAGCTTTACCTCGCTCTACCTCACTTTACATCACTTTTCCCTTCCAATTATCTCCCCTGCAGACTTCAGGTTCTAGCATCAGATGCAGAGACAACAGCAGAGGCTTAACCGGGTCCCACAATTGTGTAAATTGAAATCTCTGTACCAAATACACACAGGTGCACACACCCACATCTACCTCTGTATATATCTTTATCTTAGGGCTTCTGCTTCTCTGACTGAACCCTAACATGGTCTTAATCCAGTGTAGTGAATTTTCCTTAGTTTTCTCAAGAATGACTCAGCTCTTTTGGCCTTCAGCATTTTTACACATATTTAGAATCATTTTGTCAACTTTCACACACACATACACATCTGCTGGAATTTTGATTGAGATTGCACAAATCTATGTATTAGTGTAGAGAGAACCAAGATCTTTCCATATTGGGTTTTCTGGACTTGTGCTTCTCACACTTTAAGCTATGCGTACACAAGTCCACAATATGTTCTTGTTAAAATACAATTTCTGATTCAGTAAGTCTGGGATGGAGCCCAAGATGCTGATTTTCTTATAAGCTTCTAGATAATGCTGATGCTGCTGGGCAGTTGGACATACTTTGGGTAGCAAGGGTTTAGACAGAGCATCTCTCTCCATTTAATTTCTCTAATAATATTTATGGTTTCCTGTATAAAGGTCTTGCACATATATTGTTCCTAGGTGTTTGAAAGTTTATAAATTATATCTATATTTTAAATTTTTATATTCCATTTGTTGTTGATTTATAGCAATGCAATTGATTTTTTATATGACTTTGTCTTGCTAAACTCACTTATTAATTCTAATAATTTATCTCTATAATCTTTTGGATTTTCTACAAATATAATCATCATATTAAAATGACAATTTTATGTCTTCCTCTCTACACCACTTATGTTTTATTTCTTTTTCTGGCTTGACTTTCCTGATGGAAATCTCTAGGACAGTGTTGAATATCACTGAATGGTGATAGCAGGCATTTTTATTTTGTCTCCAACATCCCAATTTCAAAGGGAAGTCTTGTCATATTTGATTATTAGTGTGGTGGCTCTAGGATCTTTGTATGTATATTTTATCAGACTAAGAAAATTTCTTTCGATTCTCACGAATTTTTAACATAAATGATTATTTAATTTCATCAATGTATTTCTGCATTTATCAAGAGGGTCTAATTATTTTCTTCCTTATTCTGTTCATGTCATGATACTTATCAATTGAGTTTTGAATGTTAAATCAACATCGCAATCCAGGAATGAACTCAACTTAGTCACGACATATTATCCTTTCTATATATTGTTTAGCAGCTTTGCTTGTACGTTACTGATTTTCCTGTAATTCTGCCTACTTATACTGTCCTCAGGTTTTGTGATCAAGATTGTACTAGCCTCATATAAAATTGGGAATTCCTGCTCTGCAGACTTCTTTTCTATCCTATGGAAAATGTTTTGTTTAACTGATATCATTTCTTCATTAAATATTTTATAGTATTCAAAATGAAGCCATATGGGCCTATAATTTTCTTGGGAAAAGATGTTTACATACAGATATGATATTTCATATCTTTAATATATTTTTGCTACTCTTGGTAAATTATGTTTTTCCACGAATTTGTACATTTCAACCATATTTTCAATTTTGCTAGCATAAAGTTGTTCATATTTCTTTATTTTTCTTGTATTGCTTATTTTTATTGCCCCTTATAACCTTTTATTCATTTCTAATACACGCATTTAAAGCTGTCAGTGCTCCTCTAAACTTTAGCTGCACCATTTAAGATTTGATATGTTGTTTGCATTTTCTAATTTACATTGTGATTTCCTTATTGAATGAATACAGTTTGTTATAAGAATATTTATTAGTTTCTAAACATATGGGATATTCTAGTTTCTTTTTGTTAAAAATAGATTTGTAGATTAAATCTACTGTAGTCAGAGAACAAATTGGATATTTGCTGAGATTTGCTTTACTGCCAGAGTCTGATTAATTTTTTAAAATGTTCCATATGCCTGGAAAGAGTGTATTATCTGCAGATGTGGATGCAAGGTTCTATAGGTATACATTTGGTGAGGTTTACTGATCTCATTGTTTAAACTTTCCAGATTCTTACTGATATGTGCCTGCTTGTTAAAATCAGTTACTGAGAGAATTTTGTTAAAAATCTCTCCAAATGTTGGTTTTTCAATTTCGCATTGTATTCTATTAATTTTGGTTTTGAGGCTGTTTCTAGATTCGTAAAAAATATCTTCCTAGTGATTTACATATTTTGTCATTACAAAGTGCCTCTCTCTATTACCAATTTTTAGAATTAATATTGACATATTTATAATAATTACAAATATTGCCTGATATTAACATGGCTCCTCCAGCTTTCATTTGAATTCCATATTATATATCTTTCCATCTTTTGTTTTTAGACTCTTTTGTTTCTGTTGTGTTTCAGTAAGTAGCATATAGTTGGGTTTTAGTTTCGATCTACTATGATTCTTTATCTTTAATTGGAGGGTTTAGATCATATATATTTAATCTAATTCCTGATATAATTGAGTTTAAATAATCATACTCAGTGATCTCTATTTTTTCATTCATGCCATGTTTTTCTTCTTTCTTGCTTCCTTTGGACAAATTTTGTTTTATTACTCCATTCACCATCCTTTCCCCATTTGATCAGAAGTTATGTATTCTTTTCCTATTTTTGTAGTGGTTTTCTTAGAAATTACAGCATAAGATTTTTTTTTATAATAAAGCCTAAAATTATTTGTCATTGTCTCCTATTCTTAGGTAATGCAAGAACTTCAGAACACCTTAAATTTATTTGTCCACCTCTAACTTATATGCTATTGTTATCATTTACTATATTTTTATGTTTTAAACCCGATTAGACATTATTAATATTAATTAATTAATACACCAATCAAATTAGATTTACCCAAAATTTACACTTTTATCCTCTTTATTTTTTTTCACTTTTATTCTCTCTAAAATGTATTTTTAAAATTTTTATTTCTTCATCATTAGAAAAAGGAGGAAGAAAACAATAAAAGAAAGAGGAAGAGGAGGCAAAAAGAAAGCTTTCTAATGCATTCAGTTGTCTTCTGGATAAGAAGTTGATCACATTGGGGGTGCTGGGTAGCTCATTTGGTTAAGCTTCTGACTCTTGATTTCAGCTTAGGTCATGATTTCGGGGTCATGGGATGAGCCCCGCATCTGGCTCTGCACTGAGTGTGGAATCTGCTTGAGATTCTTCCTCTCCCTCCCCCTCTGCCTCACCCCCCCCACCACAACCACCAAAATAAAAAGACAAAGTAGTTGATCACATTGAATAGGCTAATTTTGGAGAGTCAGGGCTGGTGTAAAAGAAAAAAAAATCAATGAATCTCAATCTTCTTGCTCACTCTTGAAAAAATGTATAATCCCCTTTTTTTTTCCATTGAGAAATTAATTCACTATTTAATTGTGGCTCATTTTCAGGTTATCTTCTTTCCTATTGTTTAACTTTTTTTCTCTTTGGCATTATATTTTGGAAGTTTTGTTACCATGTATAATAGGTGTAGATGTCTTTTGTTGTATCCTAATTTGTACTGGTAGAGTTTCTTGAATTTGTGGCTTGAAGTCCCTCACTATTTTTTTGAAAGTTCTTATTCATTATCTTATAAATATTGCTTTTGCATTATTCTTTTTCTTTTTGTGCTTCATTAACATGTAGGTTATACCTTCTTCATTGTAGTTTTCAGTCTCTTACTCTATTGTTTGTATTTTCTATCCTTTTGTCTCTGTCCTATCTACTGAATACTTTTTTTGACTTATCTTTCAATCTATAAATTTTCTCTTGATTATTGTCTAATAGGCTGTTAAACTCATCCACCATGGTTTTTTTTTTAGTTATTTTAAAATTTAGTCCTAGAATTTCTTTTTTTATTGTTTTCAGGCCTCTGCCAAAATTCTCAATCTTCCTTTTTGTTTTCTTGTACACTAAAATGATGGTGATTTTAAAGCTTATATCTGATTACTTCACTATTGGGACATTCTATAGGGCTATTCTTACTATTTCCTGTTTCTACTAGTTTTAAATTATAATGCTTAGCTTCTTTGTGTGCCTTGTTTCTTTTTAAATTCTGATATATACCTTGTATTTGCAAAAATTACATGTAGAAATACTCAGGCCCAGGAGAGTCCTCCCGAGATCATTTATGTTTGATTCGGTAAAGGACATGTGACAACTAGCTATCTGGGTCACTTTAAGGCAATTTCTTGAACTGAAATAATTTGAAGTTTAACCACATTTCCCATGAAAGCTTATCTTTTTTGGTTCATCTCTGATACTAAAGAGAAGTCTTTTGGAATTCCCAACTCAATATGATTAGGGTTTATTTGGTCTCCATTTTTGACAGCTTCTGGACTCCAAACCCTGCCTCTCAGCTACACAAACTTTCACAGTTATTGCTCAGTTTCCCATTCTCAAAACAGCCTCTCTCCAATTGACCATATTCCCTCGGGATAAATGTTACCCTAAATGCCAGTGTCACCCTCTCTCTCAGGCCGCTGTCCTTCCATTGGCTCTCAATTGCTTTTTCTTCACTATCTTATAGCTTCTCTGATGCTTTCAAGTAAATTAAAAAATTATTTTTTTCCAGACAAATTTAATGAAACATGTTCTGAATTACCTCATAGCCATTAACAGAGACACAATTTCTCTCATATTCTTCTCTTTAAATTGTCCTTGAAGTAGATTTGCAAACTCATTTCTACCCCAGACTCCTTTATATATATATATATATATATACACACACACACACACACACATATATATGTAAATCTTTTCTTCTCTAGAGAACTGATATTGAAATATTAAAAAATTATAATTATGATTTTTAAAAAATTAAATCCCTTAAGCATAAAGTAGGAAGGCTTAATTTGAACAGAAAAGGAATAGAGTAAATAAATGTAATTACCTGAATGGACAACTGCCCTTTTTTGCAGCCCAACATCCACATGCTTTTCTTAGTTGGGGGAAGCCCCTCTCTGTGTGTTTTGTTGAAAGGAAAAATGCCTCCTTACATCTCTCCCAGTGAAAGCCAAAGAGCGAGCTCCAGTCTCTTTTTACCTATTGGGAGCCAGGGCAAAAGTGACCCAGGGTCAGGTAATCAAACTCTCCTTTTTGGGACTTCAGCTTTTAGGAGAATGGCAAGACTAAGGATAACTGAGAAATTACTCACAGTGAAGACTGCAGCCCGGAAGGAGAAGATACATACGATATTGAGCAATAGTGTCTGCGTGAATGTCCAGTCACAGTGTCCAGAATTCCAGATGCCTGAAATATTATCCTAGTTTGGTTGATTGCCTTCCAAACTTCTCTTTCCTGCATTTTTGCAGAGCCTGGCTATTCAAATTTCTACTGGATATGCTTCCAATAAATTGCTTTTCTCTTTAAATTAGCCAGCATTAATTCTGTTGCTTGGGAATTGGTTAAGTCGGGATCAGTTAACAAAATTTCTATGGAAGGATATAAAATAACTCAGTATTTCTTATAATGAATATATTTAATTTGCTAAGATGTATGTAATCTAAATTACATGCACATATTTCAATAATAATTCTATTCTTCTGATTTAAAGGAAATACATGACTACTTCAGAAGCTGTTATGCATATATTTTTTAAAAAGATTCTTATTTATGGATTTTAACAAATTAAAATTGAGTTAGAAGATACACAATCAATCACTGAAATAATTTCCTTAGTGATGTGGCTTATTAACAATTGAAGATATAGATTCAAGAGAAGCTATTAAGATACATTAAGTTCCATTTCTTTAAATTTATTGCAAAATTCCATTTTACATATGTCATTGTATTAAATTCAAGCTTCAGGATTTGAAGTTTAGCTGATTGCAAGTTGCTGAAGAAGAGCTAGGATGCTACCCTAGATCAGTTTGATAATACAGAAAGACTGATCTAAATTAAAGGCTGAAAATGAGATCCTATTTAGTTTAAAAGCAAGGTGGTCAATAGGAATTACATTTTCCATGCAAACAACTGAAATAATGAAAGATGATAGAAGAAAGGAGATCAGTTGAGCCAATGATATTAATAAGAATCCAGATATTAATAAAAATCTAGAACTGATATAAAAGGGATTCTGTGGGGAAGGGAAGTATCCCTTATAGGATAGGAGTGAGGTAAGACCAGAAAGAAAAGAACAGTACCACAATCTTGGGAATATAATTAACATCAGCTCTCTCACAATTTTCCCCCTCCAGGAAGGGACTGGGCTACATTCAGATTCACAGAAGTGGTTTTTGAAATAGGAACAAACAAACAAAAAAAGAAGTTCGAACTATGTAATTTGAGGCAAGTGGAGGAAAGGGAGGGGCACATAAGGTAAGGATCCTGGGATTTAGCACACCTTGTTGGAATGAAGTATCACACTATGCTGTGCTCCTAAGGACTATGGCAGGGCACTGGTGGTGAACATTATCTGCCTTGGAGGCATTTCTCCAGTAGCCCCTGTAATCTATGGTAATCTCTGCCCTTGAGCCAATGAGCACAATAGAAGGTCCCCTACTCTGATCTCTATCTCGTTTTATTGATGTTTCTGTGTGAGAAGAGATAGTAGGGAAGGAGCAAACAACCTTTGAAAAAAAGCACCATCTGCGACTTCCTATTTGGTCCCTACGAAGTCTTGGGGCAAAGCAATTGAAACAAAGAAAATTAGTTAAGCTTCACTAGGGCTTTTAACTTCAATCATAGCAGGTAAGATGTTGGACACCTTCTAAACACTCACTGAGTGGTAGCTATTTTTATTGGGTAAGTTGTGTGGGACTTTCTCCTCCTACAGCCGATCCTGAGCCATGCCAATTAGTCTGCATCTAACCCTCTAACCATTTCAGAGTGATAAGACTGACAAGCTTAGATGAGCTTTATCTACATAAGTTCCTGAAACAACAGAAATTAATGCAGAACCCATTATCAGAAATCATAGTATAGCTGGTACACAGCTCTGATCATTGCAAATGAGGTTTCAACTAGACCCAAGAGCACTTTAAGTTCTTTTGAAGTGTTTTCCAAATCGGAAAATCTTTCTCTTAAAAGCTTTTCTGAAAATTAACATGGATCTTGACCAAGGATGATTGGTCCCTTCCCAAGGAAGTGTTATCCTCATTAAGTTATGCTGAGTAGTCTGGCACATGCTATATACTCCTTTCAAATGTTTTCCTAATTGAAATTAACTTCAAGTCATCAAATGTTTATTTTAACCAATACCTTCATATGAAAGTATGAATTGAGTCTAACGTGAAGAAAAAGACAGACTTACTCTGGGGAATAATAACAATATGTTTTTCCAAAAAGAGCTCTTTTCTAGAAAGAAAATTCATTAGGAATGACTTGAATTAGATTAAGAATGGCTTGAATCTAAGTTCTTCTGATTGATGCCTTTAACTCCCAATGAAATTACATGAGCATATATGTAATTCTGTGCAGTTAATCAGATGATTTGATCAGAAAAGCCTTATTTTTGAAAAATTATTTTTCATTATAAAATGTCTTTTTTTTTTTTTAAATAAAGAAACCTGGTGGAGGAAAGCAGCTGCAATTCTACTACCCCATGAAACAACTCTTAAACCTTAATTAATATCTCTAGGGTTTTAAATGTATTCTATTTTTTAAACAAATTTATGATCACATAACATCTACAATTTTGTGTCCTCCTTAATGTTGTGCCAGATACCTTTTAAAATCTTTTAGTGAGGGTGTGGAAAAGAGAGGGAGAGGGAGAGAGAGAATCCTAAGCAGACTCCATGCCCAGCACGAAGCCTAATGCAGGGGCTCGATCTCACAACCCTGAGATCATGACCTGAGCTGAAATCAAGAGTCGGACGCTTAACCGACTGAGCCACCCAGGCGCCCCGTGCCCATACTATTTTAAATAATTTTATGTATAGTAACACATTAAATCTCATAACATAATGTCATATGCATTATTGTTATCTACATTTTACAAATAAAAGCAATAAGGCACAGGTCGTCAGGTAATTTGCTTAAGATCTTGTAAGAAAGCAATGGGGTTGAAATGTTAACTCCAGCTATCTGAATCTCTGTGACAGAATATGCATTTTGAGTTGCTGTGCAATATTCTATTCAATGACCACACCACCCTCCTTATGATTGAATATTTAGGTTGTTTGCAAACACTGCTTAATATTTGAAAATGTGACCAGAGATGATATTTCCAAGAGAAGAATTACTAAATCAAAAAGCTTGAATATTTTCTTACAATATTCAGAATTTTAAAAATTTTAAGTAGTTAAATCTGCTGATCTTTTTTGTTATGGTTACTCCTATTGCTGCTGTGCTTATGGAGAATAAACAACATAATTTCCTGTATTGTAGATAGTGCAAGACTTTCAAGAGCATGGAAACAAATCTTGTGCTGTACCGTACCATACATTAATAAATCCATCATTGCATTCACAGTTGTGTAATTAGAAAGGCAACATTATCTATAGACAAGGATCCCTAAAGAGACTTCTGCTCATTGTCTATGTATACATTACATGGACAAAGTAGAGAAGTGATCTTGAAACTTCTTGACTCCTGAGATAACTACAGTCTTCTTTGTCAATATACTTATCGACCTATTCTGAATGTTGACACTATTCTCAATGTTCATTGGCATTTGGAGATTAAGCATAACTTTGACACTCAAAGGAAATATGCCAATGGTAAAAATTAATGAAAACTCTTTTGTTTTAGTAAGAATTCTTTGGTTGTATGAAACAGAAATAAAAATGAAAATGGCTTTAATGAAAGGATACTGGGTAACTCATACACTCAAAGGGAAAGTTTAACAACTAAAAGGGATGAGACAAGCAGCTTTGGGGATCCCCGTTAAGAACTCATGGGTAGTTTCTTTTACAAACTGGTAATGGAATAAATTTCATCATTGTAACTTCATTAGAAATTCATATTCCTGGGAAAGAGTTTGATTGGCTTATCCCTTAACTAAGGCTGGGAGTGGGAGTTGGGCAAAACTGGATTTGATGATCCCAGTGCTACCATGAGGATTTGTAGAAAGCTGAGCAAGCAAGAACAACAGATGCCAAATTCAATTTTCATCTTAATGTGGTAAGAGAAGCTTAGAAGTCAATAACTTCTTAAATACCTAGGAAGCATCTTCATGTTGGCAAGTCCATGCCACGAAATGTCTTAATCAGTAGGCTGTAGCAATGCATTAACATCACAAAGACATTGCTTTGATTTGCTGTAGACTCTCAAATTTAGCCAACCAGAAGAATATTGTTCTTATAAGCTCTAGTTTTAAAATGGAAGCGGAAAACAAAATCAAGGATGGGCTGGCAGTTAATGTGAGAGATAAAGCCACCAAGGCAAGGCCAGAAACAAAATACTGCAAAGCAGAATCAGAAATATCAAATATATGTGGGATACATGAAAGAATCTGACTGCCGTGATGGTACAACCAAGGTCACAGTTGGTGAGGGGTGAAGAGCATAAGAATGGTGGGATTTTAGAAATTATTTGGAGAAGTGATTCTTAACAGTAGAATTCATTTGGGAAGACTCAGACCCAGTATGCCAAATGACATGCTTATAGCACCATCCAAGGGAAAAAAAATACAAGGATGAATCATTAGAAATAAGTTTAACATTTTTTTTTTTCTTTACATGCATTAGAGTAATCCTCAGGGTTATTTTAATGGTTTAGAATTGTTCTATTTGAAATCCCCCTGGAAAAGGGCACCTAAATTCTTTGCAGTGCTTAGGTCTCTAAATGTTTTAATCGGGTCCTGTTCAGTCACTTCTCCAAGAGCATACTTCCAAGGTTATGCTCTAATAAGGAAGCTATACCATTTAACTTTTACTGAGTATCAGTAAAAAATCAGTAGACAATTTTAGCCAACAGATATTTACTAAGTTCTTACAATAAGTCAAGTTTGGCAAAAGTTAAATCAAACATTTTAAAATAAAATATAAATTTTAGGAACTGTTTGATTTTGTTGGTAGCACTTGGCATGACTAGTGTGTCCTATAATTTATTAGGCTAGGATCCTCTCTTCTGGGTGATAACAACCATCCTTCCTGGTGAAAGAATAAAATACCCAGAGATCATAAATTTTTAAAGTAAAGTACATTGTTTTAATCATTGAAAAGATGACAAAATTGTAAGGCATTAGCAGGGCAAAAATAAGTGAAAGCAGGAACCCAAATAAGTGGACAGAGCCTCTTTCCCTGTTTCACACCCTCTCCCACACCCATCATCATCATTATCATCATTCACCTTCTTCTTCCATAAGGGCATTCATGTAAGTAGAAGCTTGAAGCATGATTTTCACAGCCTTTGCACATGGAGTCAAAAATCATAATTGAAGTCCTTCCCAAGATGGTGTTCTAACAAGAGACCTTCACTGACAAAATTGGTGACTTTGAACTATAGATCTTACACTCAGGAGCTAAGTTAAACCAAAAATAATTCCCTCTTCCCAAAAGACTTAAAGACAAGTTACCTAGCAGCTGAGCAGAGCAGGGTGAGAGAGGAGAATGAGAACCAGTCCTCAGAAGTTATAATCACAAATCAGCCCTCAAAAGGTTTTCAAGTCTCAAGCCACCACACATCTAGGAGATTCAAAAAAACTCAAGCTGTGAATTTTGCTTAAATAAACATTGATAGTGCCCATGGGAGCCTCAGGAAAGAAAAAACATATATACCCTCTATAAAGAAATAAATCTTTATCCATGTTTTCAAGAATCCTTACCATGATTTTCCTAGAAAAAGAGCTCCCTATAAAAAATAACGTAAGACAGGAAGCATGGCACTGAAATTAACAATCAACAGGGAGAAATAAAAACAGAATGAATCCCAGAGACATGTTAAACATTGTAATAATTATGCTTTATTATACTTGAAAAATAAAAGATTAAAATATCTACAGGGAACAGTAAACTAAAACAAACAAACAAACAAACAAATTAAAAAAAACCAACAACCCTGAACTGGCAGATTTTAAAAAGAATGAAACAGAGCTCCCAGAAATTAAAAAAAATAGAGCAATTGAAACTGAAAACTCAATGCCTAACTTCAATAGTAGATTAGATACAGAAGGAGAGAAATTTGGTAGAAAGGAAGAGAAGTCGGAAAGAAATTTCCACAGTGCAATAGAAAGCAAATACGAGAGATCAAAAGCCATGAATAACCAAGTTAAAGGGTTAAAGTTAGAGTCTCCAATTATCTAATCAGATTTCCATCAGGGTAAGAGAGGAAGAGAGAATAGAACGAGAATAGAACATAGGAAATGAAGAAGTAATGAATGAGAATTTTCCATAACCAATGAAGATTCAAGAAGTTCAGTAAGTCCCAGGGTGAGAAAACAGATACACACCCAGATACAGCACCGTAATACTGCAAAATGACAAAAACAAAGAGGCGTAAGAGAAAAAGCAGGAACTTCTTAACAGCATCAAGTCAGAAGATCGAAATTCTATTTTCAATGCGATAGAAGGAAATAAGTACCAAACTCTTGCAAGTGAAAGTATCTTTAAAATATGAGGACTAAGTAAAGATATTTTCAGATAAACCAAAAATTAGAGCATATACCAATATCAAGCCCTCACTAAGGAAAATTCTAAAAAAGTGCTTTTTGTAGGAAAAAATCATGGATGGAAGTTAAGAAAGGTAAGAAGGAACAAAGAGCAATAGGCTGGTAAAAGAAAATAAATATAAACATGAAGATTTTATAAATGGAATTTATTGACTACTAGGCAATGTTTTCAATAATTTTCATGCATTAACCAATGTCATCCTCACAACCCTCTGAGGTGTAGGTACTTCTATTGTTGTAACCTGTCTCACAGAAGAGCCACAGTTGAGGTTAAGTAACTTGTCCAAGGCCACATAGTTGAAAATTGGTAAAACCTGTATTTGAACTCTGGCTGTCTGGGTAAGATGGTTTTACTTACAGAATTTTGACACCAAACGTGTGTGTGTGTGTGTGTTCGTTTGTTTCTTTACACTAACCAATTCTCCACTCTTTGGATGCCAGTTGGGTATCCTACAATTCAATTCAATTCTGGCACTAACGACACAGAGTTAGCGTCAGACTCCATAAGTTTAAAGGCTCAGGTCCACAAGAGGGTCCTCACTTCAGACACCACTGCAAGGATTAGGTTCCCAGGTTACCCACATTTTTGTCTGATTTGGCTACAAATTGGAGGTTCCCATGACCTCCCTCACTCCTATTCAGTAATTTGCTAGAATGACTCATATAACTCAAGAAAATGGTTTACTTACTATTACCAGTTTTTTATAAAGGATATAACTCAGGAAAGCCAAATGGAAGAGATACATTGGGCAGGCATAAGGAGCTTCCATACTTCCTCTGTGTGTACCACCCTCCTAGCACCTCAATGCATTCACCAATGTAGAAGCTCTCTGAACCCCGTTTCGGGTTTGTTTTTTGGTTTTTTTTTTTTATGGAGGTTTCATTATGTAGGTATGCTTGATTAAATCATTAGCCATTGGTAATTAACTCAATCTCCAGCTCTGGACTTGAAAGGTCCATCCCTCTAATCATGCTTTGCTCTTTCTGGTGACTAGCCCCATTTGGAAGTTATTTAGGGGCCCACAGTCATCTCATTAGCATACTGAAGACACTCTTACCACTCTGGATATTCCAAGGGTCCTAGAGGCCAAGTGCCAGGGACCAGGGATAAAGACCAAATATATATTTCCCATTGCGCCACACTGAGCCTGTGTTCTTAATTGTTACACAATACAAAAATAAAGGATAACAGCATATTCAGGCTTAATGGACATTAAAGTTTTATTCAGTATATCTGCAGGTCTTCCTTTCCCCTCACAGTTAGTAAATACAAAAATAAATATATCAACTTAATGAACTCTTTCTGAAACGAGATTTGGAAGGTCCCAGATTACACGAAGGAGTATGTCATAGGAGCACTTACCTAGGATGGCAGGGAAGGTTGACACAAAAAATTGGATCCACAAGCAGAGCAGTGGCAGGGCAGTGGCTGGGGTCCAGGACAAAACCCACACCTAAACACATTTAAAACTCTCTGTGTTAGAAAAGTAGGTCCAAGAAGGAAATCAGCGTTCAGGAAAAAAAGACCAAGTTAGATGTAAGAATGCGTTTGGAGATGGGGTTATAAACATGAAGAAGATGGAAGGAAATTAGTGGAAGGAGCCTGGGATGTATGTTGTCAACAGCTCTGGGTTGCTCATAGCTATTGGATGTGGAGGGTACGGGTACTAGCCAGGTTAAGCAGGTAGGAGGTCCAAGGGTAGGAGGTGGGGTGAACCAGTCCATCCCTTGGACTTGAGAATTCTTATTTGTAGAATAAACAAATTGGACAGACTGGGTTTTAAGGTTGCTTTCAACTGTAATATGTCCTTTGTGTAGAATGATTTCATGGAAATGATCCAAATGCCAGTCCTAGGGTGGTTTTCTTTCTTTCTTTTTTTTTTTGTGAAGATACTGTATCAGTGTGATCTTTTGATTTAATTCGTTTCTATGAATATTAGAACATGAAAGCTGTATCATATTAAGATCTCAAAATAGATAAACTCTAAGGAGTTTCACACGGCATTTGGCTACAAGACCTAAAGCAAAGAGGAGACTGAATCCCTCTGGAGCTGGGCAGAGCAGCATTGCTGATGGCACTGACCAATGGGATCTTCCTGCCAATCATCTCCGGAAGAGTCAGGTCCTACAGCTCAGGAACCGGGAAGGCCTGGAGAGACCCAAAATAATCTCCCTAGAATTTACATTTTTTCCTTAAATCAGAAAAAAAGAAAGGATTTGCCTGGGAGACTACTGTAGTAGGCAGGTGAAAAATAAGATTGCATCTCCCAATGGGAGACAGTCTGCGGTTGGGAGAAAAGGCAAGCCATACCGGTGTTTTGGGTCCTAAATTCAATAATTGTAGCATTAAAACCCTATAATTTGGAAAAGTAATTGTGAAGATGATGTTTGCACTTTCTCTAATCATTTTCCTTTTGTTCCTATTTAGCATATGCTAAGTTCCGCACGAAATTACAGTGTTTCAGCAGTGCAAAAGAGAACCAAGAGAGATTTCATTTGTTTTCTTTTGCCATGCTTGGCTCAGGCATTAAAGGGAAATGGCATAATTCTAGGGATGATGTGTGATGGTGTTTACGATACTGAAATCAAAATTATAACAAGAAAATGCAACTAAAAGTCACGAAGTCAAGACCTCCTTTTTAAGATACCATATTTGTCAACACTTTCTCCTCTCTCCCTTCATCAGTATGCGGAGGGCTGAGGTTCAGTTGCCCGAAGCTCCTTATGGGCATCCGGGGCCTGATGTGGCAAGTTGTGCTCATCTGGCCTCCACTTGCAGAACCACAGACTCCATCACTGCCTGCCCACCAGGCAAAGCACCTGGCTCTGCCAGCCTTTCTTCTACCCCCTTTTCCACCCCTGCCTTCCTCACCTCTGCTATCAGGGGGAGTTGTTACTGCTACCACTGTTTTCTTCTCAGAAATGTGCCTTTCAAACAGCAATGATGGTCATTGCTAAGGGCTTAAAAATTCAAGAACTATTTGGTAGATATAATTGGTAGGATGTGTGGCCTGGCAGAGGGGAAAGGATTCAGCACACCTCCCAGGTTTCTGCTCTGGGCAACTGGCTGAAAGGCAGTAAATTACCGGAAATGGGTGGATTACAAGGAAGACCAGATTTGGTAGGGGGTGGGTGATGAGCTTCATTATGGAAACAGTATAAATACACTCTTCTATTGAGCCTCCACTTCATCCCAGGCAAAGTTTCCCATGCTTTACACGGATTAGTTCTGATTCTTAGAGTAACTCTTTAAGGTAAGTGCAGATGCAGTTTGTTGTGATTTCTGGGACAGTCTAATGACTATATCCAATAGGTAGTTGGATTTTCAAGTTTAAGATTCAGGAAGCAGGTCAGGGTTGGAGATATAGAACTGTGTGTAGGTGGTAGTTAAAACCACGAGAGCTGATGCAATCACCAAATTGTATGTCAAATAAGGAAAATAGTCAGCCAAGAACAACCACCATGACATAATGGAGGGAGTATGGGATTTGGGCTAGTTGGTTTGAATCCCAAATGAAGCTTTGTTTCTCCGCCCATGTAAGCTAATAAGAGATTCTGCTTCAAAAACAGCCTCAATTTTGTTTTAACCAAATGATCCCATCTTATCTTTCCCTACCATAGTTTCCCGGAGCTGGGATAAAAACTGCAGTCAAGAAACTCAGTCTAAGGGTTGAGCTGAGCTAATCAGATGTCTTTAGAGCATTTGGACCAATTGACCTGGAAATTGCGTCCCTTCCCTGTTAACCTCCCCTGCCCCTTTGCTTTTACAACCAGGATACTTTATAATGACTCCAAACCAGAATTGCTGTGAAAATATTGTTTCCAAGAATGGATTGTTGAGAGTGAAATAATAGAAAGTCCTCTGAATTATCCAGAAATTTCCCTTTGGTAAACTAATTAAGAGGATGCCTCTGAAAGTCAGCAGATAAACAGTAAATGTAAGGGGGGGCTGAGGTGGTATGTTAAGAAATGTCATCTTTTGTACAAAGTAAAATCGAGTAGGGAGGGGGCCTAGAACACGAAGGGGATGTGTGCAGTCAGCAGAGATGGGACAGTGCTAGGCTCCCAAGGATAGGGTCCAACAATTGAGAGAAACTGTCCAGGTTGTGGCTATCAAACACCTCCAGTGAAATGTGGCAATATCCTTGAGCAGCTTTCCTCAAATGCATCAATTCAAAAGTTCATGCCCTCCTTGGCTTTCACTCTATTTTTCAACGCACTTGCCTAATGGGTTCAGAAGCATTCCTTGACATGGCAAATGTGGGGGAGGGGGAGGCGAGGAAAAGGCACCTTCATTGCTTCAACCAGGAATCCGAAGGCTCATAAGCCCTCTTCCTCCTCCATATTCCAAACTTCCATCAGGAAGTCAATGTCTACAGTTTCCCTGGACATATGCAGAATATTGGTGCCCAGTGCTTTGCAACGTGCTCATTCCATTAGCTGGCTACATATGAAACATTATTCCTTTGTAATGTTCCCAAGCACTCAGTCAACTTTCTACGTCAATCTGTTTTCCTTCAGTCATCAGCAATACATTTTAAGTTTCCTCAATTAAGCATCTGTCGAAAAATAACTGAATGATAAGCGATACTTCTTATTTTTCAAAAGATAAGCACGATGTGTAATATTTTCTTTGTATCCAAAATTTTATTTTACTTTCTATCACACTATATAGTTAGAGTTCCAGAAAATTTATTTTTGGCATAGGCAGGCAATTAGAATCTACATTTTCATATTCAAGTGTTTCATTAATTTATAGAATTTATAAAACACTTTTACCAGTTAGCAAAAGTTTGTTGCCTGCATATTATAGACTACATTTCTAGATGTCTACTTCTGCAATTTCCAGCCCTTTCTTATGTATAATAATAAGTGATAAGAGATACAATTTTTGTTAGGAGGTGCTAGAGGGCTTCAACATAAACCCTACATAGGAGGCAATCTTAAAATGTGTCATCTAAGAAATCTTCAAAATTGGAATATTAAGACAGATAGCAGATAGCTCTTCAGGGTGAGTGCTAATGCCTTTGCAAGGTTTTGTTATTCCATTTGTGGGATTGGACAATGACTGATGGAGCTGGTGAGAAAAGAGCTCTTAATAACCCTGGAAATTCAGCTCCTTTCTTAATCCTAACTGATGTGCATAGAGTAAAATACCTTATTATAACATTTAGTGTGTGTGTGTGTGTGTGTGTGTGCGCGAGCACATCTGTGCCCCATAAAGGGCAAGGACGTCTGCACCCATATGCAAATCTGCTTTTTTGGCTTGCTTATGTGATTGTTGCTTTGAAATGAACTGAGATACATTTGGCATATGAATATTGAAAACAGATTGATTCAATCAATATTGCCAACGTCCTGCAGAGAAGCACTCAAAATGGAGGATCTGTTTGGTTCCAGGGCAGAGTCTATAATCAGTTATTCTCCTTTGTGCTTTAGACCAGATTCACACTGTTTTGTGTTTGGAGATTTCATTTAACCAAATTACTGATCTCTTCCTGAGAAGATGATGTTCTGAAATTTGAGATATTTGTGTCTTCTTGGTAAAATCTTACCATTTTTAACTAAAACATCTATGTGCAAAAGATTAGGGTCAGACAAGATCGTATAATCTACAGAATCCGAAAAAGTAAGTTTCAGAAACACAAGGTTATCTCCTTGGCCTAAGACAATATCTTCTGTATTTTCTACTGAGATGTGAAATTCTATAACAAGAGATTTATTCTTTAGTTTAAGGCTTTTTTTTTTTTTTTCCCCTGCAGATAAAAGGCAAATCTTGTTTAAGAGGTATATTCTCTCACTTGCACTTTAGTTTAAATAATCCCAAGGTACTATTTTAAGAGTAGATATTAACAGGTATTAATCTACTATGTCTGTGGATTATTAAAACAGAGAGATGGTAACACCCACCGTAGGGATGGGGATGAATTGGGACAGAGCCAAGACTTAGTATACTAGGGATGTGGGGAAGACCTGCCTTTATTCACTCATTCTACAATTATTTATTGAAAGCCCATTATACAATAGGCATTAGGCTAAGCTCTTGGGATGCAAAAATAAGTGCAATAAATGTCTTTCCTGTCCATAACAGGCCATATTGTGAAGTGTATTAGTTTCCTCAGGCTGTGGTAAAAAAAAAAATTACCCCCCAACTTCAGTGACTTAAAACAACAGAAATTTATTCTCTCACAGTTCTGGAGACCAGAAATCTGAAATCAAAGTGTCAGCAAGACCAGGCTCCCTCTGAAGGCTCCAGGGGAGAATACTTCCTTGCTTCTTCCAGTGTCTAGGTATTCCTTGGCTTGTGGCAGTATAAATCCAATCTCTGCCTCTATGTCCATATGACCTCTGGGATTCCATGTGTTCCTGTCTTCCCTCTGTGTCTCTGTGTCCTCTCCTCTTCTTGTAAAGACACCAGTCATTGGGTATAGGGTTCCAGGATGAGTTCCTCTCTGGATCCTTAACTAAATACATCTGCATAGATGCTACGTCCAAAAAAAGTTCACATTCTGATGCTCTGAGTGGAGATGAATTTTTGAAGGATATTAATCGACCCCCCACATGAAGGAAGCAATACACCAGCCATTTTAATACAGAGTAATGCCGGGAGAGGTGATATGGGCTACGTGAGAAGGATGAGGAGGAGAGTGGAGGGCATTTTAGGCAGAGAGCATTTTGAAAGACCCAAAGGAAAGAATGTGAAGTGGTTCTCAAGAATTTCAGTGTGGTGGAAACTCACGAGAGCATCTGGCAAGAGAGGGATTAGAATGGTAAAAAGTGAAGATTGTTTTTAAAAGAGAGGCCAATTCATAAAGATGGGAGGACATTTTCCTGAGAACAGGCAGCCATAGTAGGGTTTCAAGTGGGATACCATTGTTCTGTTTACATTTGTGTTTCAGGAAGGTGGCTCTGTCTGTGTACAGAGTGGGGGGAAGGGAGAGAGTAAGATTGGACACGAAGAAGCTTAGGAAGGAGTACATCACACCTTATGGTGGCTCCGAGCTCAGCATCGGATCTCCCCTCAATGTGTGGCACCCAGACCTGGCCAAGGGTTGGGCAAAGGGCTCAAGTTAGGATAAAAACATTCAATTCAGAGTTTTATCCTTGAGATAAATGACAAAAAATTCCAAAATTTTGGTGTTCACCAAATCAGCAGAGGCCCCATTCATTCCTGTGGCCTCAATCCGTCTTCCTGTTCTTTCTCAAGCCCAATTATTCAACCTGCCCTGAGATTCTGAGAGCTACCTTGGAGCTTCTTCATAAACTCCCGGTGTTTGCTTAAGAAAGTTGAAGGCATTTCTCTTGCTCGCAATAAGGACGCCCAAGTGAAACACCCTCATTTGGCCAAAAGATGACAGTGACATAAACTAGAGTGGGGAACTGAAGTAACATGGATGAATTTGAGCAAACTTCGGAATTAACACTGATAGGACTTGGTGGTAGATTAGAAGCAAGTTTTTAGTGGGTGGAGTCAGTTAATAAAGCTCAGGTTTCTAATGTAGCACTCTGGGTGAATATCAAACAGAACCGTTAACTGAGATAAGACACAGCAGGAGAAAGTTGGATTGAGAATTTATTATATTCAGCTGTGACAAATGAATTGGAAGTGCCTGCAGGACATCCGATTGAACGTGACCCATAAACATTTGAATACAGATCTGAAATTCAGGATAGGAGCCTGAGTGGAGTTTGTAGGAGTATTCATCCATAGAAGCGGACCCCCAGGGTTCTAGTAGCACACAGACTCAGTGGACAACTCTACTGAATGCCCAGACACTTTCCGTTCTTTAATAGCCCTCTCTTCTCATCTGCTGAGTTTTCAATTACTTATTGTTCTTTAGTAGTTTCTTTTTCATGGGTACCCTTTTTTTTAAAAAAAATCTTTCAACACTTAGAGTCAAAAAATATCCATAAGATATGTAATATAAAAATAGATTGGAAAAATTCATTTTCTCTCCTCATCTCCTGGCCTACATCATTTTGCTCTAAGAATATGTCTATTATTTTCAGTATTTGTTAAGTCTGGACATTCTTTGCTGCATTTATACTGTCACCATTAAATTTGAGATCCATGAAAGTTGGAACACTGTTTTTCTTTTCTTATTTACTTCCAAACCAAGTCTATTAAAGTGTAAAGCATTTAATGGGCATTCACATGTTTATTGATGACAATTTTAATGTGGAAGTGTTTCCAAGTTGAAATAGACACCAGAAGAAACACGATATGACTTAAATTTTCTAAGATTGTAATTATAATTACATAACACAAAAAGGAAGTGAAAAGAGACACCAAACACAAATATGATTAGTGGATCCTTTTGCTTTCTTTTGTAAATAATTTTTCATGCACAATTACACTTACACCTGCAGTACTAAATTAATTTTTCCATGTGGATGAGTAAGGAATGATGAATACCATCTGAGAAATACTCTTCCAGTTCAAGGCCAGATTGCTCTATGCTATCTAGTTCAGGATCAGAAGGGGTAGGAGTGGAAGCAGCATGAGCAGTTTTCTCCATATAATTTTGCTTTACATCTTGAATTTTGTGCATTTTGTGTTAGCATCAGAAATCTAAAACTACAGGCCTCCTGATTTTCTCATTCACCTCTGTCTCACCACTATTCAGAAAAGTGTCCTGGGAGCTCAATAAATATTGGTGAATAATTAACTAATTAAGCAAGTTGTGTCCACTGTTCTCACCTTTAAGAGTATTTTCTAATATTTTTAATATTTCCTAATATTTCAGTCAATCTGCTTGCCACCTCTACACATGGTATTAAGTTTATGGTATTAATTAATTGTCATTCAACTTCATCTATTAGAAGAGGCTTTCATGAACTCAAAGCAGAAGTTAATTTGGCATTGAAGACAAAGGGAGAAAGAGACTCAAACAGGTGCAAATACATGTGATCTTGAGATATCTGACATCATTTTTCAGCCAAGGTAACTTAAGTGTAGTGTTTTCCTTTTTTCCATATATTTCAGATTGATGGTATCAAGAATGAATTTTCTCTTCACTCAAAACTAGCTTCAATTTTTTTCTGATATTTCTGCCTGGGCTTAGGTTGGTGATTATAACACCTAGCCACATGAATCATTTTCTTCATCTTCAAAGAGCATTTTGAACATTAAATAATTATTCCTCACAATTCTTCTGCAAGGTAGGTATTTTTGTTCCCATCCCATTTCACAGACCTGAATACTGAGGGACAGAAGCCAAGTGGGTATGCTCTGATCCCAAAAGATTAAAAAATAATAACAACCTTTTGATTCCCAAACCACCTTTTCTCTTTCCATTTTGGTTCTCCCTCTGGACTTTAAGATATACAAAGAGATTGGGGGGAAATTTTTAAACTCTGTGATGTTTTCAAAGGAAAGAAAAGATTTCACACCTTTTTAACTGCCATTCAGCTGCAGGTAAAGAATTTAACAGCTTTCGGAGTGCTAATTAGAGCCCATTATAACTTGATTGACCTGCATTGGTTGTAGCACTCCTCCTGTCCTTGCAGGATGGAGATTTTGCTTCTTCGCACAGTTCTGATCCACGGAACTCGGTTTCCTGACGATGGGAGCAGTGGTAATTCAGAGGCAGCGATCAGAACGGGGCTGCGTAAATCAGTATTTAAAATGGAATTTTCCCTTTGCATGCTTTGGGAATAATAAGCAACAGATCCTGATCAATACTTCCAGGGGCCCAAATGTTTTCACACTGACTTACTCAGGGATAGAGAAAATGGAGGTTCATTATCTGTCTTAACTTCTTAATTAACAAAGTCAAAGAATATCCAAGAGACAAAATATCTGTATTTGGCCTCCGTGGCTTTTGCTATTTACTATTTGCATAAGAAATCAAGTATGTATATTTACAAGGTAAATGCTTTGTACTCAAGTGGCGAAATTAGCTTTTCCGGATAAGTACATACTTGGGTGAAAAGTGTTTTCTTTTTGCTTGATTCAAGGCTTTTCTTGATGACTAAGGGAATGTTCCTCTGTCTCTGATAATTAAATTTAATATTGTCCATATATTTATTCCCTTACCTGTACTCTGCTCTCAAATTTCTTTCTGCCTATTGCCCAGAAGCTTCCTGTGTGAAAAGGCGTTTCTATTTCATCTACCCCCTTCCTGCCCGCAAATCATTCTCCCATTTCCTCCACTTCGTTTTTTGTTGTTATTGTTAGAAGATTTTCTTTTTTTTTTTTTTAACTTGAGTTGTAACTGACATATAATATTATGTTAGTTTTGGGTGTACAACATAATAATTTGATATTTGTCTATATGGCAAAATGATCACCACAATAAGTCCTAACATCTGTCACATCCTCCATTTCTAACTTACTAATTATTTCCGGGTCTTTAGGCTAAATATTTGAAAGGATATTAAAAATTAACACTAGAAAATCCTGAGGTCTTTTTAAACTAGTTTCTTTTTTTTTTTTTAAGATTTTCTTTATTTGACAGAGAGAGACGCAGCCAGAGAGGGAACACAAGCAGGGGGAGTGGGAGAGGGAGAAGCAGGCTTCCCGCCAAGCAGGGAGCCCGAGGTGGGGCTCGATGTGGGTCTCGATGTGGAGCTCCATCCCAGGACCCTGGGATCATGACCTGAGCCGAAGGCAGACGCTTAACGACTGAGCCACCCAGGCGCCTCTTAAACTAGTTTCTTTCTCTTTCTCAACCTTATCTCCAGACCTACATGCTCCACTCTACATCTCACTTTTATAAATGCTTTCCTTAAAGATACTTTTCTTTATTCATTGAGCACCTGCCTTGTGTCATTCTTATCAGACAATGACCTCAGAAGGACAGAACTCCTGATTTTCTCATTCACCTCTGTCTCACCACTATTCAGAAAAGTGTCCTGGGAGCTCAATAAATATTGGTGAATAATTAACTAATTAAGCAAGTTGTGTCCACTGTTCTCACCTTTAAGAGTATTTTCTAATATTTCTAATATTTCCTAATATTTCAGTCAATCTGCTTGCCACCTCTACACATGGTATTAAGTTTATGGTATTAATTAATTGTCATTCAACTTCATCTATTAGAAGAGGCTTTCATGAACTCAAAGCAGAAGTTAATTTGGCGTTGAAGACAAAGGGAGAAAGAGACTCAAACAGGTGCAAATACATGTGATCTTGAGATATCTGACATCATTTTTCAGCCAAGGTAACTTAAGTGTAGTGTTTTCCTTTTTTCCATATATTTCAGATTGATGGTATAACTCTTTGCCACCATCCACCCACTGAAACCAATTAATGTATAATTTATCTATATTCATCTTTGTCCTGAGGTGAATTTGCAGTGGGTTATAGAGATAATAATATCAAATTATTTTTTAATAACTAAGAAAATTAAGGCAAAAAGAAGTGTAGACAATTAAGGGAGCATCAGTAGTAAAAGTTACCATGTGGAGTGTTTGCTGTAATAATGTCCTTCACACTTGCAAGAGATGAGCCTCCTGACAGCCAATCTATAGAGTAATACCCAAATCCTCAGTTTGTGACCTTTATTTCACATCATGTCACTGTGTTTCTAAATTTGGTCCAGTTTAATTCTGATTTGTTATATTCTTTTCTTAGGGGTTTGGATTTGAGGAGCTCAGAGCCTTGTAGTTAAGAGTCCTAGGACATGGTCTTTTAAACACAAAGTATGAGGGATAGAATTAGACAATTCCTTCATTCAAGTAGCTGTATGCCTTTTTCTCTATCCAAAAATAATCTCCCTGTCTCTCCTTATGTATATATATATATTTAATTATATAAAAAAGGTTTTTTTTAAATTCATGACATCTCTTTTAAGTGCCCAATTTATATCATTTGAAGGCAAATTCGAATTTTTAGGAAACAACCAAAATTCATTTTGAACCTTGGGTAATAGTTATTTTGATAAAACAAAATGTAACTACAAAGCAATGAAAACATTTTTCTTTCAAAAGTCAGCTCAGAAAATAGTTGCAAAAAGGGAGTACCCACAAGCATGGTGATATGAAAACTCACCATAGTAAGTATGTAGCTTTGGTAGAAGCTTTGGAAGCTTTCTAACTTTGGACAGTTTGGAAGAAAAACTTAAGTGTGTGTGGGTTTTTTGAGGGGGGCGTGGAGTGGGGAGGAGTGGGGAGGAAACTTGTAATACTGTAGAATTATTACTTTATAATCACCCCTGCATCCAGTTTGCTCTATCTAACACGCTAACATTGTTCTATTTGTTTGTTGCTTTGTAGGAGGTTTTGTTTATTTGCTGTACATCTTATAAATTCTCATCAAAGTTTTGAAGCTTAAGTATACACGGTTCACATGGTCTTTTGAGGATTAAATTAGATAATAAATGCCAAAGTCTTTTTTTAAATTATAAAGCAGTATGCAAAAGTTAGTTATTAATACATCATTATTTTGTATCTTTTTCATGGATCCCAATATAGAATGAACCATTGCCTGAGTATGCAGTTTGTTGACTGACACAGTTGCAGTGTGATTAAGAGGATTTTTAAGGTTTTGGCACTTTATAGTGATTCTTCTATTGACAATTTGCTTGTGTATCACTTCAAAAGGCAAAAAAAAAAAAAAAAAAAGTTTTCCTGGCACTAAAAATGAGCTCATGACTTTCAATCCTCCATTATTCTTTCTAACCCATCATGTTGCACTCTGTTGTATTTCAACAAATATACAACTTCCCCTAAAGGATAAAAAGTCAATTTAAGGAAAACTCACACTCCCCAGAGTGTAAACTTGCACCAGCATATGAAAATTTTATTTGCTTTGGTACATAAAGCAACAATATATGCTTTGATGTTAAGAAAGTTGCCCTAATGACTGGCGATTATGGATAACTATCATTTGACAGTAAATCTTCGACATGGTATTTTCACATTCTTGGGGCCAAAGTTTTCCTTCATGACTCCCATATTTTCCTGAGAACTAAGCTGCAGCCAACCAAGGTTATAGGGATTTAGGACAAAAGGAGGTTTTCTATTTCCTTCTTTTCAATTACTCAAGAATACAAAAGGGATGCCAATGTATATTTTTTCTTGTCCCCAAATTTAAAATAATAGATTTAAAGACTCAACATCAAATCAAAAGCAAGAAAATGATAACCAAATTACATCCTGGGGCCCTAGGGAGTTCTTTTCCCCAAACTTTCCTAATATTGTGATATTTCTTCATATTCAGAAGTTATAATGAAAAGAAGATATAATCATTAACTCACTTCCTTGTTTAATCAGCCTCTTGTCCTTGATTGTTGCCTTCCAAAGTTTATCCACCTTGTGTTTTCTTACCCATTTCTCCTTTCCCCTCTTTTTCCCATGGGTTCAGTGGGGAAATCTTTTTTTCAGCTTGTGTCATTTTCTCTTCTTCCCAAAAGATCTGTCAAGCAGATCTCACACAAAAATATCCAGAAAGGGAAAGGTGCACATATTTTTTCCCCTTGCTTTACCTACTTTGAAGTTCTTTTGGACTCTAAGGTCATAGGGATCAAACTGAGGCTCTAATATGCTCAATTCTATTAACCTGTACTGAGAGTTAATTCATCTTCTGAAAGTGAGCAACTTGTTTCCAGGGAGTAATTTATATTAGGGTAGTATCTGACTGCATTAAAAGAGAGAGAGAGAGAGAATTGTAGAAAGCAGTAAAAAGATACTTGTGTGGATGCATTTTATTTAATTGGTTCTTTCATTTAACATTTAGCACAGAAGTGTTGTATAGTATGAATTCATTACGTCACTAGGGTTTCCATGTTATATATGCCCTGGCCATTTTGTTCCACCTCTTTTTAGTTATACTTTAAAAATGGTTATTATTATTATTATTATTATTGGGTTTTTTTTTTTGCCTTTTTAGCTTTTGCATTATATTCTATTCCATCCAAACTCGAGACTTCTTGAAATCTTACCATCTCTTCATTCTGCCCTACTTTCATAATTTTTTAAATGATTTATTTATTTATTTTAGAGACAGAGTGCACATGAGAGAGAGCAGGGGGAGGGGTGGAGGGAGAGGGAGAGAAGCAGATGCCCTGTTGAGTGCAGAACCCAAAACAGGGCTCGATCCCGCCACTCTGAGATCATGACCTGAGCCGAAATCGAGTCAGATGCTTAACCAACTGAGCCACCCAAGTGCCCCCTACTTTCATAATTTTTGAAATGACAGTCCATAATTTGTTTTTAAATTTTTATTTTCCTACATTTATCCCACCTCTCATGGCTTCTTTACTACTAGTTCCCAATGCTCAAATAATTCACCATTGATAATTAGGGTATTTTAAGTCCCATCTAATGTAGCAGCTGAATTATCTCACTTTTGCATAATCATTTTAATACGACTTCATAATGGTTACCTATGCTGTTAATTATTTCAGGTGTCTCAAAGACTGGATTTGAATTTTAAGGTGACTCCAATATGTAGTATTCTTGGCCAAAATTCCATTCCAGTAAACCTAGGTTTAAGTCAAGGTTCAACTGGAGAAGCAGAACTAGTGAGAACTGGCTTAGATAGACAAAGAGATTTATTACAAAGAATAGCCTCACAAAAATGTGGAAGTAAGCAAGCCTGCAGTTTAGGACAAGCATCCACGTCGGTAAGATCGTGAGTAGTGTGGAACCCCCAAAAGATGAAGCTTGGACCCACAGAGAGGCAGTCAAGAAGGGAAGATCATCAGCGGGATGGAATCCAGGAGCATGAGAGGAAGCTTGGAGTCCCATCTCAGGGGAGCTATAAACCTTCTTTAAAAGGGTTTTTTAAATCACTTGACTAAAACATTGCAGATTAGAGGTGAGGAAGCCATTTGAGATGGGACAAATGTAGGAATATGAAAAATAGAAAAAAAATCATGAACTATTATGTCAAAAATTTTAATGAAAGAAGGTCAGAATAAAGAGATCATAAAATTAAGTCAGGCACTTTTAATTAATTTATGGCCAGTTGATTCGGGGCTCTTAATGATACCTCCAAAATCCCTTCCTAACTGCGCTTAGGTTAGCATATAATTGAGTAAGTGGGTGTGTATACTACCAAATGGGTACTGCTTCCCTTCTGTCCTCTTGCAGTTCTCGGAAAATGTCCCTCTTGGTCTCCCTAACTGGAAACACACCAGAAAGGAAATTCTGGAGACTGTAGTTCAGCCAAGCCAAGTGGACACATCATACAACCTTCACAGGCTATAGGAATAATGTTAGACCACTTGCTGCTTTTAGCTCACTGAGAGTATTTGGTGCTTATGGTTTATCCCTAACAAGCAAATGCTCATAAACAGTGATGAAAAATATGACCATTTGTTGGTTATAACTAACATTTATTGGATGAGTACTTACTGGGTCAGGCATTGTTTTATTTATTTATTTATTTATTTATTTATTTATTTATTTATTTATTTTTAAGTTTTTATTTAAATTCCAGTTAGTTAACATATACTGTAGATGTATTAACTCAAATTTCATAACAATCTTATGAGGTAAGGTCCTATTATTATCCCCATTTTCAGGTGGGGATACTGATACACAGATAGGTTAAGCAACTTGCCCAAGGTCACACAGCTTGTAAGTGACAGAGGCATTTATGAATATAGAGAAATAGCTCCAGAGTCCATAAGCTTTACCACTATGTTATGCTGAAGCATCTAAAAAGCCCTGAATTTTAAAATTTTGTCAAAACAAAATCATAATGTCGTAACTCAGCTCTAATTCTTGGGACTATAATACTTACTCAGCTTATTTCCTATATGATAAGATGCCTAGGTAGGATAAAAGCTCATCTTTGCTTTTCTACTAAACCCCTTCATTCATTTATTTATTTATTTATTTATTTATTTATTTATTTATTTATTTATTTATTTATTCCTCAAACTGTGAACTCTTACATTTTGTCACCCATCTGGGTGCAGTGAACCCATTTAGTTAGGGAAATGCTTCTCAAAGACCAGAACAAGTCTGTCATGTCTTTGGTCTCCAAGGACGCACACAGCTCACACTGTCTTGAATCAGACCTGGTTCCCTGCTGGGTGAAGAGCACTTTATATTACATGCAGCCCATCCCAACAGAGCCAGATGCAAACATGCAATGAAGGATGAAGGAGGCATCAATAAACTGAAGGATTTTAGTGAAACCACTTACTGTAAGTGCGACAGACTTGGATGGGGTGGGCGACAGTGTAAAGTACTCTGAAAAATCGCCGGCTCCCACTGTTTTATCTCGCTCATCCTGGAGTTATTCCTGAAAATGAAAATACTTGGTAAGGCCAAGGATTTCCTTCCATAAGGCTTGCAACTATTAAGGAATTGAAAAATGGGGGTGTCATTAGGCAGAGACTTAAAGGGGAGGATCAGTCCAATCACTGTATATCATATTACCAGGATATACAAAGATACTCTAATCCTTAGCGCATCAATTAACAACAAACCTGTCTTTTATATATATATATATATATATATATATATATATATTTTTTTTTCCCCCATGGAAGCGATAGTCCCAGTTGATGTCTGAGTTCGTAACAGTAAAAAGCTTGCCATAAAATAGGAGATGTTAGGGGCTTCTTATGGAATAATGGAAAAATGGAAATTAGTGTCAAAATGATGTCATGGCTTCAAAACATTGTTGGTACAAGTGCCTGACAGGCATCCTTGACACACTCTGTAATGACATAGTAAGAAAGCAAAAATAATGTGACAATGACTTTCTATAGGACTTATGAAGAGTGACTGGATGGGGTGCTGCGCTCCATATGCTGATCTCGAGAAGATACATTTCCTCTGTAAGACATCAATATTTATGAGATTTATTGATTATCTTGTCACGTTTAAAATATGTGCTTAACAGTATATTTAGAGGTCAATTGGAGTCATAGGGACACAGCATCATCTGCAGGCAGGACAGGAGAGACCGTGTCATTCTTTGTCAGTCCTCACTGGTGCTCTCTAAGAAAATAAATCATTATAAATTTAAAATAATTCTCACAGAGAAAACACCAGGACAAAAGGGTTTTATAGGCAAGATTAACTAAAATATTTTTAAAAACATATATTAATCTCATACAGACTCTTGCAGCATACTCGTTCTTTAAGAATGTTATTATTGAATTATGTGGGAATGTCCTGGCTTGTTGCAGATTTTTTTTTCCCTGTATGAACCATCGAATCATATAATTTTTCAGAGCTGGAAGAAAGTCATCGGTTAGTCATCTAGCCCCACTTCTTCAAGATGAAGGGCTTATTCAATATTGTAGCGCTCGTCAGTGGTAGAACTGATTCTGGTACTTCTAACTAGGGTAGACTCATTCCCTTTGTGCCAAGTGAAATCAGTTGGGACTGATTTGGCAGCAAGGATTGTATCATGTACCAAGAAGTCTGGAAATAGGCAGTTGTACGCTGGTGTGCAAATTACCAGTGACCTTGAGGATCCAGGCCCCTTCCAGGTCTCCTTTAGTTAGAGCGTGGCTTTGGACCTTACAATAGAGGGAAGGCTGAACCTTTAGGTATCATGTCTGTGTTCCAGGCAGAAAGAAGGAAGAAGAGAAATGGGCTGAACGGAGAGATGTCAGCTCTTTGTCAGATCTCAGTAATATGGCCTCTGTTAGTCTCTACTGAAAGTTTTAACTTTTCCAGGCGAAGGGGATTGAAAATGGAGGTGAGGGCAGATGACTAATAATGTCTTCCCTACTGTTACAGACTGAATGGTGTCCCCCAAAATTCATACGTTGAAGTTCTAACCACCCCCCGCCATGACTGTATCGGAGACAGTGCTTTTAAGGAGAGGTCTAAGGTTAAATAAGATCACGAGGGTGAAAATAAATTTCTGTTGTTTAAGCCACCCAGTCTATAGTATTTTGTTATGGCGGCCCAAGTGGACTAACAGAGCGTTATACACCAATATGGGTATTCACTCATTTAACAAGAAGTCAGGACACCGACAATGTTGTACTCGCTGAGATGCATGCAGGGATTGAGACGAATGTGACACAGGCTTGTCTAGTAGGCAGGTAGCTGGGCAGATAATCAACAAACAAGCAACGGTGAGGTAATTGTCTCATAGGTCATTACAGAGCGTTATTGGAATACAAAGGGGAGTCAACAACATCTTCATCTACCAGCCCAGCAGCACGGCCTCAAGGAGGGTTTAGAAGAGGGTTTAACCTCTGACTTACAGGCTAGTTACCCAACCTCTCTAAACTTCAACTATGAAAATGAAGATAAGAATCAAATCAACTGCATATATTTTTTAGTTCAATTTAATGAGCCAAATCATGTAAACATGATAATGAGATACATCACAGTGCCTGATATTTGGTAAGCATTTTTAAAAAGAATATAATCACATCAACTAAATCAGGGGTCACCAGACTTTTTCTGTACTGGACCTGGTAATAAATGGGACAGGTTCTGCAGGCCATATTGTCGAGCTCTGCCATTGTAGTGTGAAGTCAGCCAGAGACAGCACACGAACACGTTAACATGCTCTATTCCAACACAACTCTATTTATAAAAACAGATAATGAACCAGATTTGACACATATTATCACAGATACATAACCGCAAGTAATTTGAGGCATTATTTTGAGAGATTACTTTGTATTTGCCTTAGAAATATACATTTTGTCATCTACAAAATGAAAGGCAATCTACTGAATGGAAGAAAATATTTACAAGTCATGTCCGATAAGGGGTTAATATCCAAATATATAAAGGGGTTAATATCCAAACTAATATCCAAATGATAGTATCCAAATTAATAAAAAGGAGCAAACAACAGCGAACAAAACAAAACAAAAATCTGATTAAAAAATGGGCAGAAGACCTGAATAGACATTTTTTTCCCAAACAAAACAGATGGCCAATGGACACATGAAAAGATGCTTACCATCACTAATCATCAGGGAAATGCAAATCCAAACCATAATAAGATATCACCTCACACCTGTTAGAATGGCTATTATCAAAAAGATAAGAAACAAATGTTGAGGAGAATGTGGAGAAAAGGAAACCCTTGTGCACTGTTGGGGGAATGCAAATTGGTGGAACGGTGGAAAACAATACGGAGGATCCTTTAAAAATTAAAAATGGAATTATCTTATGATCCAGCAATTCTATTTCTGGGTATTTATCTGAAGAAAACAAAAACACTAATTCATAAAGGCATATGCACCCCCATGTTTATTGCAGTATTATTCACAATTACCAAATTATGGAAACAACCCAAATGTCCATCAGGGGATGAATGGACAAAGGAGATGTGAGATAGATATGTTTTATAGCATACATAGCATATATATCTATATATATCACATGCTATATGATATATATATCATATATGTGATATGTATATATCATATATATTTCATATATGTATGCACAATGGAACATTATTCAACCCTTAAAAATAAGGAAATCTTGCCAGTTGTGACAACATGGATAAACCTTGAGGGCATCATGCTAAGCAAAGTAAGTCAGACAGAAAAAGATTATAAACAAACAAACAAGCTTATGGATATAGAGAACAGATTGGTGGTTCCCTGAAGGCAGGGAGTGAGAGGTGAGCAAAATGAGTGAGAGAAAAGGAAAGAAAAAGAAATGTACTTTTGCTTTAAAGTTAGGAAAAGCGTATAGTCATATGAGTATTTCTGGCATACACACGGACCCCACCTGTAAACGCTCAAATGTTTTCTCTTCTAGGTTTATGTCTCAGGACAAGCAAGGGCTTAGCAGCAAACCACTATGTTAAGTGAGTCCGGTTTTCTTTCAGTTCCATTTTTGTGTTTCTATTCGTAAAATAAGACCCATTCCCTGCCTCAAGAGCTCAGGAACTAGAAGGGTGGGGATAGGACAGGGTTTTTTTTAAAAGTGTAATTTTCATTCCAGTTTGTCTTAGCTGAGTTCCAGGCACTGCATCAGACGCTCACGAAACCCAGGGTAAGCGGCAAACCCAGCCCTCAAGGGGCTTCCAGCCCTTTCTGGGTTCAGAGGGCTGTCGTGATTGTTCGCTAGTGATACATCCAAGGTTTGGTCTGGTTCTTTGAGAAATCACTGAAACTTGCCTCACTAGTGGATAAAAGCATTGACGATTTCACTACCCTCTTTGATGACAAAGGTTGAAGGAGGCTTTTAGTGGTAGGCTATAATTTCATCATAATTCAAATGTTGCCTGTTCAATTTTCAATCTCATAACTCCGTAGTCCTTTCCCTTCAATTAGCAAAATAAATCACTGGAGAGCCAGAGCTGACAACTGGAAATTTCCAACTTGTATAATCCATCTCTTTTCCCACAGGGAACCTTGACATACTCTTCTCGAGAGTTTTAAGCTTCTCTCCCAAACCGTTTGCCAAAGTTGTTGTTTGAAAGACTAAAGAACTGTGGACAAAGTAAAATTGTGAGGAGAGACCTTGAGGTAGAATGTTATTATCTTGGGAGACAAGTAGCCTAGAGATTCGTCTTGCTTTCTTTTATATAGAAATAAAACACCAGCGCTAAGCACAGCCCAGATGCTCCGGCTCTTTTTCCTTTTGATGTATATTTGTGTATGAAAGCTTCATTTTCTTTGTTCCAGTGATTGAGGGAGTTTGGTTCTTTCATTATAAGCCATCTACTTTTATTTCCTTTATTAGAACGGATATTTCTCCCACAGAGAATTGTCCATATTGTTCTATGGGTCCTCCTGTCTTTATTCACGTATCTCCTGGTTGTATCTTTTTTCTTTCCTTTACCAGAAGTCCACATGGCATGTTTCCAATTGTGTTTATCCACTCCAGCTAATTGACAGTCATGTAAGTGCAAGTAATGTGAGGTATTATTGGGAGAGATTTCTGTTTGCCTCTTTAATTAAGCAGTTATTCACAGGTGCATAGAGTTACAACAAAATTAATTGATAGCTTTATATCACACTTCTTGAGCCCACTGCTATTTGATGTTTGCAAACACAACTATTAGATTTGTCTTATCTTGTATATAGGGAGTATTTCTCATTTTCTTCTAACAGAGGTTAGGACAGGTCGCCCTAAATACGAGAAAATCTATCAAAGCAGAGAAAGATAATTTTACTAAGAAAGAAACAAAGTGAAATATTTATTTATGGAACAGTTTAGCAACGCTGAGAAGTACAATAGAAGCTTTTTATGTTTCTGTATGCACAGCAAGTTTCCTGAATGTCAAGAATCATTGCTACCCAAACCAAATAGCTTCCTGTGAAGGCTATGTGTTTATCTTTCAATGATACGGGGAGTTACACACACTTACAGCAGGCAACTGGCATTTCCTGGGATTAAATTTTATTAGTAGTCATTTTTCACTCTTTTCTGCATTTTATCTGAGTACCAACAAGGCACCTTCCTTTCTCAGTTCATAGTGGGGCTTCCCTCCAAGGAGAACTATAAACAGATGTACCGCTATTAATGTTTCACACTTGCTAGAAGGAGCAGGAGGTTGGGGTGGGAAGGTATCTCACTCTCACGGGCCCTTGTGCAGGCAGCTGGGTAGAAGGATTAAAATGTGGCCTCCCAGTGAAACTTCCTGAACTGGAGCCCTGCGCTATTATTTATTACCTGTGTGTTATGAGCAAGTTACTTAACCTCTCTGTTCCTCCACTTACCTACACACGAACGAGGATCGCTAAGAATGTACCTCAGAGAAATGTGCCAATTAGGGGAGTGAATGCAGTTAAATCTTAGAATGGCAAATGCAGAATAAACTACGGCTACTATTGGTAGATTGTGTGATTTAAGCAGCTTATCTAAACATTTTCAGTCTCTGCTCATTGTAACCTTCTGGATCTGAATACTGATTTGTTAACTGTATAAAATGTTATAGGCATGTTAAGAATTTAATTTACTATTGTAAAGAGTCCCCAACTTTCAGGCTCATATCCATGGTGTTTGCAAGAGTACAGCACCTATTTTAACAATGTTACTGATTTCTGGTCATGTGTCTTATTTTATTACTTCTACTCTCCATCTACTTACCTTCCTACGGATGACTTCAGTCCTCTAATATGGTAGATGGTGAGACAAGTAAAACAAGAACCTCACCAAGCATGTGGAGGGGGTGGCTCTCCATCAGGAAAGGTTTACTGGCCCCAGAGGCTCTGTGTACTACTACATTGCTTGTTTTCTTGCCACTTAATAGAGCTTCTTAACACTTTTATGACAAAATCCAGAGAAGATCAAATTAAAATATATATTTAGCCCTTAGGAGAAATTCCACTTGCACATTTGAATTAGTGACACGTTTGGGTAGCTTGCACTATCAAATTTGGCGATCATCACTTAGAGGAGATCTTAGAGGGCTATATTGTCAAATATGAAGGATTTGATTAGGGATGTGTGGAGGGGAGTTGTTTATCAAACCTTCAAGATGGTGAAGTGTTTCACTCTGACCACCCTGGCTGGGTGAATGACCAGTGTCAGAATTGATCTGGAGCGTAGCTATCTGGGGTGTATATGTTCAGAAGCACATGTAGACAATGATAAGCATAAAATCATATTTGAGATGGAAACACAAAAGATCGTACTGAAGACACTAAATCTGTCATCAGCTTTAAGGAATAAATTTAGGGTCTGGAGTGGAAGATGAAATCTAAAAGATCAGGAGCTAGACAAACTCAGGAGTGGAGTTAAAAGGTAGGGAGTGGGGCAAGAACAAGGCAAGAGGCCAGAAGGGGAAAACAAGACTGGCGGATGCACAGAGCTCCCTCTTACTGGTGCTGTCTGAGGGATGTGTGTGGTCGGCTCTGACTGAGTAAAAGGCACAGTGTGGATACACACGAAAGTGATATCATAAATATTTTGCTATTTCAAGTTTTGCATTCAGCACAGGTTGACTTTTCCTTCTTGATTTTGACTGAAGACCTGTGAATTTATGGGAGAGAATGAGAGGCTTAGGGAGTTGGTGAAAGTAACACATGCTTCTGCATTTGTAAGCACAGATCAAGTAGGAATAGAAGTTTGGATATGCCAAATTGATGCTGGTCAAGACTCAAGGTAGTGGCCTATGGGAACCAGGACCTGGTACCACTTGGACCGGTGCCATTTGAAACCAGACACCAGCTGGCTCTATCCAGACCTTCTATCCTTATCATCTAATTTCTGCCCAAATGTAGGACCACACCCCCCATTTCTTTTGCACACAAGCATTAATCTTTTTCCCAACTCGCCCTCCATTCTGATGTGTTCTTCCTCACCTGTACTTATTATCTACAGCAACTCCTATTTCCTCAACATCTTTCCTCAAAATACTTTTCCATCTTCTTGTACATGAAACACATTCATGTCATGGACCACTCATTGTCTTCAAAATCCTTTCTTTCTCCTTGTATGGACTTCCCAGGCACTCAGTGATGAGCCATGGTGTACAAACACTAAGACTGTTAACTCATCCTGTTTCTTTCTACTCTACCTGTCATTACCATCTTAAGCAAATTTCCTGCATTACAAAGCTAAGGACATAGCCTACTCATTTCTTAACTCTCTAAAGACCGTCAGCTCTACTCTTTTATGGTAACTCAATCCAATGATCACATTTTGGAATTTGACCACAGAGTAATGACTTCATTTCTGAAATCTTGAACTCTTTTGTTTATTTCTTATACAGTTATGAAAATCTTTTACTTAAAATTTACACTACTTAAATATTCAGATTACTATAACATATGAGACAAAATAAGATAAGAGAAATGAGGCCTAGGATTCAACCAGATAGAAATGCATGTGTTGAAGCAAACATTGGGAGTTAGGTTAGTCTCCTCACTCACAGATAACTTCACCCCAAACCTCCCTGAACCCAAGTCTTTGTGGGGAGATAAGGGATGATGAGTACCACATAACTAGCTCCCTGAACTGAACTGCTCATTTCTCATAGTTTAGGTAGAGCCTGGCCATGTACAGCTCATAGGGCCACAGTCTGAAAAGATCTGGTGGGGCTCTCTTCATCCCTCCACAGAATTAGCACATAGTCAGCCCAGGGACGATTCCTGTCAACTTCAGGCTAATCCAGAAGGGTCCTCCAGCAGATTCCCTGTGGAGAGTGGCCAGTGTGGTGGACAGCTCTTCCAGGCAGCCTAGATCAGGTGTCCCTGCTGACCTTGGAACTTCCATGGGGCACCACACCATGTCTCACCTTGAACATTCATTCTCACTACAAAGGAGCTAAGAACCTATCTTATTCTTCACTTTGTCCAAAAGTTGCCATGTCTCTCCTGTGAAAATCCAGGAGATGTGCTCTGAGTTCTTCACTTCCTGTTTTCTAATGAGGCAGAGTGTCCAGTTTTTATTCTCTTTTCTTGAAAAGGGGGAAGGAAGAGGAGCGTATTCTGGATTGATTCCATCTTTAAACCCTAATCTTCCAATAAAATTGAACTTGAGCCAGGAAAAAAAAAAAAAAAAAAAAACAGAGAGAGGAGGAAATAGAACAAAAAAATAAATGTGAAGAAAAGAAAATAAGGCCAGAAGCAAGGTTAGTATACATGAATATGTACCCCAATTCTAATTGTTAGAGCTGAACTGATTCCCAAAACAAAGAGGTAAATTTGGTCACAGTTCCCATAAAGGAAACACAATTCCTGTAAGGGAAACACAGTGCTATGTGATCTCCTTTAAGTGTGATAAAAGTAAAAACGTCTTCAATACCCCTAGGGTTAACCCTGCTAGTAATTGTTGTTTCTTATTATATTTCTCACTATGTGCTATTCTCTTGAGAAAATGCAGTAAAAGCAATCATTATTAACCCAAAACAATGTGTTATAAATATGCAGCTGGATTGACCCCATAATAAAATTTAGAATATCTGCAATAATCTGTGGGTCATATATCTTTCATGAATATTATTTCTTGAAATGAATCCTTGAGAAGATTCGGACACCAGAGAGTTCAAGGTTAACATTGCTTGACCAAAAAAAAAAAAAAAAAAAAAAGGAAAATATGAGAATTCTATGTTGCAGTTTTAAAGTAGAGTTACATGCTTGACCCTTGACTAACAGAGGATAGACCTGAAATATATTTTTCAAAACTAGTCAGGCCACCTTTGTTTGGAGGTAGGCCAAAGGAGTGACTGTGAGAAGGGTTAAGATTTGGATTGGAAAATGTTTCTGCTTCTGCTTCAACAAATAGACAGATAGCCTAAGTGATTTCCAAAATGGTAGCTGATAATTCTCCCCCGCTCTGCCTCTCGCTATGGCCATAAAATATCTCACATAAAGTATCTATAAAATATATCTCATTTTAAACAATGTAACTCCTGGTGAACCTTCAAGATAGATTAATTGGCAGAATGTATCCATAGATAACTGAATGATTTGACCTGTTACACAGAAGGGTTGGATATAAGCCAGTTACTGCTGGAGGACATCTGCCAAAACTTATGATTTGAGTTTTGAATAGTTGATCCTATGCCACTATTTCTGACAATAATTAAAAGGCAGAATCAATTATGTGTTGAGGTCATTTCTAGTACATGAAAATCAAACCATTTCATCAATGTAGAAGAGAATACATCCCACACCCCCTAATTCTCAATATCATGATGGTATGCAGATAACTCATCCAAAAATACAATGAAGTTAATAAAGTACAAACAATAGAATCTAAAACACAGTGTTGTTTTCTCATTTGAAATTATTTTTTCTTATTTCTCAAGAGACCATGCCAATAGATTTTGTCATTTGAGGGGTATTAAGATGGAAATTTTGTGTGAACAACAAACAGTTCCTCTACCATGGGCTTCTACAGCTAACTTGCTCACCGATTCAAAGACCAAAGGATGGTCCGTAAAAGCTACAAACATTAATAGGTCATTTTGGCTCTCTACATTCCAAGCTCTGTGATAAATTGTGGATTACTGACTCTGAAGTTCACTTATTCTGATATAGAATATTATCTTGAGAAATTTAGATTTGTAATTTATCAAAAAGAATACTGGAACAAAATTTAGAAAGAATTTAATGTAAGCTATGTACACACACACACACACACATATGGCTCTCTCTATATATATTTCAGAAGAATAGCAAATGATAGTCCTTTAAAGTATAGGACAGGTTATATATTAGGTCCATCTACAGGAGATCTTGGCCACAGGGCAAAAAAAAAAAAAAGAAAGAAAGGTAAATGAAGTGTCAAGAATGAATACCTATCAGTGAATATGTATCTTTAATAATTCCAAAGTCAGGAAGATTTTACCATGAAACTTTTTTTACTTGAATTTTTAAATTAGATGTTCTATATAAAGAGTGGGTTCAATCAACAGACAACCTGAATCTAAAAGATAAAGGAATTACATTTATATTATTAAACCAGGAAAAATAAAGATTTCATTTCTGAGAATTCAGTACATATTTAACTTCCTTAATCACATTCACGGGAGTTGTTACAGATAGCGAAATCCCAGAATCTGTATCATTCCTCATCTAGATGAACAAATCTAGCTTCTCTAGCAAGGATTTATTATACTGAAGCTTTCTGGGTAAAATCAGCTTTTGATACAACTTAAATTTTCTTAAACATTTTATGACCTTTTTATGAATTATGAATTTGTTTTAGCTTCCCTAACCTAAGTTACTTCTGAGGAACTGCGTTATACTGGGACAGTACAAAGACTTTCTAAGAGAGAAGGTATAGATAGTTTTAAGGGAATCAATTTCCAGAGCCTTAACTCATATACTTTCTCCTTTCTATAATGGATTTACCTGAAAAATGCCTATGAAGGAGGGCTGGTTTCTCTTTTCTATCTCCCCTTTCACTGTTCCCCTTCACTGGCTTCACAAAGGTAGGCATAATATGGCACTGATCTTGATTCTTAGTAAGGGGCATTGCTCCCAGGTGTGAAACCCTCAGGGAGCAAAACAAATGGACCACTAGGATTGTGTGTGTGTGTGTGTGTGCGTGTGCGTGCACCACCAGGAAGGAAATGGCTTTAATGACCATTGTGGTAAAGCCTTTGCAAGCCAAATAGATTCCAATTCTTGGCTTCGAACAAATCTAAGAAGGATTTTGTAGTATCTCAGCTGAAAAGTTATTTGAAATATTCATCGATGATAGCCACTGTATAATAGTTTGCAGTGTACCTCAGGATGATTTTAAAGAATCGAGTAATATTACCAAGGTCAGCTTTTTGGGTAGAAAACCTGCGCCATTGCATGGGACCCTGCGGTCAGAGGGCCTTGTGCTTGGTTTAATGTCTCTGCTGTTAATGTCCTGAAAATTTGGACCATTTTATCTTTGAACTTGTTTTTGGCAAGTCAAGTCTGATGGGACAATGAAGCATGAAAATGAGCAAAGGAGATCCTCACTTAGTACGTGTGTCTACCATTCCTTGCTGGCCCTTTTTCATGGTGTTTGTGGTACCCCATCAACACTGAATTCTGGTGGACCCTTGATGCTTGGGAGTTCAGCAAACCTCAAAGCCACTGCATGGGAAGTGTGTTGCATCTGAGTAGATGAGGGCATCGATGGTTCTAGGAAGCCACACTTTCCATTTGAATCAGAACTTGCATCAGATACAGAAAGAAGGTGATGAAAGGACATTCTAACAAAATAGGGACCCTATCATATATTTTCTTATTTGTGTTACTTCCTTGTATTGACCAGCCACGTATGCGGAAAATGATGGCATTAAGCGAAATGGAAAGACAGGGCAACCCATAGACTTTCCTTTCAATCTCTCCTTACTCAATAGTAAGCTAAAGGTAGAAAAGATGTGCATATCAAAACAAAGTAGGAAAACAAGACAGTTGAGCTGGTTTTGTGTAGTTTTTCCACTATTCTGGTAAGAATAAAATACACATGTATGTACGAGCTGCAAAAGACAAACTATAATTTCAATGATTCAGCATACAAGTCAAATGCTTTTATATTTGCATGTAAAACTGTCATTGCACAATATAAAGGTGAATGGTGAAATTCATGCTAATAACTTAAAATTTTAATTTGGCTTTTCTTAGAATGACACTAAGTAGCAAGTGAAAAAACTTCACGATAATCCAAGAGAGAGACTGTGGAGTAAATGAAAAAGCTTTATATTTTAGTAACTGTAACATCACTTTATTTTTGCTTCTGGACACGGAGCCCACGTTTTTATTTTGCACTGGGCCCAACAAATTACTTAGCTGGTCCTGAACACTATTACAGGAAAACATTCACTTCCATCTACTGCTTTATGTGGATAAGTAAGCAAAGTTCACCATGTTTTTAATTATAAAAATGAAAGATTAGAATGAAATTAATTCTGAAATTTATCACATTCTAAAAATAATAGTTACCCATGGGTATGAGAAATAACACTACCCTCTCTTTAAGAGTTGCATTTTCAATAAAAAAAAATTTGCCTTGTGTATTTAATAATTACCTCTAAAGATATATAATTTATAGTTTGGGGGTGATTATACAAAAAACAATGCTAATTCAATCCAGAACAATTTTAAACACTGAGAGCTGGTCACAGGAATTAAGAAGTAACATTAATTTCGATTTATAGACCGTTGTGTTGCAGAGAAGTACAATAGAATGATCAATAAACAAGATTCAATATCAGCATACTTAAAATACTTCACGTTATGGGAAAGTTCACATTACAGATAACTTGGCTTAGAACTACAAATATTTGCAATTTCACAGCTTCCGTGGATCAGGTATCAGGTGTGGCTTAGCTAGGCGGGTGTGGCTCAGGGTCTGTCACAAGACTGCAAGCAATACGCCAACAGTTTCATCCCCTGTGGGGGTTGACAGGACTTGGTTCCTCTCCGGCTGTGGGAAGGAGGGCCTGAGTTATAATCCTTGCTTGTTGGAGGACGACTTCTTTTGGTTCCTCGCTAGCTGGAACTCTCTGAGGAGCAGTTGCCTTTATCAGAATGGACAAGGGAGAGGCAACAGAGACCGGCAAGACAGAAACCACTGTCTTTTTGTAACCTACCTCAGAAGTGACATTCCGTCTTTTGCTGCATTCTGTTCGTTTCGAGTGAGCCGCTGGGTCCAGCCCACACTCGAGGGGACAGGATTAGAGGCTGCCTGTGACAACTGGATAGGGGAAAATTTTTTTCAAGACTCTTAAGTAAGTAAGACAATCTCCAGTTCAAATATTTTTATGTCCATTTCATTTTTCTCTATCTCTAATCTTAGCAAGTAAAAGTTATCCTAATGGCATGAGAGACAACAACAAAACAAACGGAAACTATTAAAGTCTTCAAGGAATGGAGACTTTCTCACTTATAAAGCAGCTCTGTAAATACATCTAGCCATGAAAATAATTCTATGATATGATATATTACAAAATTTGTAACTGTTTTAAGAACACATAAAACATTTATAATACCCTTTAGAGAAAGGTATAAGGTATAACCCTCTTTTTTGCGTACATGCGTATACATGTATATATGTTTGTGTATATATGCTATTAGTGTGTGTCCTTACAAGAGGAAGACAGAGGGAAATTTGAGACCCAGAGACACAGAAAGAAGAAACTTACGTGAAGACAGAGGCAGAGACAGGAGTGGTATCTCTACAAGCCAACATCGGCAAGGACTGCCTGGCAGCCACCAGAAGCCCGGAGAGAGGCAGGGAACAGCTTTTCCCTCAGAGGCGCAAAAAAAAAAAAAACCGACGCTGCTGACACCTGGATTTTGGATTTCTGCTTCCAGAACTGTGAGAGGCTGTATACATTTCTGTTGTTTCAGGCTACCCGGTTTGTGGTAATCTGTTAGAGCAGCTCTAGGAAACGAATATATGTATGATATATGATATATAGGGAGAAAGCACTATAGAGAGATATTTCGAGGCTAAATGGTTTCTCCTGTCTATACACAGATGCTCCCTCATAACACTAGGACACAGGATGCCCAGTGTTATTATTTCCCTGTGAATGTCATACCGTGACCCCTGGCTCAATTCAAGATCTATTCTTCCCAATTCCATCACTTTTTCTTCCTCCCTTTTCCGCTTCTCTCCCGGTCCTCGTGGCACGGCCTTGCCCCTCACTGGCACACACCCCTACCCCATCAGGCCCACATTGGTCTGGGTGACAGCTTAGCTCTGAATCCCTGCAGTGACAGCAAGCTGTAGAGCCCCACAGGTGTGGGGACTCCGCATTTCCACCAGGGCTGCTGTGCACTTTTGGACCGGCTTCCCCCTCTGACTGACTTTTACTGTCTCTGCCATCAAGTGGTAGGCTGTGAAACTACAAGTTGATATGGAGAAGTCACATTGGCCATGTGGATGACACACACATGTGGGAGCCGTGTTAGATGTTGTCCGGTATCAGGAACTGATCAATTATGGATCAGTGAATGCAAGTTGGAATGCTGTAAGAATGATGACAAGCTGTTGCTTAAAAAGACTGTTGCACTGCCTACATTAATATCTCTATTCTGAAAAGGGTGTTTGACACAAAGATTTCAATTCCATGGGTCCAGTATACCTTAGCTAGTGATTAGTCCTGATCAGGATCTTCATTTTCAAAAGCATCAATTCCACTGGAAGACATTAGCAAGGATTTACCTTTGTCAATAGAAATGCAAACATAAGGACAATTCACATATTTTTTATTATTATTATTCTTTCTTTTAGATACTAGCTAGCTTTTTATCCTAAGGTAACATACAAAATGATAAACATATTTTTCATTTATTTTTTTTATTTTCTATTTTTTTGATATAGTGGATATAATTTATTTTTTTAATTTTTTTAATTTAAATTCAATTTAGTTAACATATAGCGTATTATTAGTTTCAGGGGTAAAATTTAATGATTCATCAGTTTCATATACCACTCAATGCTCATTACATCAAGTTCCCTCCTAATGCCCATCACCCAGTTACCCCATGCCCCCACCCACCTCCCGTCCAGCAAACCTCGGTTTGTTTCCTATAGTTAAGAGTCTCTTATGGTTTGTTCCCCTCTCTGTTTTCATCTTACTTTATTTTTCCTTCCCTTCCCCTATGCTCATCTGTTTTGTTTCTTAAATTGCACATATGAGTAAAATCATATGGTATTTGTCTTTCTCTGCCTGACTTATTTTGCTTAGCATAATACCCTCTAGTCCTATCCACATCATTGCAAATGGCAAGATTTCATTCTTTTTCATGGGTGACTAATATTCCATGCCAATGGAACACACCACATCTTCTTTATCCACTCATCTGTCGATGGACATCTGGGCTCTTTCCATAGTCTGGCTATTGTGGACATTGCTGCTATAAATATTGGGATGCATGTGCCCCTTTGAATAATTATGTTTATATCCTTTGGGTAAATAAATACCTTGTAGTGCAAATGTTGGGTTGTAGGGTAGCTCTATTTTTAACTTCTTGAGGAACCTCCATACTGTTTTCCAGAGTGGCTGCACCAGCTTACATTCCCAACAGTGCAAGAGGGTTCCCCTTTCTCTTCATCCTCGCCAATATTGATAAACATATTTTTAAAATAATCTAAAGAAGAGTTAGTACAAAACCATCCTGTACTTTAATAAAAAAGTACCTATTTGCTTTGTGATATTAAATGAAAGTTTTAAAAGATTCTTTTAGATTATATCAATTGTATAATAGAACTGATTTCTCAAAGCATCATACCTATACATATGATTTCCAAGGGTAATAAATCATCTAACTCTTCCCTCAGTGTACACGTACACTTATATTTTGCTAGAATAAAGGTCTACTTAAATACATTTCAAGAAGCATAGCAGAGAGTACAATCATTTAATGTATAGTATGATACCATAACCCATCACATTACCTTATTTCTAAATACAACGTAAACAAGGCGTATCTTGCTGTCCTTATTGCTTTCTTACGATCTTGCCGTCTTCGGCAGAAGGGGTGAGGCTTAGAGCTGCTGAGACCCACTACCTGTGAAAATAACACTAAATTAAGAAGTGTAGGCCTTACTTGAAACTGCCCCTTACCAGCTCTAAAACCTTTGTTAGTTTTGTGATCTGTGAAATGGGGAGGATGCTTACCTGTTTACTGCAGGTGAAACCCTCCCCACCCCAGGCTTTGTGCTAGCAGCGTGTTGATGAACAGGACAGATGTGGTTTCTGTATTCACCCGACTACCTTAGCTGGGAATCTAACCAATTAAACTGGTGGTTACCAGGTAGGGAGAACGAAATGAGGTAATGGGTATGAACACACTTTACAACCTATGCAACATTACACTAATGGGAATGCTCAGTATTTGGGGATTGATAATGGAAAGGAAAATCCTAGCTGAGTAAAAAGACAGGGATCACTTACTACTGCTAGTCACTGCCTTACTAGTTACTAGTTACTGCCTTAATGTCCTGATTTAAATCTATTAAATTGCTTCCAATGACCTACTGGTGAGGATTGTGTCATCAATATTTACACTCTAAATTGTTGTGGCTATCATTCTCTTCTTTAAGAAGGTCTTCTGGAATGGAACAAAAGGAAAAGTGAAGAAGAGGAAAAGTTGGAAAATGCACTATTTCATCCTCATGACTGAATTCAAAAGAGAGTCAGAAGGAACATGAGTCATATCCTTGCCACTCTCTCAGGCTTTATTTATTTATTTTTCCTTGGCACTTCCTCAGCTGCCTCTCAGTCCTTAGAGCCTGTACTTTGGAGTTGAATTGCTCAGCAGCAGCTCCTGAAGAGACCTTTAAAATGTCTACCCATGGTCATTTCGTCTGCTGAGAAATAAAATTCCCAAGACCTATTGGAGTGTATTGGGCAAGCAAATCATTATTAGTAAGATAGTAATAACAGTGATGGATAATAATAATATCCTCCCATTTTGTAATACCTGTTCTGTTTTTATCAGAATAACAAACTGTCTTGTCTCGTAAACAAGACTATGTTTGACTACCATCTAAAATAACTTTAGTATTTAATAGCTATTTTAGGAAGAACTCCTTCTAGAAGATCAGATGCCAGAGGCCTACTTACCAGCAAATGATTTTTTTTTTCCTGAGGCTCAATGTCCTCTTCTGTGAAATGGCTTTTTTTAATGTTGTGAAAAACAAATGATAAAATGGAGATAAAAGTATTTTGTGATTACGAAGTGCTATGCAAATCTCAGTTGCTGTCACTCTGCAGGCATGCTCGCTCTAGCTGTTAACACCCTCTGATCCTTTCTTCACCTGGCCAACGCCAGTAGACTATTCTCAATCCCTAGGTCAAGTGCCTTGGACAGCATCCATAGTTAGGGCTAGAATCTATGCCCAGAGTTTCCTATTTTTCTGAGAAAATGGAAGCAATCAGAAGGAAACCTCCTTAGACTTGACCACATTGACCACCCCCCAGTATCTGCACCCACATCTGTTTCCTGCTTCTTACCACAGACCCAACTGTTTCTGCTTCGATCTAGAGCCAGCCCCACCGCTTGTGCCTCCGTCCCACCTCTTCCCATCTTGTGCAGAATACCACTCTGGAAACCCTCCCTCTCTCCATCACCAGCGTTTCCTCCTCTGCTTGATCCTTCTCACCAGCAGGTACGCATCCTGATATAATTTCTCTCATTCTACAACTATACTGGTCTCTCCATCTTGTCTGCCCTCAGTAGCCACCTTGCTTCTTTGCTCTACTGGAGGCAAAACTCTTTGGAAAAAGTCATCTGTTTTTATTTTCTCTCAACTCTCTGCTCCCATTGTGCCTTAAACTCATTCCAATCTGACTTGCATCTACTGAAGCTGTTCTGGTCAAAGGCCATGTTGCTAAATCCGAGGGTCAGTCCTCAGCTCTCAGCTCCCTGAACTGTTAGAGGTATTTGACACAATTGATCACCCTCTATTTCTTGTCCTAGTTTTTTGTACACTGCACTGGTTTTCTTTCCACTCTGCTGGTCTCCTGCCTTCTCAGTCTTCTTTGCTGGTTCTCCCCCCTGACCCCACCCACCGGACCACTTAAGGGTGGAGCACAGCTGTTGGGACTCATCTCTTGTTCATCTACACACACTCTTTTGGTATCTCCAATCTCATGGCTTTAAATACCATCTAGATGTCGAATACTTACAAATTTCTATTTCCATCCCATACCTCTCCCCATACTGTTAAATTCAACTGCCTCTTTGACATTTCCACTACTTTGTATAATAAACATCTTAAACTCAGCAAGTCCAGTTTGGAACTCTTGATCGCCTCTTATACCAAATCTGTTCCTTCAGCAGTTTAATCCATCTTTAGCAATGGCAATTCTGTTTGGTTGCTCGGGCCCAAAACCTTGGAATTATCCTTCCATATTCACACTCATGCCTTACTTTCTAGGAATCTTTGGGTTGATCTTCAAAATATTTCTGGAATTTAGTCACTTTCCACCCTCCACTAATACCATCCTGACGTGAGCCACCATCATTTTTTGCCTGATTTGCGATAATAGTCTCCTACCTGGTCTCCTTTCTTTTACCCTTGATCTCCTACAGTGAATTCCCAGTATAGAAGGCAGAGTGATCCTATAAAACAGATGTCAGGTCATGTCAATCTCCTGCTTCCCCTCCTGTAATGACTGCCTCTTTTTTACAAAGGCCAAATTCCTTACAGGAGCCCATGACCCTTACACGATCTGGTACCCCCTCTCCTGTCTGAACTCTTCTCTGACCTCGCTTCCTCGGTTCCAGACACACTGACTTCCTTGCAGTTCTTGAGGATGCCAGGCAGAGTCCCAATTCAGGAGCATTTTACGGGTTGCTCTCTCTGCCCGGTGTACTTTTCTCCCGGCCGAGGTTAACCTTTTTTCACCTTCTTCAACTGTTGCTCCCCTTGTTAATGAGGCCCACCCTGACAACCACTCATCTGACTACCGCTCTCCATACTTTCATCCACTCCCCCCACCCTTTTCTAGCACTTTTCACCTTGTAACATGCAATATAAATTATGTATTTATGATGTTTGTTGCTTATGGACTCTCCCCCCCCATTCAAATATAAGCATGATATGGCACAGAATCTTTGTTCTGTTCCCTGCTCTACACTAAAGATCCTAGAACAGAGCCTGACACATAGTAAGCACACAATAAATATTTGTGAATGAAAAGAAGAAAGGATCTGTTACAACAATTCATCCTGTATATTAAATGGACTTTAATAGTTTTTCTCAATTACTCAATTGTTAATTCCTTTAAGGACAGGGGCATTTCATCTCTGTATCCCCATGAGTAAATGATGGAGTGAAATGAGAAGGGAGGGAAGATGGATGTTGAGTGCTAATTACATTACTGCTCTTAACTTTATTCATTATTTGGATGCTTCTTAAAGAGTTTTGAGATTACATTAACACATCCCTGGAGGAAGGAAATTCACATATAGTCAAATAACACTATAGGACACTTTTGTTAAGGCAAAAATAATACCACATTAAAAATATTTGGGGATTTTTCATGCTTACAAGACATTAGACTTATGTTTAAAATTTTTTCATCAATATCCATAATACAATCCAGTAGCTATAGATGAGATTTTACACAAGACAGTCATTAATTTTTCCAGGTATTATCTCATAATGACCTTGGAAATTTTGGTTGCTGTTGTTATTGGACAAAACTTTATAATGCAAAAATATTATTCTATATGTCAAGTTAGCTTTCGATTAAGGTTAATATTACTGAAATAACTACATCTGCTTTCCCCTCACTGTGATGTTTATCACCTAATAAAAATGCTAAAGTTACCAAGGAAAGATGTTTAATTTGTTCTCACTGCTCGGTTGTATGTTGCATCCTATTTTGTAGTAAATGGCATAATGTCCCAAGTGGGCTGCCATACTGTCAGATACATTATTTATACATAACATTACTGGTTAATCAATGAACAACAAATGCAGTAGCCTTTTCTTTTCCTCTTTATTTTTAAAGTGATAGCAAGATGAAATATGCAGAAAAATATTCCATTTTTCTGATATTAAATAATCTTTGACGATTTAAAAAAGTAAAGTCTACAAATATGAACATAATAATTAAACCACATGCCCTAATGCATTCTAATGAAGAAGAACAATTAACTAATCAAATCTAAATATGGCTGCTTTTTTTTCTAGCAAGCCATGGTGAAAGTACCTTTCATTACAGATTGCAAACTACTAAATAAATAAGATTTTCCCCCAAAAGGATGTGTAAAATTCATCCTAGAAAAAATAAGTTAAAAGAGTATTAATTGTCCATTTGAAATCATAAATTCCATATCAAACTGTGAGATATGACAGTAAACAAAGGAGAAATAGCTTTATATGGATCACATGCCTCCTTTTAAACCTTATTGATAGTTTGGCAATGAATCAAAATATGTTCAACTCCAATTCATACATGGATAAAACTTCAGTTCTCTCTGCAGCTCTCTCTACAACTTATATTTTGTGATAACAAGACAGCACAATTGGGCTAAATTTGCCTTGTGTTCAGGCATTCTTCTCTTCTACCAGAAATAGTATTATAAAAGTTTTCAGTGGGGGTGATTACAATAGATGAGATAGCTTTTTTCTAGAAGACAATTCTATTTTTTTGTTGTTGTTTTTTGGTGGAAGGATGAATATGAAATGAATATTAAAAACATAATTACATAATATAAAAAATAATACCAATAATTTATTGAAGTAGAGAAAATGACACTGTATTGTTCGAGTTATTTAGGAACAAACATATAAATGAATATCCAGCTGGATTTTCATAGTATAGGTAATCTCCTAATCTGATAAGGGTCTTGAAATGTTCAATTTCCAGGAGGAGGCCATATGCTATAGCAGCACATGTGAAAAAAGAGACAAAGAAATATATATATCATCATTGATAACCGACGTTATTGAGCCCCACTATGTGTAGGGCATTGAAGTCACAAATGCATATTCTCTTAAAAGTGAATTTCAAAAGTCTCCTGATTTAATTAGGTACAATTAAGTATATCAAATAATTCCCAAATGCGTAAACATTTTTTTCCTGTGAGAATTACAGTAGCATTTAGAAGCCCATATTTTTTAAAAAAATGAAGGAGAAAAGAAAGATGGTTTGTTTTTACTTTGCTCATTCTGTTGTGTTTTTATTAATAGAAGTTTTAGATCGATACCAAATATTCTGCTCAGTTCCAGTGATTGAATATGAATACATTATGTGCATACAAAAATAGTGATAATCTAAGTTGATACAATAGTTCATTCTGCATTAGTGTCCTAGATGGGACAATGTTAAGAAGCAATTTAAATGAAATTCATTTAAATGTCAGCTCTCATGCTTGTGATTTTTCTATAATTGGTTATTTAATTAAAATAATTCTCATAGTCATTAATTTAGACTAAAACTTGCTGTGCACTGACATGTTTTAATTACATGGTATTAACAAAATTGATATGCTTTAAAAAAGCATGGTTAAATTTTAAACAAGAATAAATTAGAAATCTCATAGATCATCCTATTTAGTGTATTTATGAGAAAGTCGGTCATTTTAAATGTTTATTGCAAACAAAGTCACACCATTATTGTGCACATGTTGCAGTTTATACCCCATATCCATTAGAAAGATTCTATCCACACACAGGGCTCCTTTTCTTGAATGTCTTTAACAATGTATGAAGGAAACTAAATATTAACTGAAAACCACTAAACGACCCCCAGATGGATGAAGAGTTAATGTGTATGTGATACAGAAGCTCCTGGAGATTTTAGATAAATAATACCATTTCATACATAACAAAATAACTTTAAATTTATATTAAAAGATTAAAAGAATAAATGATTTTGTTAGAACCACTTTTGTAATCCTCCTTGCAGAGACAAAAGAAATAGGTATATTGCTTAGCCTTATTTTTAAAAAAATTAGTTTTCACATTACATTTGAGGTTATATTTGTGACCAGTCACATTCTCATTTCAATCTTTGTCAAAGGACTAGATAAATATTTTACCCTTTTCAAATCGCAATTACAATCTTTGTCAGGAGTATGAGAAATCAGAATTTTAGTGTTTTTTATGAATTAGAGGACTTCTATATTGCTTTGACCTTTTTAATATTCTGTAATTTAATTGGATGGACAGTCTACTTTTACCCAAGATTGCCAGTCTTCTCACTTAATAAACTTACTGACACAAAGCACCATTTTAAATGGCTGCTTCTTCTTTGTTTCCTGAGTTGAAGTGTTGGGACTGGTTAAAACATTGCTTTTGCCAACTAATATTTTTCCATTTCCTTTTGAGATTTAAAACTTCTTGTGTGGCCAGATAGGCTCCATTACTTCATTTGTATTTTGGATATATGACAGTGGCAAAATCATATTTCCAATCCAATTTCTTCACCCCTCTCTGGCTTCAATCTAGGTCCATGAACAGAAAAGCCCGAGGTATGATGCCCAGCGCATAATATATAAGACAAGGGGAGGTGTTTGCTTACACCTTATCTCAGCCCATGGTTACATCTTTTTACACACTGGGCCCAATCAGAGTACATCTGTTCTTTTGGATCATCTTCACTGTCAGGTTGGACATGGCACTGGTGGTGCTAAAGACATGGGAGGAAAAGAAAATAGTATTTGCCATTTTTGATTTTTGTAGCATAAGTTCCATTTAGATCCAGCTAAGTAGGTGAAAACTAGTTTACAGAATGTATTCTGATTCCTCTCTTCATTCTTACAGTGTCAATCCCTGTATGTTTCTTTCTCATTCTAAATATCATAAAACTCCATATTATAAATAGATTGTCAAGAAGAGAAAAGTATTGTCTTGGTTTTTACTACAGTATCACGATTACAGAGGTAGGAATAAGTATATATTTTTTCTCTTCCCTGTATTTACCTGTATTTATTGTGAAGTGAATTGATTCAGTTTTCAATATGATGGAAAATAATATACTAACTTGTCGATGAGGAGAAGCTGTTAATTCATTGACCTATATTTGAATAATATCTGACTTATAATAGTTGCTCATTAAATATTGGTTGAATGAAAGTCAGTGACTGAATATAATGATAATAAGCACAAAGTTCCAGTTAAATCTTTTAATGTAGATGAGAGAATACAATTATTTTTGAAATGAGCAGATGTAGAGAGAAGCCCACAAGACCTTAATCTCCATAGATCTATTTTCCCTGACTCACGGTGGAGATGCTATGATCCAAGTGTGCTGACTCACTACTGAAATCTTTTCATCCCCAGATCTTCTCTGGTTCCCTCACGCTGCTATTAAAATGAAAAGAATCCCCAATTAATCCTTTTTGTAATTTGTGCTTTTTGCACACCGAAATGAATCTCTTAAAGCTTAGCACCAGAATTCATGACAGGCGGTGGAACAGCAGAGATTTGAATCCTGGCTCTGACACCTCTGAGTCCCATGGCCTTTAGCAAATTATTTCTCTGGGAGCTTATCTTAAAAATTGTTATCTCTCCAATACTATCTACCTCGCAGGGTCAATAATAGGTTACTACTATTACCCTGATATTTTCCATCCCTTTATTAAAATTCTTTTGGCAATCCTAACAGTTTTCCTATCTTCCTTCCATTTGATTCTTTATAAGAATGAAGAAGCTTAGTGGACTGGCTGTCCAGTTGTCATGGCCAGCATTCTAGGATAAGTCCAGATATGCTTAATGGTGCTGTCATGACTGATGTGAGACTCGCTCATGTGAGCCATGATTAAGCACATCATTTGGAAACTACCCCCAAGCATAAAAGACAGTATTTTTCCCCAAACTAGAATACTTCCTTTAAGTCATAAGGCCATGGTTTTGACCAGTAATGGTCATGAACAGGCATGAGATTATTGCCACAGAGTATTGAGAATTATTCTGAAGATTATGCTAGATCCTCTAGCATCAGAATCATGCTAGTGGCATTTTAATGTAAATGGGAAATCATAAAGACTGTGCTAATATTCAACAGAGTATCTGCATGGTTATTTGAGGCAGGGGGAGGAATGAATAAACTTCTTTTCCCAAGTCCAGGAATTCTCACACCAGAGACACACAAAATTTAGCCAGATGTTGAGACGTATTGTTGAAAGGATAACAAAATATGTACCCATCCTTATCCATTTTTTTTTTTTTGCGGTGAAAATGTTCCCTAAAGTAAAGGAAAATTAATGCTTAATCTTAGTTCCATATCACCTACAATAGGCATACCTCACTTGATAAGGTGACTCTTTAGCAAGTTGTATCTTACTGTAACATAATCATAAGCATGTGCACACTTGGTACAATGTGAATAATTCCTTCCAGTTTATGTTTTGTAATAAAAGACTTTATTATGTTTGATTTTAATAAAATGCATCAGATGATTAAATTTAGTGATAGTTTACATTAAACAGGACCGAGATGTGATATGGATCAGCAGTGAACTGCCATCTTATCCACATATCCACGGGCCTATAATTTTTATCCTCCCATTCTGTGTTCTTTTTCCTACTTTTCCTCTTCCCTTTTATAAATGGTGAGCAGCAGAGATGGAGAGAGATAGCAATAGTGATTAGGATGAGATAACATAATTAACTCTAGTAGCTTTGCCTAGGAAATTTTTGGTATCCTCACTATATTGAAGCGGTGTCGAACTCAGGACCATTACATCTATAAGGTGCAGAGATGCATGTGAAATAGTTTAAATTCAATACCCCACATAACTGATTTTTTAAAATAATTGTGGATAATGGTAAAACATAAAGAGCTTCTGCAGATGGACTCAAATGACAATGTAGTGAAAAAAATGGGCAAGTGATTAAGAGCGGATAATTCACAGAAAATATTTGCAAGTTATAATAAACACAGAAAATATGCTCGGTGTCACTAGTAACCTGAGAAATTAAAATCAAAATATTGGAATGACAGTTTCTGACCATCAGAATAGTGAAAATTAAAAATATAAATAATACCTAGTTTTGGTGAGGATGTGAGGAAATAAACCATCTCATTCATTTTATTGGCACTATAGATGAACATTTAAAAGTGAGGATATGCTTTGATCTAACAATTTGACCTTTAGGGATCCATTCAACAGAAAAATATTCATCTGTGTGCACAAACATACATGTACAAGGCCAGCCATTGCAGTGTTTTTAGCAACTTTTTATAGCCTCACAAGTAAACAGAGAAATCTTTTTTGGAAGCCTCTTCTATTTATATAACATTGTGAGAAAAAGAACACATTGAGAAGATTAAGTAATTAAATCTGGATTCTTGATTTAGAGGTGAGAAATATTAGGAGAGGCCATGTATAAAATTTTTTTGAAAGATGGCATTAAAAAAATCCCTTGCCCACTAAGGTTTCATTTGCTAACTTCCAGGTGTCAAAGCTCATGGTGTTTAAAATTATTTCTGGGAACCTGGAATTTTCCTCTAAGTTCTATAAATGTAGTTTTACTATCAATAAGGACCTTCTGCATCCCTCAGTTGTGAGTAGTAAAAACATTTGCCGGTCTTACCAAGCAAACTTCACAGCAGTCAGAAGAGAACATTTCCTTCTTTTCCCCTGGCTGGGTGGAGAGGAATTAGTCAGAAACTAATCTATTTATTTATTCAAGAAAGTTATATTACACATGTCTGCATCTGGATGCTCAGGTACACCCTGGGAATACAAAGATGAAGACATAGTTCTGTTTTTAAGACATTCACCATATAGATATATAAAAAATTATATGTGTAATTGGCATGACCAGCACCATTCCTTAAGTATAAAAAGGATCCCATTTTTTTTCAAGCTAAAATCTGCTCACATCCCTATTTATGCAAAATACTTACAATGTTCAATACCTTTTGGGGCCTCCACCCATGTCCATAAGCAATCCAAAGAAAGGGCTTCCTCAGTCCAAAGGTACCAGTCTTGTTTCCAGTCGCCCATTAGAGAAGGAACTGAAGAACTTTTTCAGTTCCCTGATGAATCCCCTAATTTTGACTGTCATTATTTCTTTCTCCAACACATGATATCACTGTTGAACGTGGGTGGCTCAGCCCAGCTTGAGGAAGGGTATCAGGCAATTGTGAAGGAGGGTAGAAGTCTGGAAAACTGCCATCTCGAAGCTTTGAGAAGGGTTCTATTTTTGTAATAGTTGGAGACTTGAATTCCCATTTGGTGCACGTGATTCCTTTGTTGGGGGAACCCTTTGAGTGGATGTTTCAGTTACTCAACATTAAATTAAAAAATTTGAGGAAATTGTATCTGTGGATTTTCTTAGTTCAGACAAAGACAGAGTTTCTAGTTCAAGGGTGTTCTGCAACTGAGAACACAGACATCCATCTACCAGTTCCAGAAATTCAGGTTTTATTGTTATCTGCTACCACTCTTAGGCACAGAGGGGAGGACAGAGAGGGCTACATGTGGGTGGGTGGCTGTGTGTTTGTAGGGTAATGATTAGGTGCTGGATCTGCTTGTCTGGACTGGGAAGTGAAGAAGGATTCACCAGGCACATTAGCAAAGAGTAGAGTGTATGTTCTACTACATCAGGTTGTCTGAAGGAGATGTCCAGAGGACTTTTAGATAGTTGCCTGGGAATCACTGCAACAGAATTCAAAGTACTAGTCCGTTATGACTAAACTGTAGTGTTCCTTTAATAACTTGGGGCCCAGAAATATTAGCTAATTTATGAGACCACCTAGTAACCAAAGGCAAAGACCCCATTCAGGGTTGCTAGACTGAGCAAATAAAATACAGAAAACTCACTTGCATTTCAATTTCAGATAAACAACAATAATTTTTAAGGTGAGCTTGGCCAAAATATTGCAGGAGATAGGTTTGTATATTAAAAAAACTATCCATTTTTCATCTGAATTTCAAATTTAATTGGATGTCCTCTTTTTTGGCTGGCAAACCCAGCCTCATTATATACTAATTCCCTTCAAAAAGGAATTTCCAGGGTACTTTAGGTTCAGTGGATGGATCCACACAACACTCATTGCCAAACATTTCCTCCTTTATTTTAATTTTGGAGTCTGGAAAGGTAAGCACTCAATTTTCTTGGCCATCTTTTTGCAGGAGTAGCCAAGTGACTCAATTATGGACAATCAGACATATGAATAAGTCCTCTAGGAAAAGTTCCCTTCTAGAATAAAAAGATAGTACTTCTCAAGGAAAAGATTTTTTTTTTTTTTATCTTTCAAACTTTTTCCTGTTTGTGACTCAAAAACAATGGTTGTAAGTGCAGTAGCCCTCTTGTGATCATGAGGTGATAAGCATGAGGACAAATGTCTACACACTGATGGAGAAACCCTGGGTCCCAGGTGACCTTGAGTCCCTCTTCTAGTCCTGGACTACCAGTCTCCAGACTTCTTGCTATCAGATAGAAAATCTTTTTTTTTTTTCAGACAGAAGATAATTCTTATCATTTAAAGGCATTATACTGAATTTTCTGTTTGTAGATGATGGAGATCCATACTGACACCTCTTGGAATGCCTACCAATATCGAGTTTTTTTAGCTTTAAATAACAACAACAACAAAAAAGTAAATAAGTTTTGGAAAGAGAGTGGTAACACAGGTAAATTAATTTACTTTTCTAGAGATTCTTTGGGGCCAAGGAGAGAGGGCCACAAAAGAAATCTAACGTCAGATTCTTAGAAGCTAGTGTTGAGCCCCTGTGGAAGAAGTTTTTCATGAGAAACTTGGTGAGACAGCTAGTAGGAAAACAGGGTCAAGAACAATGGAATTGTCTGAGAGACTTTGTGAAACTTTGGATATCCACAGAGGCTGCTTCTGGGCCAAGTGACAGACTGTGGGCAGAGTTAGAGAAGAGACTCTTCTCAGAACCTTTGCAAAGAAAACACCAGTCCTCTGGCACTCGAGCTTGGTAGCTTGGAGTTTCCAGAGGCAGCATCTTTGGTATGACCACTGGCCTTCTCACAAGAGACACCATCGTCAGAGGCAGAAGCGGGTAATTCCCCTGCAGGGAATAGACGAAAACATGCTAGAGCCAGGACAAAAGAATAGACACCCTGTAGTGAGGAGGCTGACCGGCTGACTTGTGAGCACGTGAGAAATGTCCCTTTAGGAACTCCCGGTCGTAACAGAGGGACATTTTGAAGTGCACTGAGGTTCAGTTTTTCCATAGGTTGAGGAACTTATCCACTACATTTTGTATTTAAGTTCGTGGGTATTTTAGTACGGCCTTTCGATGGGGCAATAATCCTTCTGACCCAGGATTTTTAGATTTATTTATGCTCCTCTAAAACGGAGATGCATGTGTGGTGTGTGTCTATATTCCTTGAATAATTTTGCAAATTGCATGACAATCATTTGATGGAGTGCCTACTCCTCTTGCTACCTTAGTTTAGGTGATGTTCCTTATTTGAGTTTTGACGTAATTGATCTTTATGCTTTCCTCCTTAAACTTCTTCAAATCCAGACTATACTCTGCTACCAGGTCATGTCAGTTCCATATGTAAAACCTTCTAATTATTCTCTTTTGCCTATAAGGTCCAAGTTAAATAACTTCCAGAATTTGCCTTTTGCTGCCTTTACAACTTGATCCTCCAATATTCCCAAAGTGCTCCCTTGCACCCCAGCTATAAATCTATGCCCTGAACACTTTGTGCCCCTTTTCTCACTGGCAAATTCTTTTCTCATTGCATGGAACTCCATTTTTTCTTTTTGCCTACTTCACTTACTCCCACAGATTTTTCAAACACATTCCCAAAGTGGTTTTCTTTATTAAGTCTTTTCTGGGACTTATCAGGGAGAATTAGTTATACCCAGTGCCATGTTCCTGTAATAATGTGTGCGCATCCCCATACTGAACTCATCACTTGTATTATACTTATTTGATTGCATGTCTCTTCCATTATATCATGAGTTCCTTGAAGGCATCTAATTTGATTTTTAACCTCTTTTTAAAACCAGCTTCTAAATAGTAGGTGTTTAATAATGGTTAATTATATAAATGAATGACTGATACTCTTTAAAATGAGCTCCACACCAAGTCTTGTTATTTCTACAGGCCAAGTATTTCTCAATTTGGTTTGTTTCTGTCCCTTCCAACCACTACTGGTGTAGATGAGAAATGCATCAGCTAGCTTCAAGATTATTTCCATAGCCAGTACTTTGTCTTCTTTCTATCAGAAGTGTTGTAAAAAGTGAAATTGGGGCATCTGGGTGGTTCAGTTGGTTAAGCCTCTGACTCTTGGTTTTTGGCTCAAGTCATGATCTCATGGGTCATGAGATCAAGCCCCATGTTGGACTCCAAGCTCAGCAGGGAGTCGGCTTGAAGATTGTCTTCCTCTGCCCCTCCAGAGGGCACGCTGGCTCTCACTCTCTCTTGCTCTCTCTCAAATGAATAAATAAATCTTTAAAAAAAAAGTGAAATTATTTGAGCTTACTATGTACCAAGCATTGGGTAAGGGTTCTATATATTTAATCATTACAACTCCATGCATTTGGTACTATTATTGCCTTTATTTTACAAATGACAAAACAGAGGTACATTATCCAGGTAGTTAGTAAAGAATTGGAATTTAAACCCAGGAAGTCTTAACCAAATGGGCTGTACAAGTTCCTGCTGGCAATTGCATGCCTATGTTTAAAGGTATGATCATACACTGAAGACTCACTGGGCATATAAGGGGAGTCAGCAACATCCATGAGGGGGACTGATCTGCACAATTAGATCAAGTGTCACCCACTGACATAGTAATGGAATAGGTAGAATAAAACTTCAGATGTCCACTTTCAGTCTCTGTGGCAATTGAAAGATTATGGCATCAACAACTTAATTAATTGGATCCAGACTGCCACATTGGGGACCAATCAAGAAATAGAAGGAAAAGGAAATAGAATCAAAAATATAAAAATAAACCCCTCAGTGGAATGAAGAAATAGTGGAATGGATGTGGCCCCAATCAGAGTTACTGATTGAGAAATTATACCAGAATGTAGACTAAAAAGGAATGAACGGCAAATTATGAGTGAAAAGATAAGACAGAGATAATAGATAGATGAGATTGAAGAAAAAAAGAAAGGTCTGAGCACAAAATTATTTTCCAGATTGAAAGAGCAAGTGAGAATTTAGGTATAAAAGACACAATAATGCCAGACAATAAAGTTTTTACAAGGCATATTTTTAAAAACCTTCAAGGAAGTACTCCAGCCCAATAAAAATTATTTTGATAAAATTTTTAAGATAGAAGAAAATAAATGATTAGGAAGCTTGCTGAGCAATGAAACATTTTAAACACTGAAAAAAATGTTGCCGTTGTGTGTAAGGTATAATGTGATACTTATGAAAGGAATCTTGAAATGGAAATACATAATGTAAGAAAGGAATTAGCAATCATCTGCTTCTAAAATTTTCAACAAACTTCAGTTTTCATACAAGAGGAATGTATGTAAGTTTGCCAAATTATTTTCTTGAGGGAAGTAAATGGTTGGTAATTTAACTCATAATACTAATAAGTAAATATAAATTCAAGTAAATTGTTAAACAACTTCTCTGCATGTTTCTTTTCCTCTGTCTGAAATTCTCCTGCTCAGGGTATCTACATGGTCCATCCTTTCACTTCAGTCTGGTCACGTCTCACTTCATTAGAGGGATCTTTCTGGATCTTCCATTTAAAGTAGCATTTCTCACAATGATCTATCCCTTTACCCTGTTTTATTTTCATAGCACTTCCATTATTTACATATATGTGCGTATATTTTCTTTTTTTTAATTTAAATTCAATTAACCAACATATAGTATGTCATTAGTTTCAGATTTAATGTTCAGTGATTTATCACTTGTGTATAACACCCAGAGCTCATCACATCCTGTGCCCTCCTTAATGCCCATTGCCCAGTTACCCCATTCCACCAACCGCCTCCCCTTATGCAACCCTCAGTTTGTTTTCCAGAGTCAAGAGTCTCTCATGGTTTGTCTCCCTCTCTGATTTCTTCCCGTTCAGTTTTCTCTTCCTTCCCTTATGATCCTCTGCTATTTCTTATATTCCCCATATGAGTGAAACCTTATGATAATTGTCTTTCTCTGATTGACTTATTTCACTTAGCATAATACCCTCCAGTTCCATCCATGTCGATGGAAAAGGTAGGTAGGTATTCATCCTTTCTGATGGCTGAGTAATACACAAGTGGGGGGAGTGGGAGAGGGAGAAGCAGGCTTCCCGCTGAGCAGGGAGCCCGATGCGGGGCTCGATCCCAGGACCCTGTGATCATGACCTGAGCCAAAGGCAGACGCTTAATAACTGAGCCACCCAGGCGCCCCTAAACCACATCTTCTTTATCCATTCATCTGTTGAAGGACATCTCAGCTCCTTCCACAGTTTGGCTCTTGTGGACATGTATTTTCTTTTTTTTTTTTTTTAAAGATTTTATTTATTTATTTGACAGAGAGAGACACAGCGAGAGAGGGAACACAAGCAGGGGGAGTGGGAGAGGGAGAAGCAGGCTTCCGCGGAGCAGTGAGCCCGATGCGGGGCTCGATCCCAGGACCCTGGGATCACGACCTGAGCCGAAGGCGGACGCTTAACGACTGAGCCACCCAGGCGCCCCTGTATTTTCTTTTTTTACTGGCCTCCCCCAATAGAATTAAGTTCCCTGAGGGCAAGATTGTGTTTATTCACTGCTCTCTCCTCAGTGCTTAGAAGAATGTCTGGCACATATTAAAATCTAAATTAATGTGAATGAACAATATATAAAATGCTCTTATAAATCAATAAGAACAAACAAGTAACTCAATTCAAAAATAAATGCACAAAGACCATGAAAGGGCCATTAAATAAGCATATGAAAATATATTACTGTCACTAATAATCAAAGAATGTAAATTAAGTTAGTACAAAGATATTCCTATAGGTCTATAGCACAGATTTTATATATTGGTATTATTCTTCAATAACAAGATATGGGGAATGTAAAATATATTTTTAAGGTCAACTTGTTTTATGGCCTATCAATATTTCTTTGATCCAGAAAATCTACCTGTCGGAATTTTTCCTATTGAAATATTTTACAATTCTATAAATATATAGATGTTTAAAATATTTGCCACATTTTGTAAAAGTGAAAAAGAAACTATGCTGATCACATTTTGTATATAGAGATAAAATATAGATAAAGATATACAACTAGATATACAAATATGTTTTGGGTACATAGAAGATGTAAACTTGCTTCTGTGATTATCTCTAGAAGGTAGAATTACATGATAACTTACTCCCTAGTTTAGATGTTTTTGAAATGTTTGAAATTTTACAATAATTTCTAGCATTCCATAATCAGTAAGAAAATATAAAAGACATGGTTATAATCCTTAAAAGAATTTGTGAACCAGTTTTCCCATCCTGAAGGCTACTCCACGGAGATTCTATCAGGTTTTTTGGGTTTTTTTGTTTGTTTGTTTGTTTTTGTATTTTTTAGACACTACTGAGTTTTATATGCTGGTGTCTCTTTCAGGTTTTTCATCTACGTTCATAAGTGAGATTACTCCACAGCTTTCCTTTTTTCTTCTGCTGTGCTGGTCCAGCTTGGGTTAACACAGCTATATGTGTCTCAGAAAATAAGCTCCTCTTCTCCGATCATGCCCTGTGCTCTGCTGAATGTATGATGTGATCGTTCGAACCCTTCTTATAAAACATTTTTCATGCCTCTGTGCCTTCGTTCATGATCTCTCTGCCTGGCAGGCCCTTCACTGTCTTCCTTCCTTCAGCAGCTTCAAGTGATCTTTTGAGACAGAGTGAAACATCCTTTTTTGTAGGAAGTCTCCTCCGTCACCCCGGAGATTTCTTTTTTCTCTGATCCCAACTCATTCTATAAATAATGTTCTTGTCCAAGAGCACTTATCATATTGTAGTGTAATTATTTTTCTGCATGTTTGTCTCTCTCTTCTGACTGGAGACTTTCTCATTCGGCTTTGTGTTAGGAGTTAGTTGGACAGTTAGGAAGTCAGGGCCAGGGTGCCCGACAAGAAAATATGGAGTCAGGACAGCTAAAATAAAACAGCACTGACATCCTGTTTCACAGCTTAGACAGGACCCGACTGACATTCTGCTTTGCAGCCTTTGCAGAAATGACTTCTGCAAAATGTCCTAAAATAAGACCATTAACCACAAAAGCATTTGTCAATATCACGGGCAAGGGGCAGTTAGGACCTAAGCCCTCAGATGTCAGCAAAAAAAACCCCATCAGCACATGGACATTAACCTAATAGATAGATACCTGACCAAAGCCCTGACTGGCATGACTCGGCACACCCTGATTGCTTAAGTTCCACAAAAGAGCTCATAAAAACCCCTAAACTTAGAAACTCCGAGGCAACCCTCTTGGGTCCCCTCCCTCTCCAGGAGCTTTGTACTCTTGCTCAGTAAACTTTGCTTTGCTGCCCAGCACTCTTCATCTGATCTACATCTTCATTCTTCCAAGCGGCGTGATCAAGAACCACGGGCACTAAGGGGACACAAATCCTATAACATTTGCACATCTAACCCCTGAGTCTGGTTCATCATAGTTTCTCAAACTCAATAGATATCATTTGAATAATGCAGAGATACCCAAGGACCACCTGAGAGTTTACGAGTTAAAAGTAAAAGTTCACCACTTTCTTGCTCATCCCTTTGAATGATTATTTAATTTTCCAGACTGATAAGGTCAGCGGTTACTGTGTTATAACAAGGAGTGAGGTTGGGCTTAATGTCATCTCTCCTCAGCCCTCCTATGCCTAGAGCCCCAGAGAGGATTTCCTGTCCCTGCTGAGACATGTTAAAACGTCCTTCATCCTTCAGTTCTTCCTTGTTACATTCAATCTTGCCATTCTGGCTGTTTATTCTTCTGTTTGCCCTTTTCCAAAGGCAAGAATCCTCTGTGACTTTTGGCTCCCAGGGCAGTCAGCGTGCATGTCTCTACTTGTCCCTTAAAAGCCGATGCTACTTGGATCCAACCAAGCACCAGGGAATATTTAAGCCCGAAGTACTATTATGAAAATTGTCATAATTAATAGAGGCTCTGAGCAAGCTGTAGCTCTTCCTGTTGGATCTTTCCTATCGTAACAGTGTCATTGGTGTTTACCGAGTGTCCTTCCGGCGTTTCTGTCTGACCCGCCTCACCCTTGGCTTTAATCCTTCCACACCTCGCCCTGTAAAGCAGGCCTCGTCCCGGCTTCAACCTGAACTGACACGTAAATGTACCTGGGACCTTCAGAAGTGCCTTTGTTATTTACGTGTTTACTAAATCGGAATCAAAAATGTTACTCTTCTAAGGAAAGTGACACCGGTTGTGAGGAAAACGCGAGGTCCAACTGAACAGCTTGGTTGATACAAAACCCGTGGATTATCCCGTGGACCCCATGGAGAGGAGAGTCCCCGGCAGAAGAAGATGCTTTCGTGTGTGTCTCTGAGACACCAGGGCAACATCCGGGCGCCTTTGCGTGTGGGACGCCACCCAGCTTGCTTTGCGCCGCGAGGGCGGCCGGAAGCCGGGCGCATCCTAGCGCCTGTGTGTCTGCAGCATCCGGAATGCCAGGAGCCAGCGCCCTTTCCTTTATGTTTATCTCTTAAATGATTTTAATTGAAGAATGATGCCTATTCATTGTGGAAAATACAGTACGATGTAATGAAGAAGATATCAGCCCCTCATCATTCCACGATACAGATATAGCCGCATATGCTTACATAATTAGCTTGGTTTTGTGTATGATTTTTTTGTTTACCTTTCCACTTAACATCATAATATCTTTTTTCAAGATTTCCTGTAAGTTTTGTCTTCTCTAGGAAACTTTCCCTAAGTGCCTCTCCACCTCGACCCCGGGTAGAGTCCCTGCAACTATCTTTGTCCCCGCGTTGTTCGCAGTGCATTTTTCTATCAAAAAATATATAATAATTTAGTTGACCAATTTATTTTTGTATATGTCTTCGAAGCATTCTCAGTACAAATACCGAGCCCAGGGTCCGGTACCTAATAGACTTTCATTAAGTTAGTCGAATAAATACATGAATAAATAATCATAATTATTTTAGTCACAGGGTAAATATCTCTTTGTAGGCACTGTATTAGTAACTGAATGATAATCTAATGTATGGATGTAACAAAAAATTCATTATTCTCCATTTTTGGAATACTGATGTCGTATCAAATGATTATTGTAAAGAATATCAGCAGGAGATTTTTGTCTGTAAATTGACATCTTTGTCCATTTTTCTGATTGCACAATAGAAGAAGAATTACTGGATTGAAAAACATAAGTATTAATCATGACAGAATTATTTTCTAGGAAAGTCTATCATTGCACTCCCAGCAGTGTATAAGTTTCAATTTCACCTCATCCTTGACAACACTGAATTTTATTTATTTAAAGGTATGAGCAAGATTTTTTTTTACACATATACATGTTAATTGACTATAATTGAACACACATACATTTATTTATGGTTTCTAATTATATTTACACCCATGTTAAGAAAAAAATCATGATGTTATTTTAAATTTCATTTTTGGCCGAATTATTAAGCTACCAAATTTTAAAAATTTATATTTACTTTCAAATTATATCAATTTTGAAGGTGGCAGTAGTGAACAAAGTCAAATCTCTATGTGGGTGGTTATGTATAAGTGTGGTATAAATATACTAATAGAAATATTGTTGAGTTCCTGATATGTGCAAATGTGAACATTATGATTAACAAACCAGATAAAGGTCAAAATACAATTAAGTTGTATATGGCAATCCAATCAACGTATACTGGTTTCTTTCCTGCTTCCCTCCAGACTGTCAGCCAATCACATAGTACAACTGCCCTGACGTCGTCTGCTTCTCCTACGTTAAGTTTAGTCTGTTTTGGCCGTTTTGTAAGTTATTGTGATTTGACGGCTCTTGAGAGTTTGGGAAGCATATTTTCTCCCTGCTGTTTAGAGAATCTTTTTTTTTTTTCCTTACTATTTGATTGCCATGGTAGAAATGTGGTATTTGGAAGAAACGGGGTTTTACTTTTACTTCATTTTATTTTAGTTCGTGAAAATGAAGCCACAGTTTCAACATAACATTGGGCATTAGTCTTTTTCTTAAAAGCTGTGGATTGTCATTAACTGACAAAATATTCTGCTGCCAAGATCTTGCAAGCATTCTATCTGTTGTCTGATGCCAAATATCCTCTTTAAATGTTAATGAACAAAGTATGGCATGCATTCTGTTCTTGATAGATTATGCCTATACCTTCTGTGGTCAACAGAAGGGGAATTCCCGGCCCATATGATTTGCATTCTGGCACACTCATCTCCTTAGTACTCACAAGCCAGTTAGCATGTAGATGTATTGCTCAATCTTATTCTTGCAATGAGTAGAACAGCCACAGCTTAGCTGCATCTATTGAACCCAAAGAAGCAATGCTCTGAAGCAATTTCCCCTTATTTATTTGTTTGCCCCATTCAGGTAAGGAGAGTAACACTCGATTTCACACTTAAACTTTCTTTGGCTAAGTTGAGGTAGTCCAATTACAGAAAGCCTTGAATATCATACCACCTACTGTGGCCTTTCCTCCGTAGGTGGGCTGGAGCCATCAAAGAACATCAAGGTAATGTGGTGACATGATTTGGAGAAAGATTTTGGGGAAGGGAGGACAGTGGAAAGAGTGTGATGAAATACAATCTCTGGGCTTTTGCAATATTTCCAGGCCTATACTGAGAGAGTATGAGCTGATGCATTAATTAGGAAAGGATCTGGGGAAGCTGCTCTGAGGCAGAGTGCTCCATAGGCTTCAGGACCGGGCTTTGTCACTCCTTAAAACTTGCTATTTCTCTTTTGTCTGCAGGAGAAAGTCCAACATGCTAATAGAGTGGACAAAACCCAGTGAAGACCAGGTATTTGGTAAATGTCTTTATCAATATCCTAAATTACTCTAGAGAGTATTTGTACCATCCACATTGTGGCTCTTGCCAACTGGTTGCTTCAAATACCTGTTGATCTTAAATCATTTCTAATAAACGAATACCCTGAGTTGGCCCTGAGGTGCTCTGGGTCAAGCTGATGTTATTACACATCTTGGATTGTTATGGAATGACAATCTTTTCTGAGCAAGAAATTATAGAACTTGTTAAGACCCACACTGAGACTGAAAAGTCTTTCATTATGGCCCTGTACTATTTAAATCCAAAACTGATGAAAATATTAGTTGATCAACAAATGATAATAGGAAATATATTCTTATTGAAATTCTATGCCCCTCCCCCATATATGGTAAATAGGCCTTTATAAAATACTATACATAAGAAGGAGTACTTTCTAATTTTTATTAGATTTAATCCTGTATTTATACACTAGAGTGCCCTAATTAGAGACAGTGTGTATTAAATTGTCACTATTAAATAGGATTACATTTTATTTAAGTACAAGTAAATGTATTAACTTCTAATCATGTAATAGGCCAGCTCTGCAAATTTAAAACATAGATCCTGAATTTTGTATATAATAGGAGAACTTGAATTAGCACAGGCTGAATGGTACATTGTTTTTGTTTTTATGAGCCAAATGTGTCCATTTTTTGATGTTTTTAGTTTTCATGAGGTTTGCATTAATAGGCTCAATTTTAACAAAGTTAACCAAATCCACTACTAGTCAAGATTATTTATAATATATCATGTACAATTCTTAGAGCATTACAGTAGAAATTTGGGTCACTTGTAATGTCATTTAGATATTGGAAGTAAATTATTTAGATGTAAGAGAAAAATGTTTATATGCTTCCAAAGAGTCTGTTATTATAAGAGCTTTTCCATGATTCTAATTATCTATCTTCCCTAATACACTTTACAATGAAATCCAATTTTCATAATTTCAACAGAAAAAAACACAGCACTTTATTAGTGAAATTGAAATGCATTGTATGTTCACAAATGAGAGGAAAAAAACTTATAAAAATGCATGCATAATTTTAAAAAAATCAATTGGTATGGATTTCTCTGGCAATCAAAGGTGTAGTATGAATACTTTATTGTCTAAACTTGAAGGCGTTGCAACCACTGTTGCCAGGGACGCACCATGTTGTCATGGAAACAACACGGGTTTTAAGTCAGAAAAACCATGACCTTGCAACTACAGAATTCACAAATTTGGGCAAGTTATTTACTCCTCTGAATCTGTTTCTATATTAAAAACTGAATGAATCATACCTACTAGCTAGGGCTATTAAAAAGATTAAAGTTTCCAGTGTATCTAAAATGCCTCACATATTCATAGACACATAGAAATTCCACCAAAAATACTAGTTGCCTTCCCTTCCTTTCCTGCTAAGAAATAAAAGGCAGAGATTATTTGTCTTCTGAGAGAACTAATGATTGGTCAGATACCAAGACAAGACAAAATATAAATGGGTTTAGAATTTGTCACATATGAAAGTCAAACATGGACTCTAGAATGTTGCATAACACCAACAAGTATGGCAATGTAGAGAAGCTAGAATGACAGAGACATAGGTCCCAGACCTACATGTCTACTACTGAGATTCATAACTTTGAGAAGATGGTGCATTTCACAAGTTTTCGGTGTTTTCAACTATAATGTGATAAAATGAAGGTGTTGAGAATAAAGTTCCTCTTTCTACAGTAAAAATTAACACTTTCTTTTTCTTTTTGTCAGAAGAAAGTTCTAGAAGATCTGAGTAACAGGAAAAGTAGGATTTTCTTTCTTAAAGAATGATAGCTTATTTTCCTTTTTGTGTTTCCTCTTTCGATAGGCTTCTTATTCCAATAAGAATAAGAATGAAGTGATAAATAATTTTCTTCCTCACCTCACAGATTTCCTTCTCTTTTGCTCCTTGGGGTCTTTAGTTGACTTCCTAATATCACAAATTTAATAAAGCATTTCTTTTCAAAATCCTTTCACAAAGATCACAACAAAGTTGACATTTTTAAGATAAGTATACACATTCTATATATTCTTTCAATTAATTCCTCTTCCTGGTGTTGTTCCCCACAGCTGGCTTGTTAACTGTGAGCCAAGTATAAACTTTTAAGGCACAAACTCCTCCACAGGCCTATATGTATATTGAATGGGTCAAAGTATTGGATGATAATAAGTGCATTTATAAGCATTATTTCTATACTGAAAAAAAGGTTAATTTGAAAGTCATTCCTCCATTCAAGAAGAACAATTTTCTCTAGTCTTCTGACTATTTATAGAAAGACCTTTACATGTGCAAACTAATTAATAAATGGGATCAATTTCAAGGTATTTTTTCTGGTTCATCACCACTTAATCATTCAATTTAAAAAACATTTTAAAGGCCAAGTCTAAAATAGATTTGCACCCACGCCCCCAGTGTGAATTTTTCATTCTTTACAACATGCAGTAGGTACTGTATAATGACCTTTTCTCTGTTTGGAACAGGGATTAGAATAATACATTTGACCCTTTACAGTCACCTGGGAGAGATGTTAGTCTCCATGTTCAATAAACTGAAATATGTCTCAAGTGTCCCAAGGTTAAGGCCATGACTTTAAACTATTTAACACAGAGTATCATACTGATTCACTTAGACTCTCAGGCTTTTAAAAAAATGATTGGCCTGGATTTTACGTACTTTATCAGAACAATTTCTTCTCTTCATACAATTAAAGCAAATATTTTACATTGCAAATAAAGCAAGTTAACCTAGATGCATTGTGCATTATAATAAAATTTATAGCTGCATAAATAGCAGTGTAAACTTACAGAAAGACTAGTAATTATAGTGCCATTGATGGTCTTTGTTGCTTTAATTCTGAAGCAGCCAGAATGATTAAACTGAATCTTAATCGACTTCTCCATTAAAAATGCTGGCAGAGGAGCTCCTTTAACCTTTCCCATTGATTGAACACAACAATCACCATTCAATTATAATGCAAAAGAACATTTGTTATAATGTAGAAAAGATGCATGAGCCATTTCCTTTTACTCAAGACAATCAATGAGATGACTCCTACTTCTGCAAAGGTGAGAATGCTCTACCTGGGAGTCTGATAAAGTCAAAACCAAACAGAAACCTCCCCACCACGCAGAGGAGTGTACTGATGAAACTAATCTGGAACAGATTCATTAAGAAGAAATGTATTTTCTATTGCTATTTACAATGGCCACATCTATCCTTGATATATTGTTTTTCTTCCTAGGTTTTCAAAGTACTTAAATTACCATGATCAAAGGTTTAATGGTGAATTAATGAGGGTGGTTACTGGGCCCGTGTTCTCAGTGCATGCGTAACAATACAAATCAAGGCAATACTGGTAATTGGAATAACAGAATTTTAGACTAGAAGAAGCCTTTGAGATTAACTTTTACTTAAGGTCAGATAGCTAATTGTCACAAACCTTGAACTAGAATTCAGGTCAATCAATTACCCATGCAACACTTGTTGCATTTGTCACTTCTGAAGTATAGTTTGTTTTCAGTTATGTTTTTTACTTGATTTTGTAATTATACAGAGAATTATACAGGTCATGTACTTACATCATGTAACCTATAATGTATGACTAACTCTGCAAGGATAGCAGTGTTGCTCTATGTACATAGTGGTGGCAGATTAAACATGGCTGTAGGTTCTTTGCTATTCCTCCCATTGAGAGGTGGAGTATGATTCCCCTCCCCTTGAATCTGGGCTAACTCTGTTTGTCAACAGTAAAATGTGGTAGAAGTGACATTCTGGAGATTCAGGTGCTAGGTCTTAAGAAGTATTGCAGTTTTTGTCTGTGCTTCTTGGAACATTTGCTCTGGGGAAGCTAATTGCCATGTAAGACATATGACCACCCAGAGACCACTATGTTATAAGGAAGCTGAAGCCACTATATGGAGAAGCAGTAGAGAGAGAAAAGCCCAAAAACCTCCACTGACCCAGCCATCCCACACCAGGAACCAGACATAAGTAAAGAAGGCATCTTGGATGTTCCAGGGCCAGTGGACAGGATATGGAGAACTAAGGAAACCTGTTGACATCTAGAATCAAGGCCTTAGACATATGGCTTTGGTCGAATTCTGACAACTGCTGAGGATGGGCTTAATATTCCTCAGCTTGACTGAACTTAGATAGGTTTCTTCCTGACTATATGCGCACGCCCCTGACCTTCCTTTCCTTGGAGCAATTACTTCAGAAAACTTGCAGTCATAAATTCTTTGTCTGCCCCTTTGAGATGTAAATCTCCCAGCCTCTTGCCAGTTTTACAACCCAGGAATGCCTTTCTCAAGGACCAGGGAGCCATCCTTTCAAAATGTACACATCAAGAATGATAGAGCCCCTATCTTCCAGTCTCTTTTGGGAGGGTAATTGCCTAACTTGGCAAATGCAAATGGCCTTATCACATTGACCAACCTCGCCTCTAATGTTCTCCAGTACTTTCAGCTCACCTCAGCATTCAAAATCCCTCCCACCTTTTGTTTGAGTGGAGTTAAGTTTAATTTTTCTTCTGCATTGCAATAGTCTTGAGTAAGGTTTCCCTTGCCTACCTGGTGCCATTTTCTTTGACAAGGCCAATTCAGTCATTAGTTCCTTCCTATCTGAGGTCCTAGGCATCAAGAATCAGGGATGAGTCATTTCTGCAGTGCGTTGCTCTAATTCCAGACCCACAAAATCATATGCACAATAAAATGGGTGTTGTTTTATGCCATTAAAGTTTTTATATAGTTTGCTATGGAGCAATTGATAACTGGAAACCCCCTCCCTATGGATAGATAAATAGATGTGTATATGGATATATATATATATATACACATTTATAATGCATGTAGTTATACATTATACAGATATAGATAGTTGTGTGTAATATATAACTATCTATTGAACCTCAATTTCTAGCTGCATTCAGAGGGGGTTAGAAGTATAAAGTTCATGTTACTAATTTACTTTGGAGCCTACACTAGGGCTCAGTGCATTTCGTTACTTAGGAGAACATGTACAACTCTTCACTTTAAGCACTTTGAATATGTGTCTAATCATAAAACTAAAAGATTATTAGACTTATAATTATTTTGTGTGTCCTTAAGCAACTGCTTATATGTAGCCAGCCCCATAGCTCCAGATTACCTCTTTTAAATGTCAGCTTGAATGTACAACTGATAGAAATTAGGATATTTTTAAAGTAAATAAGTTGTAGTCTATTGAAATAATCAACAAACATGGAGACATAAGGTGAACAAAAACAAAACAATCTTTCCTCTGAAAAAGACCTGGTTATGAAATGGCAATCTTTCCAAATTGAGGGCAACCAAATTTTAAATTTTTGCTTCAAAAGAGTGAATCATTTTTTAAAGTTGTAATGAAACTCCCAAGAAAGGAATACTTTATTAGATTGAAATATTTTGCTGTATTTCCAAATTAACATGTAAATTTTTATGAAAATAAAACAATTTTCTTTTTTTTTAAGGGTTTTATTTATTTATTTGAGAGAGAAAGAGCATGAGCGACAGGAGGGGCAGAGAGACGACAAGCAGACGCCGTGCTGAGCATGGAGCCTTACGTGGGCTTGATCTCACGACCCTGACACCAGGACCTGAGCTGAAATCAAGAGTCAGACGCTTAACTGATGGAGGCACCCATTATTTTCAGGCGTCCTGAAAATAATTTTCTACAGAAGGAAAACCTAGAATATCTCAATATAACACCAGCCCAATTTGGCTAGAGTGACCAGTTACTTCTGAGAAACTTGTATGCATGGAGTCCATTTTAGTATTCATGTTTGTCAACCAAGCCCTTTCAGAGGGTATATCTAGAGGTCTCTTTCATGTCTACATCTATATCTTATTTGTAAGGGGGAAAAAAGTCATGATGTATAATTTTGAGTATAAGGTCACTAAAGTATTTCTCCTCAAGACATTTTGCTGAATCTGCTTGCTTTTTATTGAAAATTATAACATTTCATGTATAAATCTCTAAAGTATGGCTTTTATTGGTTTACTTATTTTTCATATACTACATATTTATATTATGCCTAATTAATAATTTTTCAGGTCATAAAATAAAAACTGCTGTTTTGTTATATTTTTTGAAAGTATGTTGACCATAGAATATATATGCCTCACAATTAACTTTTGGGAGGGCAAGTATCACAAAAAGAATACCCCAAATCCTGCTATCATGGTGGACTACAGTTCCAAAATGGTTAGGGATATGTTTGCAAAAAGAATGGCTTAGCTGGAACATACTGGACAGATTATGTACCTCATCAGACTCAGGGTGACTTTGGAACCAATCAAGGCAGGCTCTGGGCACAAGGACTTTATGGCAGTTCTCTTTGTTGAGTGGGAGGTGAACTGAGAAATTATTTTCTGTGGGTTGAAAGATCTAAAAGATTGCCCCCAAGCTTAGGAAACAGAGCAAGCTTTGTCTGGTATAATAGGTTCTGATTGTATCATTCGTGGAGCAGAAACTTTGATGGGTGATTGCCCCAAGAATTAAAACACTTCCAAAGTCAACCTTCTTGCACCACTTTCCACTGATAATGGCCGTGAATATATAGATGGGCCATTTAGTGACAGGGTTGTGCTTTTGGCTTCCCACTATTGCTTAGTTTTATGATATATCCTAGAATTTGTACATTCTGGTTATGCTGACTCAACATGTGTCTTTCTTTATGCTGTTAGAATGACAGTTACAATAGTAGATGGGATTTAGGTTAGACTTTTAAAAAACCTTTTTGATTATTAAGTGAAAAGATTGTTTTAAAAATATATTGATATCCCTTTCTCTGAAGGGTTTTGTCTAGGTTAACTCTTTCCTGAAGGAGTTTAAGTGACTCAGAGATCAAGTATTTCATCACTTTGCACAGACAAATAAAAATAAATTCCAGCTAGACAAAAGACAAAGTTCTTTGGCCTCCAACTGGCTAAACTGGGAACCAGAAAACCAGCCTCTGAGTTACAAAATCTGACTCTTAGTGATTGCTGATAGCTTTAAGATAATCTCTTAGAAGGTACTTATATCTCAAATGTATATTGTTTTTGTACTTTGTTTTGGTTAATATTGTAATTTTCCCTGAATTCTTTATATATTGGTCTAATTTTTTGATGTATTAGATAGATTTGGAAGCCATGAAGTCTTGGAGGACATTAAGTAAGTTACTTCATGCATTTACACATTCATTTATTAAATTAACATTTGTTATGTCAGAAAGGACCAGGTCTGAGAAGAGCATTGAATTATCAGTTGAAAGAGTGCTGGGTAAAAACAGGAGAATATCACATGGAGAGGAAAAAAATAAAAGCCTGTCTTGGAGATCAGGAAGGTTTCTTGGGGAAAATGACAGCGAACAAGCAAGATTCGCGAGAATTAAACTTAGAAATTTGCTGACTGACTTGAGGAGGCCCATTGGGGGACGATGAAAGAGAAAAACCAGAAAAGTTCTACTTTAAAAAAATGAATTAAGAAGATTTACATATTTTTATATTCTACAGAAGAGTTTATACACATAGGACTTAAATTTTTTTTCCTTGAAAATGTTAAAGAACTTGTCCATAAGTCTGTCTGAGCTGTCACGGGGAGTCAGAGAAGTGGCATTCTGGGTCAGCACCAGGAAGGTATTAGAATCAGAGCCAACCTTATCTGATTAGAAAGCTCTGCTCAGCCCTGGACTGATCAGTAACTGGGGTGTGAAATAAGATATGGAGGAACCTTAGCTGGATCCCCTCCTGCCAGCTCAGTGTTTGGGTGTGGAGAGGGTCCAGCCCTTTTCCTGGCTTGATCAGATGCGTGAAATTCTCACCTTGTGTTTTCAGCCATGGAAAAGGCAAGTCATCATCAGGAATTACATCTTTGTTCTTAATTGCAAGCATCTACCCCTCCCTGGCATGATGGCCGTAGAAAGCTGGATTCTAAGACTTGGATTGCCTTGACCATTCTGGGCCAAGTCCTTCCTTCAGAGGCTAGCCCTCTATTGGTCAGTCTTGGACAGCTAAACCTGAGCTCTCAGTATTAACTGAAAAAGAATCTGAAGTAAAAAATACTGGACTATGTTAAAGAGGGATTTTATTACAGAATTTTACAAAGCTCTGATATTCTAATATGAGGAGCAATTTTTAAAGAGAACAGTACAATAAGGAGAGTTGTCCAAATTCCCTTGAATGCTGAATATATACCCTCTTTTGTTTCAATCTCTTAGAATTAGTGTTACTTAGATATAATTTGGGAAATGCCACTTTTTTATCTATCAGATCTTGAAACTTATATTTGTATTTAAGGCTATACTAAACTCTTTGCCATTGAAACATATTACCTTTATGTCTCTTTTAGATTTATGCCTTGGATTCTACTTTTTATGATATTACCTTTATGACTTCTACTTTCTTTTTAAAAAAATTTTTTTTGAATGTTTGCCTTGTCTAATTTGTTGATGCTTTTTTCTTCAAGTCACTTGTCATTAGATGACTTCTAACAGTGGATATTAAGTTTTCAATATGAGAGAGCCTTTTTCTATTTTTTTAACTTTTTATATTGAGATAATTTTAAATTCACAAGCAGTTTTAAGAAAGATCTCCTGTATATCTTTTATCCAGGTTCCCCCAATAGTAACACCTCGCAAAACTGTAACACAATATCACATCAGGATGTTGACATTGATATGGTCAACATACAAAACATTTCCATTGCCACAAGGATTTTTATGTTGCTCCTTATGGCCACACCCACTTCCTGTCTTCTTTTACCCCCTCCTTAAACCCTGGCAACCATTAATCTGTTCATTGAAAAAAATTTTCATTTCAATGATGTTTTCAAAATGAAACCGTACATTATGTAACCTTTCCGAATTGATTTGTTTTCCTTCAGCATGTCTCTGGAGACTTATCCAGGTTGTTGCACGTGTCAATAATTTGTTATTTTGTATTGCTGAGCACTATTCTAACCTATGAATATACCACCCTTTGTTTGAACATTCACTCACTGAAGGACATCTGAGTTGTTTCCAGTTCTTGGTTATTATGAATAAAGCTGCTATAAACATTTGTATATAGGATTGTGGGAACATAATTCTTAATTTCTCTGGTATAAATACCCAGGAGTGTAATTGCTGAGTTGTATGGTAATTATATAATTTAGTTTTTAACAAAAAATAATAAGAAAAAAACCCAGAAAACTCTTTTCCAGGGAGGATGTACCATTTTACATTTCTACCAGCAATATGAGTCATCTAGTTTCCTTGCATCTTCACCAGCATTTGGTATAATTACTATTTTATATTTTAGCCATTCTGCTAGACATGTAATGATAATCTCATTTTAGTTTTAATTTTTCATTTCTTTAATGGTTGACAATACTGAATGTATTTTCACATGCTTACCTGCCATCTACATATCTTCAGAGAAATGTCTATTACGTCTTTTGCCCACATTCTAATTGGATTTTTTTTTTTACTGTGGAGCTTGAGAGTTCTATATGTATTCTAGACACGAGTCTTTTGTCCTATCTATGATTTGCAGATAATTTCTCCCACTCTGTAACTTGTCTTTTTATCTTCTTAACAGTATTTTGTTTCTTTTTTTAGATTTTCTAATTTATTCATCTGAGGGAGAGAGAGAGAAAGAGAATGAGAGCATGAGCAGGGAAGGGTCAGAGGGAGAGAAAGAAGCAGACTCCTGGCTGACCAGGAAGCCCGAGGCGGGGCTCCATCTCAGGACCCTGGGATCAAGACCTGAGCTGAAGGCAGATGCTTAACCAACTGAGCCACCCAGGCGCCCCTTCCTTTTTTTTTTTTTTTATTGTATGATTCCATTTATTCCATGAGTTATTGTTTGTATATAACACCCAGTGCTCCATTCAATACGTGCCCTTCTTAATACACATCATGGTGCTAGCCCATCCCCCCCACCCCCCCACTCCTTCACCTCTAAAACCCTCAGTTTGTTTCTCAGAGTCCATAGTCTCTCATGGTATGTCTCCTCCTCCGATTTCCCCCTCCTTCATTTTTCCCTTCCTACTATCTTGTTTCAGAGGTACAGGTCTGTAATTCATCAGTCTTACACAATTAACAGCACTCACCATAGCACATACCCTCCCCATTGTCCATCACCCAGCCACCCCATCCCTCCCACCCCCCACCACTCTGGCAACCCTCAGTTTGTTTCCTGAGATTAAGAATTCCTCATATCGGTGAGATCACACGATACTTGTCTTTCTCTGATTGACTTATTTCTCTTAGCCTAATACCCTCTAGTTCGATCCGTTGTCATTGCAAATGGCAAGATTTCGTTTTTTTGATGGCTGCATAATATTTCATCATATAGATATACCACATCTTCTTTATCCATTCATCTGTGGGTGGACATCTTGGCTCTTTCCATAGTTTGGCTATTGTGGACATTGCTGTTATAAACATTGGGGTGCATGTACCCCTTCGGATCACTACATTTGTATCTTTGGGGTAAATACCCAGTAGTGCAATTGCTGGGTCATAGGGTAGCTCTATTTTCAACTTTTTGAGGAATCTCCATACTGTTTTCCAGAGTGGCTGCACCAGCTTGCATTCCCACCAACAGTGTAGGAGGGTTCCCCTTTCTCCACATCCTTGCCAACATCTGTCGTTTCCTGACTTGTTAATTTTAGCCATTCTGACTGGTGTGCGGTGGTATCTCATTGAGGTTTTGATTTGGATTTCCCTGATCCAAGTGCCCCTTCTTAACAGTCTTTTACAAAACAAATGTTTTCATTATTGATGAAGTCAAATTTATCAATTTTTCTTTTAATGGGTTATGATTTTGGTGTCAGGTATAAGAATCCTTTGTCTAACCCTAGATCCCCCAAATTTTCCCCTAATTATTTTCCTAAAAGTTTTATAGTATTATATCTTACATTTAAATCTAAGATCTATTTTGGGCTAGTTTTTGTATAAGGTATGAGATAGTAGGTCAAAGTTTTTTGCTTGTTTGTTTTATTTTTGTTTTGTTTTGTTTTGTTTTGTTTTTTATCTAGGGATGTCCAATTGCTTTAGCACCATTCATTGAAACCTCTACTGATTTTGTACCTTTGTCAAAAATCAGTTTGGTGTACTTGAATGGATCTATTTCTGGATTTTCTGCTCTGCTCCATTGATGTATATATCTATTCCTTGACCACAAGGTCTTGATTAACATATCTATAAAACTTGTTTTGAAATCAGGTAGAGTTATTACTCTCAGTTTACTTTTCTTTTTCAAAATAGTTTTATCTACTCTAGTTCCCTTGTTTTTCCCTATATTTTTTAGATTAATCTTGTCTGTATCTACAAGAAAATCTTACTGGAATTTTGATAGGAATTATATTAAACCTATATGTTAATTTGGGAAGAATTAACATCTTTATTATGTTGAATCTTCCAATCTATGAAATGGTATGTTGCTCCATTTATGTAGTTCTTCTTTAATTTACTTTATAAGCCTTGTGTTGTTCTCAGCATATGAATCTCCATACATGTTTTGTTAGATTTACACCTAATATTTCTTTTTTTTCTTTGAGTGATTGTAAATGGTGTTAAATTTTTAATTTTGGTGCCCATGTTATTTGTTGCATGTGTAGTATATACAAGTGCAAATGATTTTTGTATGTTTATATTACCAGTGCTAAACTCATTTATTAGTTCTAGGAGGTTTTTGGAGGTTTGTTGGAAATTTCCACATTGACAATCATGTCATGTGTAAATAGGTACAATTTTATATCTTCTTTTCTGATATGTATACTTTTTTCCTTTCATTTTCTTGCCTTATTGCACTGTCTAGAATATCTAGCAATATATTGAATGATTTGTAAGATTGGACATCTTTGCCTTATTATTATTTTTGTTTCAATCTTCAAACATAATTTTGAGAATGTAAGAGAAGGAAGCCTATTGTATTTACCCATATTTTTGCTCATTGTGTTCTTTTTTCCTTCTTACTGTTCCAAGAGTGCTTTTTTCAATGGTTTTCTTTGTTAACAGGAATTACTTATGCCATTCTTTTAGGGTTTGTTTGCTCGTGACAAATTCTTTTGTTTTCCTTCATTTAAGAATGTCTTGGGCGCCTGGGTGGTTCAGTTGGTTAAGCGACTGCCTTCGGCTCAGGTCATGATCCTGGAGTCCTGGGATCGAGTCCCGCATCGGGCTCCCTGCTCGGCAGGGAGTCTGCTTCTCCCTCTGACCCTCCCCCCTCTCATGTGCTCTCTCTCATTCTCTCTCTCTCAAATAAATAAATAAAATCTAAAAAAAAAAAAGAGAGAAGAATGCCTTGATTTCTCCTTCACTCCTGAAGGATTTTTTTTTTTTGGGATATAGGATTCTGAGCCACAGTTCTTTTATTTTGATAATTAAAAGGTGTTGTGCCACTTTCTTCTGGTCTCCATGGGTTCTCATGGGAAATTTGCAGTAGTTCTAATTATTTTTCCCCTTATAGATAGTATCTCCTCTCTTGGTTCTTTCAAGATGTTTTTCTTTCTTTGTTTTTAGTTTTCAAAAATTTGACTATGTTTCTTGGTGTGAATTTCTTTTAGGTAAGGTAATCCTCTCACTGAAAAAATTGCCTATGGTTTTGTTTCTAAGAAAAAAGGAAAGGAAGGCTAATAGGAGGCAAATGATTATTTCTGCAACATATTTGGCTTTATAACCAGGGTTTGCATCTTTTAGAAATTCTGTGTTTACATGGCTTCAAGTTTCCAGTTCTGTTGTAGATGAAATTCCAAGAGATCATTCAGCCTGGAGTGTTTTCAGAAATTCCCCAAAATTCCTTTCATCTTTTGGTAGATTGAAAAATAGCACTGGTTCCTCTGTGCTAACACCTTTTGCAGTGTAACTTCCTAGTGACTTTACACTAAGCCTCTGGGCAAGGCCACACCAGATGCTTTGAGCAATAGAATGGGGCATAAGTAAAGATGTGCTAGCTCTGAACCTAGGCCCAAAAACCCTGTGTGTTCCTGCTTCTCTTGGATTCTGCTGTCATCATAACATGTTCTGGCTAGCCTAAAGGATGATAAAAATATGGAGTAGAGTTCAACTGCCCCAGAAACCTGAGTTGAGGTCAGCTTATATAAGCCGACCTCAACTCAGGCAGTGGATCCCCAAAGAGGTGAGCAAGCTCAGCTGAGATCAAGGGAGTTAATAAACTCTCAGTTAATCTCAAACACATGAACAGCAGCATGGATTTTTTTTTTATATATATATCATTGAGGTTATGAAGTTGTTATTAAGTATTATTGTGGCAACTGATAACTGATACATGTGTAGTTAGTGTTTGTCCTAATTTTTTGGAATGCTGACAAACCACAGAAATTTATTTCTCACAGTTCTGGACATTGGAAGTCCAAGATCAGGGTGCCAACATGGTTGGATTCTGGGTTGCAGACTGCCTACTTCTCACTTTATCTTCACCTGGTAGAAGGGACAAGCTAGGTCTCTGTGTCTCTTTCATAGAGTATTAATCCCAATTATGAAAGCAGAGCCTAATTACCCTCCAAAGGCCCCATCTTCTATTATCATCACCTTGAGAAGATGGAATTTCAAGATAGGACCTTAGGGGGACACAGACATTCAGGCCGTAGTAGTCCTATTCCTTTATTTCCAGTAATGAAACAAATTCATCCTTCATATAGTATTTATTTGGTTATTTCAGTTGGTGGAGTTTGATACCTGTGTTCAACTTTTCATGTCATCTAAAAGTAACAACGTGCATTTTTTTGTTTGAATTCTTGCACTATGCCTGTAAACACACATCTCTGGATACAAACTTTGTTCTATGCGTATACTGAAAAAAAGAAATTATTTTTTTATTTAATTAGTGGATATCTGTCCTGTTGTTTGTGCAGATATCCACAGGTTATCAGTTAAGCTTGTTATAGCCTTTCTTGTGATCCCTGAATGGATGAAGTTTCCCTTTCTGCATCTACAAAAATGGTCACCTGACAAATCCCATGTCAATAAAATGAGAAAAACAAAAACAAACAAAAAAACCCACCACGTTCCCTATTGGGGATTTTTAAGTATATAATATAACTTAAGGGTAATAGAAATGAGAGCTAAAGAATTCAGTATAGCACCATGATTTTCTAAAAGATCAAATTACATATATATACATAGAAACAGTACACAAACTCCTGAAAGATTTTATGGGAAATATGTTTTTGGTTGTTTAAGAAATATCTGCATGTGATGTGTAAATTCTTAGGTAGCTTTATTCTTTAGAGTTTTGAAACTTCTAAAACTCTTCCTTTTTCCCTTTGGGTTCAGTAGATTAAAAGGCACTTGGTCATTAAATAACCTTTGAAGATAGTTATCTGCAGATTTGACTTTGGGGTACAAATATACAGGAGCAATTTGTAACCTGGGAAGGTGGTAGTATTGGAGAGTAATATTTGAACAAGAATTGACTGAGGGGGAATTTTCTACTTCAGACAGGCATCAATAGCAGATGGTGGGGTCTACTGGGAAATAAGTATAAGTACTGGGAAAGGGAATACTGTACTGTGGCAAATATAAGATCTGATGCAGCAGAAATCTCTCTCTGGAAACTGAAGTGAAATTGCCCATTAATGTTTTATAAACACTTTCTTATAAAAGAGATAAAAATTAATCAAAAAAAGAAGAGGTATTTTGGATAGCAAGATTTGTGCAGAAATTTTGCAGGATTTGCTGGAAGCAATAGGTTATCTCCCTAGAATTTGTAACCTGAGCAAGTGCATGACAACTTTTTAAGTGTATTTTTTGAAGTTTATGTTGTTTGAAGACAACATGAAATAAAATATTTGACTATAATGTTGAGGAAAAAAGACAACAGATTTTTAAAGGAATAGTAATGGAAGTTTACTTCTTTCTAAATTATGCTGTTTAAACTGTTTACTATTACATGTCAAAGTTTCATTGTTAATATATGAAAATAAACTTATTCAGCATAATATTTTAATGCATATTAAGATTAATTTTTAAATAAGATTAAAATATGCTAATAATTTTATTTTACTGAGAACCAAAAATCCAAGTACCATTTTATAGTCACACAGAGACACAAACACACACACAAATATGCACACACACAAAAGTCCATCATATATTCTACTTAATTTTTGAACATGTTCAGGGTAAAGTTTTCTATAATTTTACTTTAAAAATTCAGTGGGCATTTAAGTATTTTATTTTAAGACATAAAAGCTTTCTGATACCAACATACTGAAATATGTATGATTGGCTAGCATTATTTTTTTGAGGGCTTGAGTAGAACATTTAGTTTAAGCACATAAAAGTAAATTAAATATTTAAAATATATCTGGGAGACTATTTCAAATATCTAATATATGACTGAAGTTATCATCTAATAAATACTTCTCTTTATGATCAAATACCTGTTTTGTACAAAATGGATTTTCTATGAACTCAACATATCATGTTTACTGAAACATGAGATATACAGGAAATATGAATGATACAGAAAGGCTTGGCAAATAAAAATCTATATACAAAATTAATATAAATATTTAAATACTGTTATAGGCTGAGTTTTGTCCACCAAATTAATATGTTGAATCCTAAACCCCAGTGCCTCAGAATGTGACTGTATTTGGATAGATAAGGTCTTCAAAGAGGTGATTAAGATTAAATGAGGACAATTAAGGTGGGCCTTAATCCAATATGACCGGCGTCCTTATAGGAAGAGGAGATTAGGACACAGAAGGGTAATCATGTGAAGCACAGGGAAAGATGGCCTTCTAGAAGCCAAGGGGGGAGATCTTGGAATAAACCAACCTTGCAGACACTTTTATCTTGGACTTCTAGTCTAGAGAGTGTGAGAAAATAAATTTCTGTGGTTTAAACATTCAGTTTTTGGTACATGTTATGGCAGTCATAGCAAACCAACACCAATGCCAGATGAAAAAATATAATTATTTTAATATAAGGTAGCCAGTTTTTGTTACTTTCATAATAATGACATTATGATGTCATAACTGTGACATGATAATATATTATACTATATTGTCATGATGTCTTAGAAAAAGCTATGTCTTCCCTAATATAATTTTCTGACCAGTGTTATACATGGGACACAACTACTCCTGCTATGATATTTCTCTACATTTTGTATGTAAACTATCTCTTTTACATTCCCTTTTTCTACCCAACCCCACTCTCTTCCCTCTATGTAACAGCAAGGACATCTTATTATCAAAAAGGTATTGTACAGGAAGTCTAAACTAAGGCAAGTGCATGAATTTGATATACTTAAAAATCCTTCCATGTTTCCTAAAACTCCCTTGGAGGGAATTTCTCTTTTCTTAATGAGCCAATTGTTTTCATTAACCACTAATTACTTTTTCTAAGCATAGGGGTATATGTGACAAAGATGATGACATTACATGGAAAATATTTTACTGATAATTGGGAAATGTTATACCAGCCAAAAATAGCAAGCATCCAGAAGATTATTACTTTAAGTTTGTGGAAAAATTAAAGCATTAGTCTTGATGTATCGTGATTAAACTATGGAGACTAAAGATAAATTTTAATCACACTATTTTAAGAGCAAGTTACCAAATACTACTGTGTAAGACCTCCACTAAAACATAATCCAAATTCCAGAGACTATAAAGACTCAGTAAGAATATATTTACCACATTATCTTTGTCAAGCATCAGGGTGTCGCTATAGTAATTTCCTTAGCCAGTACATATTGAAACTGTTTACTACCATCTTCTCTGACATGTACAAACAGTTTCTGTAGCATGTATCTAAACCTTATTTGACAGTATGAGATGAAAGATACTCAAAATCCTTTCCAAAGAAAGACAAGTTTTAGGTGGAAGAGGAAACTTGGAAGCTAGGCTTTGGCTGAATTTTCCATCTTTCAGAAAACCTTTTCACCTAAGAGGTTATCAGAGTCATAAAATTTCTTGCAACAGGCATTTAGGAAGTTCAGGATGCTGATGGCTGTATTCTAGAAGCATTCACATAAACACAAAAGACATGTAAATTGTAGACCATTTAGAAGAGTCAGCACGATGGTAAAAGTTTAAAATTAACCCAAAGATAGACTTACCTGCACTAGGGAAACCCAATAGCAGTCAAAGATCTTTACTGATGATTCAAAGCTAAAAATTTCTCTCAGATTCTGCTCTCTCAGCAGTATATTGTCAAATCAAGAGACTAATAAAAGTGGATAAGAAAAACAATTGTTTATTTGCACAACTAGGAGACTGAAAAAGGCATTCCTTTCCACATCTTCAAGTTGTAGCCCAAATCAGATGTTAGTTTAACCATTTGACTTTTATATTGTTTTTAAGAACTCATATTATGTCAAGGCATTCTGAAGTGAATTAAAAAGTTAAATTTGTGAATATTCTAAAAGAGCATTTGAAAAAAAACCAGAAGGAAAATTTAAAAAGAGAGGGAGAAACTGTTGCTCATGGAAGATCCAGTAGATTTGCAAGAAGCAAACTGTTGAGTGAAAAATTCCATCAATTCAGATGAAGAAAAATATTAAGTAAATCAATTGGTTGGTCACATGTAGAGAAAACTGATAGTTCATTACTGAATCCAAACTCATTGCTTTGGCTCTCTGTCCACATGAATGCAGGCAAGATAATGTCATTGTTGAGAGCATGGGCTCCAGAGATGGGATATGTTGATTCACATCCCAACACTTGCTGGCTAGGTGTCCCTAGAAATTTAGCCTAAGACCTGGTTTCCTCAGCTGATTAAGAGGAAACTAACAATACTTCCTCATAGACTTGTTGGAGGATTAGATGATCAAAACATGTAATGTTCTTCACAGATGGCCTGGTATAAGTCAGTGCCTAATAAGTGACCACCATTATTATTTACACCCATCATAAATAATCAAACCCATTTTCAATACATGAAAAAAATATAAAATCCCAAATATAAAAAAAACTAGAGTGAAAACACATTTAGATTGACTTCACTAGAGTGAAGTCATATATCCAATGACTTCCACACCAGGCAAAGCACTGTAAAGGGACAGAAACATCTACCATTTTACTTCTCTTGGAAGGAATTATTTCTGTGTCTGATTGGATATATTATCATCCAGTTTATAAATTACCTCATAATTTATATGCTGCCTAAATCTTTGAGTTTTTAATTTTAGTGGCTATACATTTTATTCTGGAATTAATAGTTACTTCTTTTTCAAATTTTCTGTCCCCTCCTCCCCCACATACACCCACCAGCTCTGTTCTGTTTCTATGAACATTAGCTAATGATTTTTACTCCCTCTTTCCAAAGCATTTGAAATACGTAAGACAGGGGGGATAAAAAAAGAAAGAAAATCAGAGTTCTCTTTTCTAATCAGCACCCCAACTCTCAGTACACCCAGCCTGGTTTTTTGTGGCATGGTACGTAGTGGTTTTTAAAAAAAAGCACTGGGAGAACTACTCAATGTTTTTCCCCTCTAAGAAAAATTCAGGACAGCTGTGGAAGCTGGGATCTCAGGGAGAATGAGGTAAGATTCCAGGTGCTGTCTTTGGCTGCCAGTTGTGTAAAACAGTATTGTAGTCAAATAAATAAATAGAGAGATAAATAAACACTGCTTTTTTAATTACCAAGCAGGCAGGTTTGGGTAAGAGGTGTGCCAAGCCACATGTGAATGCTCATGCAATGCAGCTTTTAAGTTGCTCACTTGTGTCCATCAGTGCGATGAGTGCTAGGAAGACTGATGGCCAAGTGATCTCAGACACAACTGGAACAAGAGAATCCAAAGAAGTGTAGGTGGTAGTGCTTTCTCTTCTTGTGTCTTCCCTCATTGTCCTTCAAGACTTTTAAGGGCAATTTTTGAGTGAAAAAAAAAAAAGGTATTTAAAATCAATTTCGTGGAAATATTCATTAGAGTCATCTTCATTTCATCACTTCTGGGTTTACCAAAACAACCGGGCATTGAAATACAAGGGCCCATCCTTTCTCACAGTGTCCATTTCACTCTAGGAGTGAATCAGCATGTATCTTTGTCATATGTGAATAGTTTTTAGAAATCTTTAATATAAAAAATATAAGGGAGATTGTGGCTTCAAGCAAAATTCTAGAAATTTCTCAGGATCCTAAAGGGAGCATGACTAGGAATCGATTCATGATGTAAAAGAATGCTGGGTGTGAGGACCTGGCTTTAGTTGGATAAACATATGTTTATTACAGGAAATAATAGATCAACTTTCTCCAGAAACACTCAAGTGCCTGAAAGCATGGGCAGAGAAACAGTGTCGCAAACAGGGCAGATGCCAGTATAAAAGCTAAGGGAGCAAGGGCATCATGGAAGAAGGCTAAGCAACTTGTGAAGGAACGGCCATGAGTCTGTAAAGGGAAGGAAGGTAATAGTGTAGGGGGAGATGAGTAATGATCTCTCAGATTCTAAGGAGTGGGTAGAGGGCTTGAAATCAGGGTAACACCAGCATATTTTTCTGTTTTAATGAGGGATTTGGAGAATTCAAAGGAGGGGTTATTTTAAAACATAAGATTTTGGAAATGATTCTGAACTATGATGATGTCAAGACTGTGGCCTTGCCTGGTGACCACTCCCACAGAATAGGAGTCAGAGCAGTTGAAGTTAAGGAGGTAAAGGAAGAATAAGGCCTGGCTGTCTGTATATTTTGAAGTTAGGGGAAGAGGTGTGGAGAAAGACTCTAATTCAGGCCTTGTGATGTAAGACATTGGAAGCTCATCCCTGATCCTTATACTTAACCACAATAAGGGCCAGAGGAGAGCATTAGAAATGGATCATGCGAATTTAAAAGAACAATGGTAGATGAACAGTAATCAGGGACTAGCTCCAAGACATTTCCCTCCTGCTTCCTCTAGTACTGCTCTCTCTCCTATCAGCCTGAGACTCCTGACATCAGAGTTGCTCCTTTAAATTAGAGGGCGCATGAGAAAATGTTCTCATGAAAAGGAATTGTTGAAAATGAACTACATTATCTGACAAGATAGAGTATCACATTTAGATGGGCTTCTATCCTTCTCATGCTAACTCTCAGATTAGCTAATTTTCAATTTTGGAAATTCAAAGGTACTAGATCCAAAGGGATGAGATATCAGGGTTTTTGGTGGAAGGAATAAATGAAATGAGAGCAAAAAAAAATCTTGGGAGCATCTGAATTAGCTTCCTCAGGCTGCAGTAACAAAGTACCACAAAATGGCTGGCACAAAATGATGGAAATGTATTTCTCACAGTTCTGGAAACCCAAAGTCCAAAATCAAGGTGTCAACAGGGTATGGTCCCTCTGAGACTCTGAGTAGGATCCTTCTTTGCCTCTTTTAGCTCTGGTGATGCCTGTGAATCCTTGGTGTTCCATGGCTGGCAGATGTAGTCTCTCCAATCTCCACCTCCAGCATCACATGGCATTCCCCCTGTGTATCTCTCTGTGTGAACCCAAAATTTTCTTTTCTTATAAGGACACCAGTCCTATTGGATTAAAGGCCCATTCTACTCCAGTAAGACCTGTGATATTATGATTTATAATGAGAAATATATATTTGGTCTTTGACCAATTTCTGGCCAAGCTCCTAAAGCCCTTGGAATTCCCTGTGATGACACTAAGTTGTCTCTTGTTATGTTAATAAGGTGACTCTTGGATGCACCTAAGGATGGAAGCTCATTGTCAAAGGACCCAACCTTGTGATTAGATTGTTGGAATTTTCAGCACCATCCCCCCTACCTCTGGGGAAGGGAGAGGGGCTGGAGGTTGAATCAATTGTCAATGGCCAATGATTTAATCAATCAGGACTGTGTCATGAAGTCTCCACAAAACCCCAAAAGGATGGGGTTTGGAGAGCAACCGGGTTGGTGAACACATGGAGATTTGGGGAGAGTGGCACTACAGGAGAGGTCATGGAAGTTCCAGTCCCTGCTCCCTTTCACCTTACCTTGCCCTCTGCATCTCTTCCACCTATGCTATCCCTGAATTATGTCCTTTTATAATAAACTGGTGATGTAGTAAGTAAAATGTTTCCCTGAGTTTTGTGAGCTGCTGTAGCAAATTAATTGGACGTAAGGAGAGGGTTTTGGAAACCTCTGGTTTATAGTGGGTCGGTCCAAAGCACCTGGGCTTGGGACTAGCATCTGAGTGGGGGTGGGGGACAGTCTTGTTGGACTGAGCTCTCAACCTGTGGGAACTGACACTATCTCTGGGTGGATGGTGTCAGATTTAAGTTGAATCATAGGACATCCAGCTGGTTTTTGGAGTTGTTGGAGGTGTAGGGAAACCCCTCTCCCCATCTTCCCAAAATTGGTGCTGAATTCCTAGACCTCATCTAAGTAATTATGTCTGCAAGGACCTTATTTCCAAATAAGGCCACATTTTGAGGTACTAGGGGTAAGACTTCAACATATCTTTTGAGGGGCATAGTTAAACTCAATGGTATCCTAGGAGGGCAGCCTGAGAGGCCAGGCTGGGGAGTCAGGATAGGACATTGAGAAGCAAACAGGTCTCAGCCCACATAGTAGTTCCTGGATAAGAGACTATCACAAATTAACACTGAGTCTGGAAACTAAGAAATGCTATCAGAACAGCAGGATGGTGTCAAAAGTGGGATAGTTGGAGAAAGCAAACTATAATGGAAACTAAAAGCAGAAACTCCCAATAAAGAGGAAAGAGAAATCAAATTTTATCTGCCTTAATTAGGAAGAAACTTATTTAACTATAGTAAATACATCAACTTTAATTAACTGAATGTCATGATATATATATTTGGGGGTTAGTCATTTGTAATATTGATTGATTGCTCAATAATCATTTCTGATTATTAATTTATAGGTATTAGGGAAGTGCCACTGCACAGTGGTTAAGGACCGACTCTAGAGCCAGATTTTTGGGCTTTAAAACTGCCCCATCCCCCATTAGCTGTGAAACCTTAGGCAAGTTATATAACTTTCTTGTCACTTGGTTTACTTATCTATAAAATGAGTACCTATCTCATAGCTTGTTGTGACGATTAACTGAGATAATCTGTGTAATCTGTGTCTGGCACATAGAAAATGTTGAAAATATGTTAATAATCTATGTTTTTAAATTTTATTTACTGAGCATCTCATTTAAATGAAATTCTTGAACTATATTAACTTAAATATAACTGCAATGAATATAATTAAATAATTGAATTTTATTTCAGCTTAAAGTCTTTTATTCAACCTTTTTTTCTATTTATTTATTTATTGATATAGTGTTCCATGATTCATTGTTTGAGTATAACACCTAGTGCTCCATTCAGTACATGCCCTCTTTAATACCCATCACTAGGTTAACCCATCCCCTCACCCCCTTCCCCTCTAAAACCCTCAGTTTGTTTCTCAGAGTCCACAGTCTCTCATGGTTCATCTCGCCCCCTGATTGCCCCCCTTCATTTTTCCCTTCCGGTTATCTTCTTCTTCTTCTTCTTCTTCTTTTTTTTTTTTTTAACATATAATGTATTATTTGTTTCAGAGGTACAGGTCTGTGATTCATCAGTCTTACACAATTCACAGTGCTCACTGTAGCACATACCCTCCCCAATGTCTATCACCAAGCCACCCCATCCCTCCCACCCCCCACCACTCCAGCAACCCTCAGTTTGTTTCCTGAGATTAAGAATTCCTCATATCAGTGAGATCATATGATATATGTCTTTCTCTGATTGACCTATTAGCTTAGCATAATACCCTCTAGTTCTAACCATGTCTTTGCAAATGGCAAGATTTCGGGGGTTTTTTTGATGGCTGCATAATATTCCATTGTGTGTGTGTGTGCATGTGCGTGTGTGTGTATACATACATGTATATATATATGTATATATATATATATATATATATCACATCTTCTTTATCCATTCATTTGTTGGTGGACATTGTGGCTCTTTTCATAGTTTGGCTATTGTGGACATTGCTGCTATAAACATTGGGGTGCATGTACCCCTTCGGATCACTACATTTGTATCTTTGGGGTAAATACCCAGTAGTGCAATTGCTGGGTCATAGGGTAGCTCTATTTTCAACTTTTTGAGGAAACTCCGTACTGTTTTCCAGAGTGGCTGCACCAGCTTGCATTCCCACCAACAGTGTAGGAGGGTTCCCCTTTCTCTGCATCCCCGCCAACATCTGTCCTTTCCTGACTTGTTCATTTTAGCCACTCTGACTGGTGTGAGGTGGTATCTCATTGAGGTTTTGATTTGGATTTCCCTGATGCCAAGTGAAGTTGAGCACTTTTGGCCATTTGGATGTCTTCTTTGGCAAAATGTCTGTTCATGTCTTCTGCCCATTTCTTGATTGGATTATTTGTTCTTTGGGTGTTGAGTTTGATAAGTTCTTTATAGATTTTGGATACTAGCCCTTTATCTGATATGTCATTTGCAAATATCTTCTCCCATTCTGTCAGTTGGCTTTTGGTTTTGTTAACTGTTCCCTTTGCTGTGCAAAACCTTTTTATCTTGATGAAGTCCCAATAGTTCATTTTTGCCCTTGCTTCCCTTGCCTCTGGCAATGTTTCTAGGAAGAAGTTGTTGCGGCTGAGGTCGAAGAGATTGCTGCCTGTGTTCTCCTCTATGATTTTGATGGGCTCCTGTCTCACATTGAGGTCTTTCAACCATTTTGAGTCTATTTTTGTGTGTAGTGTAAGGAAATGGTCCAGTTTCATTCTTCTGCATGTGGCTATCCAATTTTCCCAACACCATTTGTTGAAGAGACTGTCTTTGTTCCATTGGACATTCTTTCCTGCTTTGTGGAAGATTAGTTGACCATAGAGTTGAGCGTCCATTTCTGGGCTCTCTATTCTGTTCCATTGATCTATGTGTCTGTTTTTGTGCCAGTGCCATACTGTCTTGATGATGACAGCTTTATAATAGAGCTTGAGGTCCGGAATTGTGTTACCACTGGCTTTGCTTTTCTTTTTCAACATTCCTCTGGCTATGTGGGGTCTTTTCTGGTTCCATACAAATTTTAGGATTATTTGTCCCATTTCTTTGAAAAAAGTGGATGGTATTTTGATGGGGATTGCATTGAATGTGTAGATTGCTCTAGGTAGCATTGACATCTTCACAATATTTGTTCTTCCAATCCATGAGCATGGAACGTTTTTCCATTTCTTTGTGTCTTCTTCAATTTCTTTCATGAGTATTTTATAGTTTTCTCAGTGCAGATCCTTTGCCTCTTTGGTTAGATTTATGCCTAGGTATCTTATGGTTTTGGGTGCAATTGTAAATGGGATCAACTCCTTAATTTCTCTTTCTTCTGTCTTGTTGTTGGTGTATAGAAATGCCACTGATTTTTGTGCATTGATTTTATATCCTGCCACTTTCCTGAATTCCTGTATGAGTTCTAGCAGTTTTGGGGTGGAGTCTTTTGGGTTTTCCACATAAAGTATCATATCATCTGCAAAGAGTGAGAGTTTGACTTCTTCTTTGCCAATTCGGATGCCTATTATTTCGTTTTGTTTTCTGATTGCTGTGGCTAGGCCTTCTAGTACTATGTTGAATAACAGTGGTGATAGTGGACATCCCTGCTGTGTTCTTGACCTTAGGGGGAAGCTCTCAGTTTTTCCCCATTGAGAATGATATTCGCTGTGGGTTTCTCATGGATGGCTTTTATGATATTGAGCTATGTACCCTCTATCCCTACACTCTGAAGAGTTTTAATCAAGAAAGGATGCTGTACTTTGTCAAATGCTTTTTCTGTATCTATTGAGAGGATATTATGGCTCTTGTTCTTTCTTTTATTAATTGATTGATTTGCGGATGTTGAACCAAACTTGCAGCCCAGGAATAAATCCCACTTGATAGTGGTGAATAATCTTTTTAATCTACTGTTGGATCCTATTGGCCAGTATTTTGGTGAGAATTTTTGCATCCATGTTCATCAGAGATATTGGTCTGTAATTCTCCTTTTTGATGGGGTCTTTGTCTGACTTTGGGATCAAGGTAATGCTTGCCTCATAAAATGAGTTTGGAAATTTTCCTTCCATTTCTATTTTTTGGAACAGTTTCAGAAGAACAGGTATTAATTCTTCTTTAAATGTTCGGTAGAGGGCGCCTGGGTGGCTCAGTTGGTTAAGCGACTGCCTTCGACTCAGGTCATGATCCTGGAGTCCCTGGATCGAGTCCCGCATCGGGCTCCCTGCTCGGCAGGGAGTCTGCTTCTTCCTCTCCCACTCCCCGTTTGTGTTCCCTCTCTCACTGTGTCTTTCTCTGTCAAATAAATAAATAAAATATTTAAAAAAAAAATAAATAAATGTTCAGTAGAATTCCCTGGGAAGCCATCTGGCCCTGGGCTTTTGTTTGTTGGGAGATTTTGTATTACTGCTTCAATTTCCTTAGTGGTTATGGGTCTCTTCAGGTTTTCTATTTCTTCCTGGTTCAGTTTTGGTAGTTTCTACATCTCTAGGAATGCTTCCATTTCTTCCATATTATTTAATTTGCTGGCATATAGTTGCTCATAATATGTTCTTATAATTGTTTGTATTTCTTTGGTGTTGGTTGTGATCTCTCCTCTTTCATTCATGATTTTATTTATTTGGGTCCTTTCTCTTTTCTTTTTGATAAGTCTGGCCAGGGGGTTATCAATATTATTAATTCTTTCAAAAACCAGCTCCTAGTTTTGTTGACCTGTTCTACTGTGCTTTTGGTTTCTATTTCATTGATTTCTGCTCTGATCTTTTTTATTTCTCTTCTCCTGCTGGCTTAAGGCTTTATTTGCTGTTCTTTCTCCAGCTCCTTTGGTGTAGGTTAGGTTGTGTACTTGAGACCTTTCTTGTTTCTTGAGAAAGGCTTGTATTGCTATATAATTTCCTCTTAGGAGCGCCTTTGCTGCATCCCAAAGATTTTGAACAGTTCTGTTTTCATTTTCATTTGTTGCCATGAATATTTTTAATTCTTCTTTAATTTCCTGGTTGACCCATTCATTCTTTAGTAGGATGCTCTTTAGCATCCATGTATTTGAGTTCTTTCCGACTTTCTTCTTGTGAGTTCTAGTTTCAAAGCATTGTGGTCCGAAAATATGCAGGGAATAATCTCAATCTTTTGGTACCAGTTGAGACCTGATTTGTGACCTAGGATGTGATCTCTTCTGGAGAATGTTCCATGGGCACTAGAGAAGAATGTGTATTCTGCTGGTCTGGGATGGAATGTTCTGAATATATCTGTGAAGTCCATTTGGTCCAGTGTGTCATTTAAAGTCTTTATTTCCTTGTTGATCTTTTGCTTAGATGATCTGTCCATTTCAGTGAGGGGGGTGTTAAAGTCCCCCACCATTATTGTATTATTGTTGATGTGTTTCTTTGATTTTGTTATTAATTGGCTTATATAAGTGGCTGCTCCCATGTTGGGGCATAGATATTTACAATTGTTAGATCTTCTTGTTGGATAGACCCTTTAAGTAGGATATAGTGTCCTTCCTCATCTCTTATTACAGTCTTTGGTTTAAAATCTAATTTGTCTGATATAAGGATTGCCACCCCAGCTTTCTTTTGGTGTCCATTAGCATGGTAAATGGTTTTCTACCCCCTCACTTTCAATCTGGGGGTGTCTTTGGGCCTAAAATGAGTCTCTTGCAGGCAGCATATCAATAGGTCTTGTTTTTTTATCCAATCTGATAGCCTGTGTCTTTTGATTGGGGCATTTAGCCCATTTACATTCAGGGTAACTATTGAAAGATATGAATTTAGTGCCACTGTATTGCCTGTAAGGTGACTGTTACTGTATATTGTCTGTGTTCCTTTCTGGTCTATGTTACTTTTAGGCTCTCTCCTTGCTTAGAGGACCCCTTTCAATATTTCTTGTAGGGCTGGTTTGGTATTTGCAAATTCTTTTAGTTTTTGTTTGTCCTGGAAGCTTTTTATCTCTCCTTCTATTTTCAATGGCAGCCTAGCTGGATATAGTATTCTTGGCTACATATTTTTCTCGTTTAGTACTCTGAATATATCATGCCAATCCTTTCTGGCCTGCCAGGTTTCTGTGGATAGGTCTGTTACCAATTTAATGTTTATACCATTGTAGGTTACAGACCTCTTGCCCTGAGCTGCTTTCAGGATTTTCTCTTTGTCTCTGAGACTTCTAAGTTTTACTATTAGATGTCAGGATGTTGACCTATTTTTATTGATTTTGAGAGGGCTTCTCTGTTCCTCCTGGATTTTGATGCCTGTTTCCTTCCCCAAATTAGGGAAGTTCTCTGCTATAATTTGCTTCAATATACCTTCTGCCCCTCTCTCTCTTTCTTCTTCTCCTGGGATCCCAATTATTCTAATATTGTTTCATCTTATGATATCACTTATCTCTCAAATTCTGCTCTCGTGATCCAGTAGTTGTTTATCTCTCTTTTTCTCAGCTTCTTTATTTTGCCTCATTTGGTCTTCTATATCACTAATTCTCTCTTCTGCCTCATTTATCCTAGCAGTTAGAGCCTCCATTTTTGATTGCCTCTCATTAATAGCCTTTTTGATTTTGACTTGGTTAGATTTTAGTTCTTTTATTTCTCCAGAAAGTGTTTCTCTAATATCTTCCATGCTTTTTTCAAGCCCAGCTAGTATCTTTATAATCATTCTGAACTCCAGTTCCAACATCTTACTAATGTTCATATTGATTAGGTCCCTGGCAGTTGGTACTGCCTCTTGTTCTTTTTTTTTGAGGCGAGTTTTTCCATCCTGTCATATTGTCCAGAGGAGAATAGATGAATGAGAGAACAAAATCCTAACAGGGTAAGAGTAACCCCAGAAAAATATACACTAAACAAATCAGAAGAGACCCAAAACCAGGGGAAAAGAAAGGGAAAGAAAGAAAAAAGAAAAAGAAGAAAAAGAAGAAAAAGAGGATATGATCAAATATGATCAGGGTGGTGAATAGATCAGTCCCACACACTAGATTTTGGGCATATTTTGGTCTGTTAGAAGAAACTGCCTCCCAAAATTTTAAAGAAAGAAAAATTTATGTATGTACAAAAGTAAGGGTAAATATGATCAAGGGATGGAATATGACTGTAAAGATGAAAATTATAAAAGATTTTATTAAAGGAATTGATGATAAGAAGTTGGTTCAAAAAAGAAAGAAGAGAAATTTTTAAAAAAGAGGAGAGAATGTGATCAGGCAGGAGACTAGAACAAAGCCAAACGCTAGTGATTTAGGGTATATTTTGGTCTGTTAGAAGAAACTGTATCCCAAAATTTTAAAGAGAGAACAATTTATGTATATATACCAAAAATAAGGTTAACTACAATGAAGGGATAGACTATGACTCTAAAAATGAAAAATAAAAAAGATTTTAAAAAAGGGATTGATAAGATGTTGGCTGAAAAAGGGAAAAAGAAAAATTCAAAAAAAGAAAAAGAAAATTTAAAAAATTATCTTTGAAAGACTAAGTAATCAGGGGTGGAAAAGCCATGAATTCTATGTGCTGTATTCCCTAGTGCTGGAGTTCTGCTGTTCTCATTGATCAGTAAACTTGGTATTGGCTGGCTGTTCTTGCTGACCTTCTGGGGGAGGGGCCTGTTGCCGTGGTTCCCAAATGTCTTTGCCGGAGGCAGAACTGCCCCGCCTTTGCTGGGTCTGGGCTAAGTAATCTCAGGTTTGCTCTTGGCAGCTTTTGTTCCCTGCAAGCTTTCCATACAGCTTTGGAGGATGGAGAGTGAAAATGGCGGCCTCCCAATCTCTGCCCCAGAGGAGCTGAGAACTTGGGGCCCCATTCCTCAGTGCACCCCCAGAGAAAAGCAGTCAATCACTCCCGGCTCCCTGGTCTCCAGCTGCACTCTGTGCTCACCTGTCCTGTGACCGAGCATTTCTATCTCTGGCACACAACCCTGTGTGGAGTCTCCAAACCCCGCAGATCCCTGCGGTGCACTCCTGCACTGCTCCTCCCAGGGGAGGAAGGGGAGTCTCCCCGGATCTGCCGCTTTTTGGGTCCCTGCTGGAAGAGCAGTGGCCCGACTATGCCTCAGATCATGGTTTATGGCAACCCGGAGCTGAGCGACCACTCCTCGGCTCCGTCTCTTCAGCTGGCTTCCCCACTCTGATACCTGGGAGCTCTGCTGCATTCAGGCACCCCCAGTCTTTCTGTGACCCCGAGGGTCCTGAGACCACACTGTCCCATGAGGGTTCCACCCCCCACTTAGCCACTGGAGCAACATCCCTCAGCGGAACAGACTTCTAAAAGTTCCGATTTTATGCTCCGCTGCTCTATCACTTGCCAGAAGGGGCCAAGAGAGGCCCCCTCCCCTGCGGTCTATCTTCTGGAATATCACCTGGGATTCACTTCTCCGCATGTCCTACCTTCCAGAAAGTCATCGCTTTTCTGTTCAATGAGTTGCTGCTATTCTTTTTTTTGATCTCCTGTTGAGTTCATAGGTGTTCAGAATGGTTTGATCCCTATGTAGCTGAATTCCTGGGACCAGATGAAATTTAGGTCTCCTACTCCTCTGCCATCTTGCTCCTCCTCCTCTTTTATTCAACCTTAAGCTAGCTTTTCTCAAGATAGTTTTTTTTCTTTATGGAAAATGGCTTTTTTTAGCATAAGTCTAAAAGAAATTACTTTATTACATAGCTTTGACATCAGAAACGATAATATAGCATTTATTAAAATACATTTATTAATGAACTTTCTTTGTCCTAATGAATCTTGTCTTTTGTGTGTCTATTATCTTAAGTATTGTGAGTGATCAAAATAGTAGTAATTAGATAATAATGATCACTCACTAAGTACTATTGTACCAAGGGCCTTATATACATTTTCTCATTTAATCTGTAAAACAGCCCCATTGTATTATGTAAGTAATAATATTAATTCCTTTTTTCCTCTTTCTTAAATGAGGTCTGTGAAGTACAGAGTGGTTTGATAATTTGCCCAGGGTCACACAGCTAGCAAATGGTTTAATGAGAACTCAAAGCAGTTTAATCTAATAATAAAATGTGGGTTCCTAGCCACTTTGCTTTGCTGCAAAACCAGCTTCTGGGCCCAATTTTAATATACAGAAATTTTTCAAAAGACAAAACACATGGTAACTCAAAAATTGTTTATAAATGCATTTTTTTCCCTGTAGTGTTTTTTTTTAAAGATTTTATTTATTTATTCATTTGAGAGAGAGAGAGAGAGAGAAACAGCATGAGAGGGGATAGGGTCAGAGGGAGAAGCAGGCTCCCCGCTGAGCCGGGAGCCCGATGCGGGACTCAATCCCAGGACTCCAGGATTATGACCTGAGCCGAAGGCAGTCGCTTAACCAACTGAGCCACCCAGGCACCCCTTTTTCCTGTAGTTTTAAGTCAGATAATCGGAGGACTAAAATATGTTTTGTGAGCATAATTTATTTCTAGTATTTCTAGAAATGGTATTAAATGAAAATATTAGTTTCTCAGTGAGGATTGCTCATTTTAGGAAAAAAAATTCTTTTCTTTCAGAAACACTTAAGAACAACGAATGGCAACAGCAAAATCTATTGCTCTTATTGTCTTACAGAGTAAAGCCTTGGTCTAGAAAATTTTCAGTCAAAAGGCAAAAAAGATGGCTTTCTTGCTTTCACTTGCAGTGTTTCTCATCTCTACAAACCACAAAACAACATCCTGAAACCCCACCTTCAATAGACCTTTGTCACCTCTTCTCTCCTATGGATTTGTTTAGAATTGCTTTCTACTTCTGTCTCTAAGCACATGCTGATTAAAATGTTTTAATTAAAATTATGACTACCAGTACAGAAAAATTATTGAGCAATTCTTCAGGATGAAAATGCTTAGTTTTGGAAGCCTAATTCCACTGTTCATGTTTATACTGAGCAATATTTTCTAAAAGGTTCACCTTTGTGTTGTGTAATATTGGATTTAGTCCCAACAGCTAGAAGGTATTGTTTTAAAAACAAGGCCAAGCAAGCAGAAAAGTTTGTACGATGATACAGATTTGATTTGCTCCTAAACAAAACAAGTTCAGCCAGGTTGGTCTGCGCAGTTATTCTAAACTGAATCCTATAACTTTCCTCCACAGTCATTGTTCTGAGAGAGAGTGGGCTTTTGTTATATTCTACAACCATTTTTAAAAGGAAGAGGCAACATGATCGCATGGGTCATAGTGGCTGGCAGCCTGCACTCAGGAACAGTGGACAGACCCTGGGATGAAAGCCAAATTACTTAGAACTGTAATACAATGTGGGAGAGATGAAAAGGTGTTTCACTAAGAGGCCAGTATTACCATTATTTAAGAATGGGCTCCTGTTTCCTCCTTGAAACTCTCCACAAAGTAGAAAACCTCAGTGCTCCCTTTGGAAGGATTCTCCTCGTTGCTTGGTGCAACATTCCTTCTAGCAGCTGTTGGCAAAACAAAACCCCAGAAGGACCATCTTGGTCCAAACTCGGGAATTAATTAGTGTTGATGATCTTAATCAAGGAGCAGGCTTTAACCCAGTCAGGCATCCACATGAGCTACAGAGTGGCTCATTTGAAACCCATTTCATTTTTTCCACAAAAGCAGAGGTATAGAAGATTAATTTAGTCTAAGGCTTCTCAAAAATTAACATGTATATGAATAACCTGGGGACCTTGCTCCAGGTCAGATTCTGAATCAGTAGGTCTTGTGATGAGGCCTGAGATTCTGAATTTCTATTACATTCCTAGGTGATGTTGATGCTGTTGGCCAATGGGTCAAGCATGGCTCTAGTCTCTTCTTGCCATTTTTTGGGCAGGACCACAACTTTGCTGCCCTGGCCAGATGAAAACCTGCCTTGATTTAAAGGATACCATTCATAGATTGGACATTTTTCACTAACAATTCAATTTAAATTCAACAAATATTTAATGAAAACTAAATTCTTTCCTATAGCTAAACTAAATCTTCCATGAAGCAACTTATACCCATTTCCCCTGGTTTCCACCTACTGGCTTCTTATTCTTT